>NC_135369.1:130628264-130963264 GCF_049243985.1 Paroedura picta | reverse complement strand
AGACCTCTCCATTACTATGGAGGTGCAATGTCTTTGTGATATGATATTGTAGGCATACCAGGGGTGAATCTACACTGGGATTTTTATCCCCAGTGACCCTGAATTAAAGAACGTTATCTACATGTTATTTGATTTCAATTTTGATATTTAGGGCTTTAAATTTTTACTCTGCAACAGCTTTGGTTGATCTGCGGTGACGCTACCTTTCCCCCATGATATCCAGGAGCCCACACTTCTATGAGCAGAGATTTGCCTCTTGGATTTACTTTCCCATCCTTGTTTTCTGTGAGGCTGCTGCCTCCCCACCCCGACCCCACTCCTGCAGGAAAAGAAAGATAAACAGGCAGCCTTGTGCTCCACTTACCCCAGCTTGCTCTATATGTAGACTGAGGAGTCAAAAGGCAGGAAATAAAGCACTCACCAACCTTGTGCTCCTTTAATGCTGGATGGTGCTTTACCTGACCCCCCCCCCCAATCAAGTGAGGAGACCAAAAACTGGGACAATACAAATGCAGAATGATAATGTGTTTAAAATCAGGGGACAGGAAGGCTGTAGATACGGGTTAAAATTGACCAGAATTTACAGTGGAAAAAATGTGAGCGCAGAAAGGGCCCAGGAATTTTTTTAAATCCACAATATCCTTGGGATTCCAATGCCCACTTGAAATTAATTTTGACTCACAATGATGTCTGAATTATTTACAAATTGGTTTCCAGTTCTGGCTATGGTTGAGTTATGATGTTTGCTCTGTCACCAGGGCATTTATTTATTTTGTGCTTTTAATTTCCCTCCCTCTTTATATATTTGTGTTATGGGTTTTGAAGGAAGTTAAGATAGTTTTAAGTACGAAATAATTGGAGTGCAGAGGAATGAAAGACAAGTAGTGTAAAAGGTTATTTATGAAGTGAAATCTTAATCTAGGAAGACAGATTTTAAGCAGGGAGTAGAACCAGCACAATTTACCCATCTCTAATGTACTTATCAGACTGAGAATAGTAGGGAATTATTGTGCAAAACATGTGAGCTAGCAAGGTTTTTAAGAGACAAAATGGAGAGCTAAAGCTGAAAAAGAGGATGGTGCTGACAATGCCATGCCCAACATATGAACTTGGTTGATTTGACAGATTGAAATGGGTATAATTTTCTTTTGCAGAACATGTTTTTAGTTGTTGGTATCAAACATGGGCTGCCATGATGGAAGTGCAGTTTAGTCTTGCTATGCCTTATCTTCCCTAGCTTTGTATACTGGAGAATAGTAATATAGTCTGTAGCTATACTATGCATTTGGGCTGTCTCTTGGCTACTTTTGACTTGCACCCCTTGGGGCTTTCTAAATTTTCACAAATGTTTGATACAGGTTGTTCACAATGAGTTGTGTATGATTCATGCTTAAAATGTAAAGAATGGAAAAAAGAATGTCATGAACTAGACCACAAGTCTGTGTGTGCATATATATGTCAGTACTACTGTGTGCACATAGTCCTCCCACCAAACACTTCTCAACTTTGAATCAAGTCTTTTTAGTTCTGCTGTGCAGTAAAATTTGAAAATGCATTCTTGAGTTGGACCATGCCTGAAACCAAATGCTGTAAGCCTGCAAATCTCTCATTTGCTAAACTTTATGGTAACTTTATACATAAGTCAGTTTATGATGGAGTAGTTTTCTCCTCCATTTTATCCTTTCAATAACCCTGTCAAGCTAAGATAATCATTGGTTTAAGATTGCCCACTGAGCTTTATGGCTGAGCAAGGGTTTGAGCCCAGGCGCCCCTAGTACATTGATCATGATACTACACTGGCTCTTAGACTGCCAAGTTAGGGCTGAGCATTGTGGGATACGAGGTATAATTTCAGTGGAATTTATTCTTGGTGAAAACTCATGTAGCTCGGAGGCACTAAATGACTGGTAGTCTAATATCTTCCACATCTGCTCAAACATCTAATCAGATTTTGAGGACCAGGCCTTTATGTCTGTACATTAAAAGGCTTTCTTTATTTGCATTTCTGTTCCCCCCCCCATAATAAATCTATCATATTGAGTCAGACCATTGGCCTACCATAGTTATTTTGACCAGCAGTGATTCTCCAGAATCTCAGAGATCTTTTACAACACCTGATCTTTTTAATAATGGAACTGAAGCATCCCCTTTTTGTGGCTTTCTTTTTGCCCCAAGCGCACAACGGAGTAGCATTGTGAGGGCTATTCAATTCTACCTGTGGTGTCTTATTACTGCCAGTAATTTTAGAAACTGGGAGCTTCCAAACTTTTTGTGTTACATTTGCTGAATGCATTTGTTAAAATTCTCCATTGCTCAACTGTGCTTGGATTCTTATCAAGAGGTGGACACATTTCCCATCATTTATACAAAAATATACATTCATGTGTGTAACCGTGTTGGTCTGAAGCAGCAGAACAATGTACGAGTCCAGTGGCAACTTTAAGATCAACAAAGTTTTATTCAAGGTACTAGCTGCAAAGCCTGTTCCTAAGAACGAGCTTTGAAAGGGCTTCCCCTCTGCCGCTGTGGCCACATCCCCCTGGAACGCCCAAAGTGAGCCGTGGCCCCTCCCCTCCGGCGACTCCGCAGCTTCCCCATGGGCCGCAAAGCACACCCGCCACCTTAAAGAGGCAGCGGGTGTGTTTGGCGGCGCGCGGGGAAGTCCTCCCCTGGCCCCTCCCCCTGGCAGCTCCGTGGCTTGCCTGCGGCCTGCCAAGCAAAGCCATCCCCACCCCTTCCTACCCACTGCGGGTGCTTACCTGTGGCACAGGGGCAACAGAGAGGCCCCAGCCCCGCTGGCTGTGCCGGCGGAGAGCTGCTCCTGGGGCCAGAAAGGGCTGTCACGCATCTGCAATGCGGCAAGAACCCTTCCCGGGCACAGGGGCAGCGGAGAGGCCCTGCCCCTGCCGGCTGTGCCGGTTGAGTGGTGCCCCTGGGCCCGGGAACTGCTCTCGGAATGTCTGCAACGCAACAAAAGGCCTTCCCAGCCTCAGGGGCAGCTCGGGTGGGTGCTGTCTGGGTCGGCCAATCAGGGTGCAGCCAACGATAGCCAGACTGGCTCCACCCCGCAGCCATTTTTCCTTTTATATATAGGAAACCATGGATAAGGATAAGCTTTCACGGTATAAGAAGTACATGGACACAAAATCCTATACCTTGAATAAAACTGTTTGTCTTAAAGATGCCACTGGACTCATTCAATTGTTTCTTGCTTATTGAAATGGCTCCAGAAATATTCCCTCCAGGACCACCTCCAACATATCATACTTCCCCAGAATTCAGGAAGATGTGATTCTAGTATCGGTGGAAAGTGATGTGAGAGTGAAGTACGGAATTTCTCCCATGTTGTCACAGAAGATGAACAACACATCTCTTTCCTGGTTCCCATCCTCATGAGCCCTCTATTCCATAAATTGTCTTGTAAAACTGTGAGGGAAAGATAAGGCATTTAGAAAGGGGCTTTGAAATGTATGTACTTTTGAGATGAGATTTCTAGGCTGCCCCTCTCCAAAAATTTATTGTGGGGCAGGGACCATTTTGCATTTTGGAAACAGAACCTGGTTATTTCCATGCTTTCCTATGAGCTTCCCATGACATAAAGCCAAACTCTATTGGAGGCAGGGCTACATTAACTCTTGTCCTAATTCAGGAAGAATTCATTCCTGTGCAAGATTCACTTACCATTCCATTCTAGGGATCATACATACATACTATATGCACTCTGCAGTCACCCTGACTAAGGACTTGAATTTATTTGGGGCCCTATTCTGTATCTTATGTAATATAATATAATGTAATATAATATAACTAGTAATCAAGCCCGCTGTAATCTAAATACAGTGGGCGCTAGACCAGGGAGCCCCCGGCAGTTGCGCGGAGCGCGGCTGCCGGGGGTTCCCTTTGTGGGCGGCTTGACGCGGTGAGAGGCGCTTTGCGCCTCTTGCCGTGTCAGGCCGCTGGGCAGGGAGCCCCCGGCAGCCGCGCTCCACACGGCTGCCGGGGGCTCCCTTGCCGGCGGCCTGACGCGTTGGAGGCACTTTGCGCCTCCCGACGCGTCAGGCCGCCATCAAGGGAGCAACTGCGAGCCGCGCTCTGCACGGCTCACAGTTGCTTCCTTGTCAGCAGGGCGGGAATCGGGCCAATCACGGACAAAGCCCTCCCACCAAGCCCTTAACGAATTATTTAGTCCGCGGCGCCCATGGTGCCGCGGGCGTGTTAAGGATAATAATAATTATATAATGTAATATAATAATCTGCCCACTAGATTATCACAGCACTTTCACCTGCCAGGAAAGTCTGACTTGAACTATGTTCAGCAGGAGAAAGATTCCTTATTGGACCCAGTCCATACCCAGATAAAACCTTTCTGATCAATGTGCTGTGAAAAATTAAATAATGGAACTGAAGCATCCTCTGCATCAGGCTGTCCCTCTAATAAAGATCTTCAGAAAGTAGGAATGCCAAATGAAATGAGTGCCAAGTGGCTTTAAAAATTAGCTATTTGTTTGTTTATTGAACAGAGTACAGGATTGATGTGATTAAGTCTCTTATGTCACCCAGAGAAGGACTGGATAAGGCTTTATCATCAAAGGTTCAGCAGGAAACGACAACCGCTATAGGAAAGGATGTTTTCAGTAGAACTGCTGCAAAACATTATTTCCATTTCCAGAGTCGTACATAAGGACAGTAGCCCTTGGTTGAATCAATGATCCGTTCAGCCCAGTATTCTGCGTGGGACCCTATGGGATGCTTTAACATAGAATACTCCATTATTCATGCCAGCATTTGATAATTTAGGCAGCAATCAGGAAAGTGAACATTTTAGAATAATTTGCTGACAGGTTTCTATACGGCTGGATTTTAAAGACTATTCTATATTTACAGGTTGCTTGACTTCTAAAAGAATGTATTAGAGATTTTATTCTCAAATGCATCCTGAAATGTATCGCTAGTGATATTATGATACTCTTCCTCCTGGTATCCTCAGGGAAAGCAGCACAGATAAATCAATTGCCTTTTGATGGTCCCATTTTATGATGGAAAACATCACTTTAACTTTCCTTTAATTTTTTCCCTAAGACGTTTTATTTACTTTCATTCTTTGTCTGAAATATTCTTTAAGTAGTTTATGGGGGCATTATGAGTTTGGTGGAATTGAATTTTGGTGGGATTTTTTTTTTAATTGGAACTTCTGCCACTTCAAAGTTAGGATAAACTTGGTTTTGAAAATTGGTGCTGATATGAAATGGTCTACTTAATGGCAGAAGAATCTATAGAAAGCTGTTAAGATGCAGATTATTCCCCTGGGGAGAAGGTGGAGGGTGGGGTGGGGGGAGACAGGAGGAGAGACCAGAACTGCCAATCTATATAATAGACTTGTTGGCAGGGAAGGCAGGGAATCTCTCTCTGCAAAATGCCGTGATTGCGGGGGGCAGTGTAGCAGCATGTGGCAGCCTAAACCCAAGAGCAGACAAATCAGCTTGATGACTTTCAAAGCCAAGAATACTGCTGGAGGCAAGGGCGTCTGATCTAGGGGGGTGGGGAAGAAAATTAAAACATATAGACACTTATTAATTTCACATCTATTTTTGTGTAGTCAAATCTGTATGCAAATCCAAAGCATTTAATTTTGGCAGATAAATCTTTTAAAAATAAGGCATATGATGCAAAAAGAAAGTGATAATTTTAGGGGTGTGTGTGCATGGATGGAAACCAATAGCTCTGCCCCCCCCCCAACACACACACAATAATGTTGACAGAGGAGAGGCCCTTTTGACAGAGGCCATCTCTGTCTGATAGAGCAAAGGGATATAATTCTGCTCACTATTTGCAGTGTACTCTTTCTTCACCATTAGTATTGTCTCCTGGCCTAGCTTCTCTGGCTCCTCCCTTCAGTGATTCCTCATCCCCCACCCCAGCACCTTTTCTTCTTTGAAGAAGTTTGTCATGGTCAAAGAGAGCCTTAAAAAATAAATCCAGGTACAAAGTCTCCTGCAAGCCTTGACATCCCTAAGCCACCAAGTTGGCCTTATGCAAGGACCACCATCTCCCCAAAAACGTGGACTCATAAAAATCCCTTTGTCTTCCTTTGATATAACCACTATATAGCCCATCGTAGCTAAATACTGCAATAATCATTATTTTGCACACAGAGTTTGCCTCCCGAGAGTGCTGCCTGTGAGGGTCAAGAAAGTAGGGAAAGCTTGTATGCACATGTGACTCCTGCACCTGCTTTGAAACAACCTTTGAATAACCATGGACTCCCTCCCTTCACAGTTATTCCCTCCTCCCTAGATCTTGGTCCATGCTTAATAATAGATCAAGAGACCGCTCTCTTTTTAGAGACTCCTCACTTGTGCTCCTTCTTCTCTTTCCCCTTGCATACTAACAATTTCGGATGAAAGTACAAAGCTGCTCCTCCTCCTCCTCAGAGCCCGTCATGACCCTGCCCCTACTTTGCTCAGCAGGGTGGTCATTTCTTTCCCCACCCCTTCTTTGGCTGGAATGCAGTTGCAGTCCCTCAAGCAGTGCTGTGTGCTGGAAAATGGTACAAGAGAATTGTACCCAATGTATGTACGGAATTGATATGACAGGAAATGCACTATGCTTCTGTAGGCATTTTAGAAGAATGACCCCCCACACACACACACCCAAAGGAAAATTATCTATTACCTATAACACTGCTCAACCAGTGATGGGCAAGGGGAACAACTATCAACTCTAGCACTTTACATAATAATTTGAATCAGTTTAGGGTAAGGCTTTATTCTTGAAGACAGTTGGCCCACAAGGATTTGTGTCAGCCTAACTCTTTGATTACTTACTACCGCATGCTTCTGTTGGACTGCAGATTGCATAATTTGCTTTGGGTTCAGAGAATCTTGCATCAGCACAGGACTTTGAACTTTGATTTTCATATACCTTCATTTTAAAGAAAATATGGCTTATTTTGCTTAACGGTGGGTATAATCCACTTTACTATATTGTAATTTTTTTACTAGGTGAGTAAGAAAGCTATGAAGTATAACTTGATTAGTGAAATTAATGTATGGTTTATATAACATGAAGTAAAATACAATTATTTAGTACACAGTGCACAAAAATTTAAGATTAAAAATGTACTGAGAATGTAAATAAAATCTCAGAACACAGTATACAGCAGCCAGTTTAAGTTGCATGTGCAAACCAAAAATGAAATTCCCTTCAATTCTGGTTTATGCATGAAGAGACACTGGAAATTGAGCAATGGCCAAGGTCAGAATGGTGGTTCAGTTATCATCTCTGATGAGTGTGGACTCCTCAGTATGTGCAGGCCTAGAATCAAAGAGTTGGAAGGGACCTCCAGGGTCATCTAGTCCAATCTGCTACACAGTGCACAAACTACCTGCCCACCAAGTATCATGATTTATAACAATTATTTGGAGCTACACTTTTTCAGTGACTCATATACAAACTGTTCGGCCTGGAAAAGATAGTTTATATATACATTTTATGGAGTGGTAATACAATTTAGACCACTGAAGAAGGCTCTCTGGCCAAAATGCATTTTGCCCTTTTTATTATATATGTGTAACCATTATTGAGATCCTGTAGTTATTGTATGTGCACCTTGCACTTGTTGCTGTGTTATAAGCTTTTATTTGCATTCTGTGAAAGTTGTTTTTAAGCTTAAGTTTTTTGTGCACTGTGCATTAAGCAGTTGTCATTTATTTCATATTATTATACAGCTGCTCAACATGTTAGGCTCCTGATTTGATTTTCAGGTTGGGTTTCTTTGTTGCTTCCTCATTTATATAACACTGTAGAATGTACAAATGTTTCCTAAGTGGCAGAGAATTTTCCTTAATGCATTCTCAAGTGTGTTTCGTACTCACATAATTTTGTAAATATTTATTATAGGAGGAGTAACAAATACAGCACAGTATCAGAACAGGCTAATGGTGTATGATCCTACACAAGTAAGTTTTCACCCTGAAGGCATTAATATATATATATATATTTTTTTTTTATTTAGAAAAAGCACTATAAAACTATTCTTCAGTTAGATGTCATCATGTCAGAGTGTGCACAACTGCGTTCCATGTTAATGAATTAGGGTACAATTGTTTTTCATGCTGTAGTATTCACATAAGTTTCTCCCCCTGTGCAGTTTTCCAGGCAGATTGAGGAAACTCTCAATCTGAAGTCACTTCCATAATACTGAGAAATATTTATACCCCACTTTTCTCAATCAATGGAGAACCAAAGGGGCTGACATTGTACTCTTCCTCCACAACAGCAAGCTTTTGAAGATGCTGAGGCTGAGAGAGAGTGACTGATTATTCAGGGAAAAGTGGAGATTAAAGTCTAAGCCTCCCAGATCCTAATCCTCAGTCTTTCTCAACTTTTTACCATCGAGAAACCCCTGAAACATTTTTTCAGGCTTTGAGAAACTCCAGAAGTGGCATGTTCATACAGAATCATAGCATAGCTGTGTACAGGTCCATTTGGGGCTCCTCCCCTTCTTATCCCCTCCAGGCCCATGATTGGCTACTTTTATGGGGGGGGCAGGCAGGTTGACCATATGTGGTCATATCACCCGATAAATGTTTAACAAATTTAATATATGTATTAAAAATGAATTAACTCCCAACTGTTTGGGAAACCCTTCCAGGGCCATCAAAAACCCCCAGGGTTTCATGAAAGCCTGGTTGAGAAAGCCTAGTCCATAAAGAAGATTAGCACAGACTGGCTGTATTACCTGCACATGTAAAGACCAATTACAAGCAATTGGATCAAAATGGGACCTACACTCCTCATAAAATGCCTTGTCTCCTACAACAACCATTGCATTTCTTTTTCTCCATGTATATTTAAATGGTGGCTGTAACATAGCAAACAGCTTGGCACAGAGCGATCCAAATGTTTTCATACATTTTGGTAGGGGTTAGGCTGCTCTTATTTGAGGGTCAGCAGCCCTATCCTTCACATTCAGACCACTTCTGTCTTTTGCCACCAATACTAGGCCAAAGCCCAGTTCACAAAGGGTTAAAAGTGGTGTTTGTGTGTGCGCGTCAGTATTCTTCAAATGAGGTCTGTTTCGTGTTTGTACACACACGCTTTTTAAAAATTCTGCTGGCATTATATACGGTGGGCACTGGAAGAACCTCACATCTGCTTGCGTCTTGCACAGAATCTCAATAGCTCTATCATTTGGTGCTAGTGCCTGTTTCTGTGCTAGGCCTTTGTGGAGTGCTGATAATGCCTACCATCTGCCACAGAGCACATAGCTACCTGCCAGTAGGCAGGCTGGGGTGACCTCTGCTTCTCCGCTGCTGATTAGTATTCACACGCTGGCTTATTAGGAATGACCCCACCAGGCCCCTCTGTTTCTTTGCCTTTGCAGTGCTTGGCGGCTTACCTGGCAGTCACTGCTGTGGAGGAAGCTAAGATATAATCAGGGGATGCAGGCAGGCTTTGCAAAGCAGATGGTGTCTATAGTTCTGTGTCAAGGGACTGGACTGCTAATGCAAATATTAATTCCTTCTAGTCAAATACTGCCCAGCATAATAGATAGCTGTACATTATGGGGGCTACCTAGAGCAACTATTTTTTACTTCTGCCATTTCGTGTTTACCACTCTCCACTCACCAAATAGTATCTCTCCTCTGCTTTAACCTTTTTCATAATATCTTTTGCTTACTTTTGTGGGGAAATAAAAATGATAAATAGAGCAAAGATTTAATTTCAATGCAATTTTGGCTATTAAATTATATATGTAACTGAATTACAGTTCATTTTTTGGATGCTTGATATGGGATAATGTTTCTTGTAAGCTACTTTGAGGTTCGGTTGAAGGGAAAGCAGGGTTGGATCCCATCCCAGGTCAACAAATATTTTCCACCAGGGGAACGAGCCTTCCTTATCTTCTCCGTAATGCTGTAGTCCCAAATGGCCCCCACATGCTGATCCTAGAGGACCAGCGTGAAGGAGGAGTCAGAGGTTTGCCATGAGTGGCAGGGATGGGGGGGGGGATTTTGTAAAAACCACAGAAAGCAAATGCCCCCTCAAGATCCAATCCCATTTGCGGTATATAAATAATAAAACATTAGATAAATTCTTTTTTCGCTCCTGTCCATGCAGAATAAATGGTTAAGCCGCAGCCCCATGTTGCAGAGAAGAGTGTACCATTCCATGGCAGCTGTTCAAAGGAAGCTGTATGTTTTAGGTGGCAACGACCTGGACTATAATAATGATCGCATTCTTGTACGGCACATAGACTCCTACAACATAGATAATGACCAGTGGACTCGCTGCAGCTTCAGTATGTTAACAGGCAAGTAATGATAATCTTCGCTATCAGTTCAGTTTGTACACTTGAAGGAAAGATTATAGAGCACCCATTCTAACAAGCAGCAACCTAACCCTTTACAGCCAATTCTACGTACAGCATCTTCCAGTAAGCAGGTTCCATCCTCCGGTGGTAAGAAAGGTCAATCTAAACACAGGCTTGGCTTTTTTCCCTCTCTTAGGCCAGAATGAATCTGGAGTTGCTGTTCATAATGGCAGAATATATTTAGTTGGTGGCTACTCAATTTGGACAAATGAGCCTCTGGCATGTATCCAGGTGAGTGATTTAAGCTACATTTTGAAATCTCTCTGAATTATTTACAAGGTTACTGACTCACAGGGCAGCTGTTCAAACAGAGACAACGGTTTTCGATGGGAAAGATTCTTTCTTTTTTAAAAATGTTATTTATAGGCCACCTTTCTCGCAGGGACTCAAATTGGATATCACGTAGTGATTCCACATAACTTTTAAAAAGGGACATACCTTAGCACAGTAGCAGTCTGGGAGCGACCAGAAAGAACTAAAGCACAGTACAAATATTAACATGACACATCATGTAGTACAATAATTACATAGTGATCTGCCTCTTAACAGTTTTCTACTGATTCATCTACTTTAAGCTAGACACAGCAGTATAACTTTCAGTCCCTAATCATTTGTCCAAGTAAGTTTGTAAGCAGTTTTGTACAGTGCGGCCCTATTACCTGTGCAGAAAACTCTCTTGAATAATTCAGTTTTTCATAGTTTGTGGACAGTCAGTAGAGTAGTAGCTTTCCAGACTCTCTCAGGCAGGCCATTCCTTAAGGTGGGAGCTACAACAGAGAAAATATGTGTTGATTGTTGATTTTGCCCATTTGCAGGTTGGCACCCACAGAAGCCCCATTGAAATAAAGTATTGTGGCAGAGCAGAGAGGGAGAGGTGGTTCAACAGATAAGAGGGACGAGGGCCACGAAGGGCTTTGTATGTGATAGCTAATACTGTAAATTTGGCCTGGTAACAAATGCGCAGCCAATGGAGTGTCTGCAGAATGGGAATAATATGCCTGTTCTGTCTAGCTCCTGATAATAGCCAAACTGCAGCATTCTGGACTAGGGGGGGGGGTACATTTGGCTGTATTCGAGATGAAAAATACCCCCAAAAATACCTTACTGGCCAAATCCAGGTTAGAGAATCTACAGACATAGGTGATCCCAAATAAAGCCATTTTGGGGTGTTTCCTAGATATATTCAGCTATATTGTTGTGAGCCATTCTAGCCCATATGTAGAGGGGTGATATAAAATTTAGTAGTATTAGTAGCAGTAGTTGTAGTAGTAGTAAATTGAATAATTGATAATGGGCAGGTTTAAAGGGGCAGGTTAGTCCAGTGCTGCCTTCTCAGTCATCTTAACCAGAGAGGGTAGAATAGAGACCAGATGATAATTTGCCACATTTTTTTCCTATGGCAATCTTTGTTTGACTCATGGATATGACTGTCTCTTTGAGTGACTGAGGGAGAGTGATTTTAGTGATTGATTTATAATAGATGCCAATACATGTTGATATGGCTCTCACACATGATTTTAGCAGCCAGGATGGGCACAAGAAGTGGCATTCACATATCCCAGATCAGGTGATGTATTAGGCCTTTCTTCTAAAGTACCTGTGTTACAGCTGACATCTATTTCATAGTGTATTCTCGACATTTTATTAGCAAAAAACTGATAAAAGTATCACTGCCAGTTGCATGTTCCTGGGACGTTAAAAGGTCAGACTGAGGCATTAGCAGATGCTGAGCTGTCTTGAATAATTGGGATGGACATGAACTACCTGATGCTATAACAGAAGTAACTTTTCTTTGTGTCAGCACTGCTTCACAAGAAAGAATCAGTATGATTTCTCCACCAGTACTGTTCTACCATTTCCCAATCCTTTTCCTATCACCCAGCTCTGTGGTAAATCAGGGAGCTAGATTTCATCCTTAGAGTGGGAGAAGTCGATGAAGGGCAACCTTGTTGATAGCTTAAAGGAGCTTCACATTCCATGGTTCCATAGCAACTTCAGCAAAATGCTTGTTTGGAATTCTAAAATCCTCCAAAGCATTCCGGAATCCATTAGAATGAGCCTCTGTTGTTGGAACATTTCAACTGGGTCCCCTCCCATATGTGGTGTCAGAGCCACACTCACCTTGGTTTTGAGCAGGTAGTGTTATACCTAGGGATGGACATGAACCAGGAAAATGTGGTTTGTGATGGTTAATGGTGTACCCAGTTTGCGAACCATTAATACTCATGAACCTCTAGAGGCTAAATGAACTGGTTAAGTTTGTGACATGGTAACATGGGCCCCCTGCATGCTAGAGACACCAAACGTACAGGGAATCTCTAGCTGATGCTCCTCTATCTGCTTTCCAAGTTCAGTGAAGATTGAATTTATGGGCTGCATGTTTCTGCCCACAAAGAAGGTATCCCCATCCTCAGTGGTTTGAGGGGTGGACAAGCAAAAAGAAAAAGCAGCAAGGGCAATATAATTTATTTAGATTTATAAACCACCCATTCTACTTGAGCAGACTCAGGGCAGTCAACAGCAGAATAGAATCAAAGTCCCAGGGAATCTCTGCAGTAGAAAATGAAAGGGGGTGAATTTTTGCAAGCCCAGCAGAATCAATGCCACTGTGGCACTGCATATCCAACAGGACAAAGATCAAGCCAGATCAATCTCTGCAAGAGAAACTGGGCATTTTTTGCAAGATCACCAGCGCAATGTGTAAAGTGCTCCATAGCACCAATACAATCAAAGAGTGCTCAGCAGAATCCAGTGCCATTGTGGCAATGGCAACTTAATAGAACTGATATGAAATACAGCATCATGATGCAAGCAAGGGAGGATGTTGCAAGCCCAACATAACCAGTTCAGTGTTCAGAATTATTAGCAGAGCCAGTGCCACTGTAGCAATGTAAGTTAAAGGAGAGTAAGGTCAAACCAGAGCATCTATGAAGTACAAACTGAAGGGAGAATACTTAAAAAAACACACACACAGCACAACCAGTTCAGTGTAAAAAATGCCTGCCAGAACCTAGTGCCACTGGCATCACAAGCTTAGGAAGACTGATCACAAAGCAGAGTCACGAGAAATCCAAGAAAGGGAGGGATTTTACAAGTCTAACACAACCAGTTGGAATGGTCTGACTGAAAACTGAAAAGGGTATTTCCAAGGCTGGAAAATTTCACAAACACCCTCCCTGTTACTTTGAAGTTTGGTAACATTTTGTTTGAGTGGAGACCGTCTGCCTTAAAATATATCCATTCACAAACTGCCAAGAACTTCTATGAAGTGTTTGATAGTTCATACTGGTTGATCTGCCATTAACTTCAATTCATGAACCATGACCTGGCCAAAATTTGTCATAAACCTTTGTTTATGAACTGGTTAGTGTCCAGGGAAATGCTGATTGCCGGAAGAATTTCCTCCAGGCCAGAATGGTGTAGTGAGCTAGCTTGGTGTAGAGATTAAGAGTGACAGCTTCTAATCTGGTGAGCCAGCTGGATGACCTTTGGTTTGTCACAGCCCTGGTAAGTGCTATAGTAACCAAGCAGTTCTGTCAGAGCTCTCCCAGCCCCACATACCTCACAGGGTGCTTGTAGTGGGGAGAGGAACGGAAAGTGATTATAAGTCGCTTTGAGACTTCTTCAGGCAGTAAAAAGCAGAGTAGAAAACCAACTCTTCATCTGGCTTTCTTGGGGGTCATCATCTGGGCATGGGATTGGGGACAATATGGGTGGGCAGGTAGTTGTGAGTTTCCTGCATTGTACAGGGAGCTGGACTAGATGACCCTGGATTTCCCTTCCAACACCATGATTCTATGTTTCTTTGACCAGCAACCAACTGCGTTTAATGAGGGCAACACATGTCTGGGAAGATGGGTTTCCACTTAAGGCAGAACAAAAGCAGACCACTTCCCATCCACTAAAGCAGAGGGGGACTGGTTGTGAAGGATCCAATTGCTGATGACTAGAGAAGCAATGGAGCTGGAAATGAATCTTTTATTCTTCCTCCAGGGCTTTTCTGCTTCTCTCTACATTAGCAGCCATTTTTTCTTACTATAGCACTGAAGTGAGGCCAAACCAACCTCCTTCCATTCCCACAGCTGTTCTCTATGCCTAGCTGGGAGTCTGCTCCCTCATAGTTCCCTGGACCAGTGCTGTCCTAAGCACTTTGCATGCTAGCAAGGGCTGGGCTTCTCTGTTTCTAGGCTCTCAGTCACCAGATCTCTCCTTCATATTAAATACTGTACAACAGTGGTCCCCAACCTTTATTAGGCTGGGGACCGGCAGGGCATCGGGCCGCACCCGCGGGGACCGCGCCCGCGCGGGCCACGCCCACGCTTCGGCCCGCGCCCGCACCCGCACATCGAGCCGCGCCCGGCCTCGCCCGCGAGCCGCGCCCGCGAATCAGGCCGCACCCGGCCGCGCCCGCGAGCCGCGCCCTCGGATCGGGCCGCGCCTGCGGGCCGCACCCGCGGATCGGGCCGCGCAGGCGCGGCCTGCATGGGCGCAGCCCGGCCCTGATTCCCTCTGCCCGCCCTCCCGCAGTAAGAAGCTTCCCGGGCCGCAAGCTTGCGGCCTGGAAAGTTTTTTACTGCGAGGGGGGGCGGGCAGAGGGAGCCGCGGCCCGGTGCCATGGCCTTCGCGGCCCGGCACCGGGCCACGGCCCGCAGGTTGGGGACCACTGCTGTACAAGAACTGGCAGACAGGACTCTTGAATTGTATGCAAGGGGGCACTTTGGGAGCCCTGCAAGGGGAGGAGAGCAACAGAGCCAGCACCAGAATTAGTGTGGCAGAGGCGGAGGCAGAAGAGGCACCATGCCTGCTCAATGGACTTTCTGAAGCACCTCCCTCCCACACACACACACACATTTAAATTGGTTTTCTGGAGGCATTTTGCTTATCTTTTAACTTTCCCTTTAACTATACACAGAAATACATGCAGATCAATGAAATGTCCAGTGGTTTTAGTCAACTCTAATGGTCCCAACACATTTCATGCTCTGATGCAAAAATTCCAATAAACCGAATGTTAACATCATCCTAAACATGCATTTTCTCATTAAAAAGCATGACCAGCCTTTTAGAAAAACAAGGTGAACAGATCAATTGGCTACCCTATGTGAGTGATGGAATGTAGGGGAGACAGATCTGGAAGAGTTGCATGTGAATTCCTCCCCTGTTCTGTATATATACAGCAAGCAATCCAAGCTGATTCCAGGCTGTTGGAAGTAAGCTCCAATGACCCCAAGTTAGATAAAACAGTTACTGCTAAGTAAAGGTAATGGAAGACCCCAAGATAAAGGCACCTTCCAGCTGGTTTTAGATATAGTGCAATCCTATGCAGAGTTATTGCAGTCTAAACTGGAGAAGATAGAAAGAAATTGGATCAAAAATATGGAATTCATTTTGAGTTGTGAATTTAGGAGCTGAACAAACTGGAAATCCTAGGGATTGTACCTGGGAGGAGAGTGAAACCATGTACATTACTTTCAAGCGGTGATTTTTGATGGAATAATTATTAAATAAAGGAAATTAATAGCATTAATTGGGTGTGCTTATGTGCTTTATAAAGTTACTAGAATTAAAGCCCGTTGTAGCTGATAGAACGGGTGCTAGCGGGAGGGGGAAAATAGTAAAGAGAGAGGGAGGTAGAAAGGAAGAGAATGATTAAGATAGAGAGAGCTTGGCATTGGGAAAAGGAAGGGGAGGGGTTGTCCAGTCTGTAAGGGCATGAAGTTGAATATGTGTGTTGTCAGGGAGGGCGGTTGTGGTGGTGTGGTGACAAATGAGGGTGTGGGTGTGGAGAGATGGGTGTCAAGAACCTGTGGTTTGGAATGTTCGTTGAGTGTGGGAGAGGACTGACCTTTGGGAATTGTGGCATAGTGGTTACGAATGAGCTTTCCAGAGCCATGTCTTTAGATATGTGAAGGGAAAATCAGACTGGAGACTCTTCTTAGGGGGAGATTACATGGCAACCAATTCCTCCCAGTTCTGCATCATTTCCCTTCTTGTATCAATTAGGCCACAGACACCGAAATGTCCCCCTGCCCTAATACACATATGGTAGTCACAATACACAGGTGTCTACCCTGCTCCTTCTGTCTCCATTTTTCATTGTTGATATAATGTTATGTACCCACATGTTTTTTTCACTGATGCCCTCTGCCCCTTAGAAGAAGAAGAGCTGGATTTTTGTACTCTGCTGTTTACTACCCAAAGGAGTCTCAAAGCGGTTTACAAACACCTTTTCCCTTCCTCTCCCCACAATAGACAACCTGTGAGAGATGTGGTGCTGTGAGAGGTCTGAAAGAACTAGGAATCGTCCGCAGTGACCCAGCAGACCTCAAGTGTCTCAAAGCAGTTTCCAATCATCTTCCCTGTCTCTCCCCATAACAGATACCCTGTGAGCAAGGTGGGGTTGAGAGAGCTCTGTGAGAACTTGGAATTGCCCACAGTCACCCATCAGGCCTCAGGTGTCTCAAAACAGTTTACAATTGTCTTCCCTTCCTCTCACCATAACAGACTCCCCGTGAGGAAGGTGGGGTAGAGCACTAGCTCACGGTTTGGTGTGGGTTTAGTGCCTCACATTTGGAAGCTGGCAACCCTAAGAGGAGGTCTATCTGTGAACAGCAGTCTTGACCCTAGTCAGGTTTATGCACACCTAGATAGTGTGAAATTCCAGAACATGAACCTACACCAATCTGGCAACCTTACCTCCTCTCTGCAATGTTTTCTTTACTTGAAATAGGTCAGGGGGTGCTAGGTAGTTGAGGGGGATTACACACTTTTGAGGCCCCACTTCCAGACTTCAAGGAATATATTCAGAGCAGGGACAGCCAACTTCCAGGTGGGACCTGGAGATCCCTGGAATTGCTGCTCATCTCCAGACTATAAAGATCAGCTCCCCAGGCAAAAATGGCTGCTTTGGAGGGGTGACTTTGTAGCATTGTATCCCAATGAGGTTTAGGGATGCCAGCTTCCAGGTGGGGTCTGAGAATCCCCTGAAAGTACAGCTCAACTCCAGGCAGTTAGGCTGAATGGAAAGCTCTCTCCCCTCACATGCATCCCTTCAAAAGGAATGCACATGGCCCCAGATACCAGTTGGCTACCACAGTCTATTGCTTGTCTGGTGATGTCTGCCCTTCTAAAGCCTAAGGCCTACGTCTGGCAACTGCAGTCGTTGTTATCCACAAGGCCAAGTCATTGTCTAATAAAAGTGGATCACCTAGTTTTCTCCAAAGTCTCACTGTCTACTTTCCTACAAACCTATCTCCACTTGAAAGTCTTGACCACATATGCCCTTGATTTCATAGGACCTTCCTGGCAAGTACTGTTTTTTATTTACCAGGCCAAGGTTGAAAAAGTCACTTCAGTTCCCATGTCTCTCCAGCTATTCACTTGTGCAGTATTTACAGTTTCAGGCTGTAAATATTCTTTATTTAGATCTTCTTGCATTTTCTGGACTCCCAGGACCGATGCTGGTCTGTCTGTCTGCACCCCAAAATACAAACAGTTGCTGGTAAGGGCTGGCCAAAACCCAAAGACCAGGGGGCACACACCTGCACCGCTCACCCCAACCTTAGTCTGCAAGCCTCCACCATTGTCTCTAGATCGTTCCTCATCTCTAGATTATAATTATAATGATCAGCTCTGCAGATAAAAAGTGCTACTTTGGAGGTTGGACTCTGAGGCATTGTACCATTTTGAAGTTCCACCTCCAAATCTTCAGGAATATTTCCAACTCATGAGTTGCCAGCCTCAGGTGGGTCCTGGAGAGCTCCTGGAATTACAGCTCATCTGCAGACTATAGAGATCAGCTTCCTAGGCAGAAAGGGCTGCTTTGGAGTTTGGACAGGGTTGTTGTGGAGAAGAAACATTTAAGGCCTCCCATAGAGGTTGTTGTGGCACTGAAATACTTGAGGCCTACTGCACCGGGTTGTTGTGCAGGTGAAACAGGAGGCAAAAGATGCAACAGCATCTAGTTTCTAGATCTAGTTTCAGCATCTAGATGCAACAGCATCTAGTTTCATCTGCACAACAACCCTGTGTGGTAGGCCTCAAATCTACAAAGAGTTGTTTGGCTGCATTTTCCTTCCAGCACTGAGGCCGGCCACAACAGTATTTTAAGTGAGAAGAGGCTTTTTTGTAGCCTCCCTGTCAGCCAACTGTTTGTCAGAAGGGGAAAGCTTCCCTCCCCCCAAGGAAAGCATGTATACACCTACAGACTCCTCTGCATTGCTCTCAGAAATGCTTCCCTCCCCTCAGTCAGGGCCTGTCAGAGGCTTCCTTCACAGCAGACCTGAAGGGAGGGGGAAGGGAGCACACTCATCAGCCACCTGCCAGCTCCGTCAGCGGTCTGAGGCAAAGAGTGAGCGGAGTTGTTGGACATGACAGTTAGGGGCAGGAGACGCAGCCTTCTTGGGCTGGCTGGGCTTTTAGGGCTGGGTGCAAGTGGGGCCGGGCCAATCGGGATGCCGACCCTGTCAGGACTTTGGGCCCCGTCCACTCTCCACCCACCTACCCTGCAAGCTGTTCCAGATTTATCTCTCTGGTACCTGGCATTATATTTCATGGGTCACATGGCCTGGCCCAACTAAATGACATTTATGACAAATTTGGCCCTTGTAACAAACAAATTTGATATCCGAGTTTCTAGCACCACATCAGACCGTACCACCGCCCACTGGGGAAATAAGTGGGCAGTAAATAAGGATAATACCTAATCTATCCTTTCCTCATGTAGGAAGCACGGTCTCAGTGCCAGTCATAATTTGCATTGAAGAAACTGAAGGACTCACAGAGAATAATAACTATGCCTGCTCCTTGGCCAGTTGTGTGGAGTTGACGGGCAACCATGGAACCAGGCAGTGTTTGTTGAGACACGTGCCACATCATCATTTTCTTCCAACCATGTATTTGAAACCAATTTCTTCTTTCTGCAACATCTCATAGATGTCGCACTGATCTGGTTCTGTACAATATTGGTATAGACATGTGGAAAATAGGCGTCCTTGCATTATCATCTCTGAGGATGCTACGGACATTAGAAGGGTGCATCCTTGCCAAAGACTGGTTGTCTATGATAAATCCCACCACCATAATTACCAGCTCCCCTTTGCATAGTAGCAGTGCATTCAACCAACATCCTTTGCCATATAATGTTAGGGTTGATCTACTTTACTTTTTAAATTGAGTAGAAAATAGGCCACACATCTATAAAGACTGGAGTTCAGTAAAATGCTTTTCTGACAGTATTGATTAAAAAATCTGCATTAGTTTAAGAAGAGCCAGTATGTTCTGTGGGATTCTGCATTGGCATGTAAGCATTCAATACACAGTTGATGCTAAATCAGTAAGTCAAGCAGAGAGCACAGAGGTGCACAGCAGGTGAGCAGTAACTGGCCAGTGCTGTTTATGGAGATGAAGGCTTTGGGCGGGGATATATTAAGACCCATTTCACGTAACCAGAATGCATATTTGGGTGGGTTACAGTGCTAACTTTTCTGTAGGCTCTTTTGTCAGGTCTTCAGACTGTATTCAATATTTCATATGCTAAATTGTCAGACCTGAACTTCTAACACAAACTGCACAACTTTCTTTTTAGTTCTGGGTCGTTTTAAGAAGAAGGTACCGTATATACTCACATATAAGCTGACCTGCATATAAGCCAAGGCACCTAATTTTACCACAAAATCTGGGCAAACTTATTGACTCGCATATAAGCCGAGGGTGGGAAATGCTTATACCCGGGTATATACGGTAGTTCTTCTTCAGAACAAATTTCTTGACAAAAGTCTGTCATAAAAGTGGGAAAATAAACATGAATAGAGGCAGTGCTCGGGTATTTGCATGCATGCACGTTATTGTTTGCATAGGTGCAAGTTGGGAAAGACTGTGGAGACCAATATTTCTATCAAGGTTTTTTGCTGTAATTTCATACTGAGCAAGATGTGCAGCCTGCATTGATTTCTCCAAGACTGGCACTTGCTCAGCTGGATCACAGCCTCTAGCTCTAGCCCTTTCACTGCTAAGACTCTCCCCTCCAAATTAAATGCAGGAATTGCACACATTCCATGCCCTCCCCAAGGCATTCTATAAACCTTAGCCACTTTTGCTTGCTTGCCCTGTATCTGTAGGCAAAAGAGAGTCATTGTGCTGCTGGCATTTGAAATTTGCTGGTCTCTTGGGCCCTTCAACAGTTGGCTCACATAAAGAAGAAGAAGAGTTGGTTCTTATATGCCGCTTTTCTCTATCTGAGGGAGACTCAAAGTGGCTTACATTCACCTTCCCTTTCCCCACAACAGACACCCTGTGAGGCAGGTGAGGCTGAGAGAACCCTGATATTACTGCTGGCTGCATGTGGAAGAGGAGTGGGGAATCAAACCCACCAGATTAGAGGCTGATGTTCTTTCAGCTTTGTGTAGTAAAGAGTGGCAGCTTCTAACCTGGAGAGCCAGGTTTGATTCCCTGTTCCTTCATATGCAGCCAGCTGGGTGATCTTGGTTCAATCACAGTTCTCTCAGAGCTCTCTCAGCTGTGGGAAGAGGAAGAGAAGGCAATTGTAAGCTGCTATGAGACTCCTTCAGATAGTAAAAAGTGGGGTACATCCCCCACATAATGAAACAAAAAGACAGTGTCCTTGATTGATTTTGATTGATGTAATCCATTCAGTCATGTCCGACCCTGTAGGAAAGTTTCCTTAGTTACTTATAAAACATGTCTATATTTAGTAAGCATCCTGTACACTGTTTTTTAAAACCATATTTTTCAAAAGGACAGATATTAGGCTGATTAATCCTTTAGAATGATTAGTTTTAGTTTATTATTTCATCAGCGGCATGAAAACCGCATACAGATGTTATGCAAACCAAGCATTTCTTTGCTGAGTCGAAGGCTGCAGAGATGTTTCATTTTCTTTTCAGCTGGCTCATAATAGCTTTAGATGGCAATGACTGAAGGATGGTTACTGCCAACTTCTTGGGCAAAATGCTTCCATGCCGCTGCATCTATTTAGTTACAATATTTATAGGTCCTTTCAACATAATATTTAAGGCCACTTAAAACAGTTGAAACATAGTCCATAGTATATATGCAATACAGACTTCCCAAATAAACCAGTAAAAACTAAAATATATTACAGACAGTGAGAATGATTTATTTACAGAAGCCTAATGGGCATGGAATCGGGGTCACTGTGGGTAGGCAGGTAGTTGTGAATTTCCTGCATTCTGCAGCGGGTTGGACTAGATGACCCTGGAGATCCTTTCCAACCCTATGATTCTAATGGAATAAAAATATTTTCACTGTGTATATAGGGAGGTCAAGGAAGAATAAAATGCACACATTCTAAGAGGGTGTAATCCACAGTTATGGAGCTACCAAAGAAAAGTCTCTGCTTCTGGTAGAGGAGAACCTGAAGGAAGAAACTCAGGGATATTAATGTTTTGATATCTTGATAAGATATATTTTGAAATTCTTTTACAGTACCCCCACAGCCATAGACAAAACTAGCACTTCAGATGGGTCTCAAGAAGCCAGTAATAAGATCTAATATTTTTTAGGACAGAAGTATTGTTGTTGTTGTTGTTGTCATTTTACTAGGCTGTAGTTTCTGTATTAAGTATAGCAGGAATTGACTTTGTTAGTTTTGAACATATAGGTATCATAAAAGCTAATAGAAAACAAGCTTTCGTCATCAGGCATATCCAGGTCCTAAAACAACAAAAAATTATCAAATACACCAAATGCTAGCACCAAATCGAAGAAACATCTGTTGTCCAGAGCAACAAGCAGTTGCTGCATGAAAGCAGCATAAAGGGTCTGCTATCACAGCATTAGGTCTGTCCACCCAGTACCCCTTAAGTTTTCACTCTTCATCTACAATGCTGTGAACCTGACTCAAGGAACACTAGTCTGCAAGATTCCAATTAACTTAGAATTGGTCAGAAGACCACCACTAGTCTCTAAAGAATGTCTCAAGAGGTCCCAAAGGACACCAGGCCTATCCTAGCAGCTCAGTGAGGCAGCAGAACGCTGAGGTGGTTGAATGGTCTGTAAAAGAGGAATACTAGGTTTCAATGCTCCTTCCACTTTAACATAGCTCCTTATAAACAGAAACAAGGGACTGGAAAGGACCTCCGTTTTTGAAGATAACTCCTGCCTGAGGCTGTGCTGTGTGGGGAAAAACCTGGAGATTTGGAAGGGGGAGCCGGGGGAAGGTGAGGTTTGAGGAGGGGAGGGACTTAAGCAGTGCCATAGAGTTCCTCCTCCAAGGCAGCCATTTTCTTCAGAGGAACTGATCCCTATTGGCTAGAGACCAGTTGTAATATTGGGAACTCTCCAGATCCTATCTGGAGGTTGGCATCCCTAGGTGTGTCAAGGGGGAGACTCTATTTTTTTTTAGTGGAGTCCTTGCTGTGATATTTGCTCTGAAGGGGGAAGAGAGAGAAAGTCTGTTTTGCCTTTTGTAATGACCAGGAATTTTTAACTAGACCAGTGTTTTTCAACCTTTTGACCATGGAGGACCCCCAGAAGTGATGTCAGCAGACCACACACCCCAAAAGTCATGTGCCACCGGAAGTGACATCACCCAGACATTCCCACTGGCTGTGACATCAACAGACCACTCCCACATCACAAGAAGTGGTGTTACTGATTGGGACTCTGGTTGGGATACACTGAACTAGACAGAAACATGAACAAGTGTGATGCATATACCCCCACCCCTTGCAGACAGAAGTAAAGTAGTCTGTTCTACCTGGCCTGAGTGAAACAGTGGGGCAGTAGAGCAGTGATCAGTTCAGTCACAGCTGCATCTTGTAGGGTTCTGAAAGTTGCTAGTGCTTCATTTCTGTTTAACAACGTGTAATATTCATTGTATGGAACTGATAAATCAGCTGATCCCCAATGAAAAAAATGGCTTCTCTCCACTGCTTGCTACTGATAGTGTTGTAGTTCTCACCCACTTATTTGTTTTGTTTTGGTGGCCCTTCTAGGTGCTGGATGTCAGCAGGGAAGGAAAAGAAGAAGTTTTCTATGGGCCCACTTTGCCTTTTGCATCTAATGGAATAGCAGCCTGCTTCCTTCCGGCTCCCTACTCCACATGCCCAAACCTGCAACCTCTGCAAGTGCCTCATCACAAGATTGGCACTGTGTGAGGAAGGAACATGGCTGACCAGAGAACCACCTTGCCCCATTGGGCCTGAATTTCACCTTCAGACCAACCAAAGGAAGGAGCAACACAGAATTCTTCCTTGTATTACATTGAGGAAGAGGAGAAAATAAACACCAAGGACTGAACTGTAACAATGAAGCCTGTTTCCAAAGGCGGCTAATATCTAAGCATTCTAGGAACATTTCCACAGCTTATCTGACCACATCTCTCCATTTCCAAAGTGCTTTGCAAAAATCCAAGATGTTGTAAGTTAGTAAGAACTAGACAGTGCTACATATGCAATTTAACATCTTTGGAAAATGCTAAATTCAGATTAACTTTCACAGTTTGTTGTGAGTAATGCTCGAATTATAAACTGTGAAGGGGACCTAGAACAAAAATTAACAAGCTTTTAATTGCTGATAGATTAAAAGACACCATGCACACAGTGCTTCAGCCTTTCTAGGATAAGGCTTATCAAACTGGGGTCAACTGAAGGGTGACTGGACTCACAAAAAGGCATGGAAATACCTGGCATTTCATGTTTGTTGACTATCTATTGGGAGATCAAAAATTTTGAAAATGTGATCTCTATCTATTTTGAGCATTTCTAATCTGCAGCTGTGAAATAAGGTGTTTTTCTAGCTTCTGAACAACTGTGTGTTCCTCTCACTTCTGCCTCACAGGGAGAGACAAGGTTGTCGGGAGAGTCAGACTTCATATTGCTGCTGGACCTAGAACAGGGAAATATGTGTAGCCGTCCACTCGAGGACACAGGTGGAGGCAGTAAGCAATGCAAATCTTTGTGAAATCTTTGTAAAGTCTTTTTTTTTTAAGTGGTCAAGATTAATGCTTGCATGTTGCAAAGAAATGGAATTAGAACAGAGTTTACTTGCTTATGCGCGACAAAGCTTAATGGCAACCCCGGGGCAGAGTGCATAGGGCTTTCCATTGAACCATGAATGACTTATCCAAGGTATAACATTTGTTTAATTCCGAGCTGAAAATAAAAACAGAATGGCCGTCTGAACCAGCTCACCATTTCAAGTAATGGGACTTGTTGCGTAAAATGGTAACTGATGGAAAATAATGTAGAAGTGGTTCAAACATTTGCAAGTTTTTAAAAATTGTGTATTGAAATGCTAAATTTGATTATTGTCCTGAAGTGTCACTCAAGTTACACTTTCCATACCTGTCCTTGACAGTTTTTACTAGATCTGTATCTCCATTTGTAGTTGGCCCCTAGAAATGTATGGAATACTCCTGAATGTTTGATGAAAGAAAACAGAACAGTATTTTCATCCATCTATCCATCAGCCTGGCTTTAGATTTCTGTTGCTAGAAGTCACAGTCTTGCGGAGAAAAAGTTGGTGTCCAACACCAAGCAGGAATAAGCTGTACAAGCAGAACCATTGAGAAAGCAACTAACAGGGATTTATTCAAACTAAAGCACGAATACTTAACAAGAAAAGCTTCCGAAATGTAAGGAGGGCTGGATCATTTTGGCAGGAGCAACTGCCCTGCTTGCCAAGTGTTTAAGGAAAATAATCTATCAGGCCTAATTTAGTATGGCACATGAGACCAAGAGTTTGTACTCCATGATCTTTTGAACCACTTACGAGAAGGCCTTTATCCAGCATCTTGTTTTCTACAGTGGTTATCCAAATATCACACAGATGCCCACATGGACCAAAAAAAGGAAATAACTCCCCCCAAAAAATATTCAACGCAGTGTGTATGCGTGTGTGAGTCATTTCAATTAGCCATTGATAGACGTCATCCATTAATTGGTCTAGTCACCTTTTAAAATCATCTAAGCTAGTGGCCAGAACTACTTCCTGGGTCAGTGAATTCCATGTACTGTGTTAGAGAGGTCGTTAATCCTGTTTGTCCTGAATGTATTGTCTACCAGCTTCATATGCGGGCCTGCCCTTGGGCTTGATCCGGAAATTGCAGCTGGTTCAAAGTGTAGCCGCTAGGGTCCTCACGGGAACAACTTGGAGGGCCCAAATCCAGCCGGTGCTGAGGCAGCTGCATCGGCTGCCGGTTGCTGCCCGGATACGGTTTAAGATTCTTGTTTTAATCTTTAAGGCCCTATGTGGTCTGGGACCCGCATATCTGATGGACTACCTGTCACCCAATACCCCTGGCAGGGCCATACACTCTGCAGGCACTAATTTGTTGTTCATTCCTAGCCTCAGGAAAGTGTGGGGGGAGGGCCTTGTCAGTCCTGGCCCCTACCTGGTGGAATGAGCTCCCAGAGTAGCTGTGTGTCCTGCAGGAGCTTCTGGCATTCCGCAGGGCCTGCAAAACAGAGCTCTTCTACCAGGTCTATGGTTGAGGCTGCCGCAGCAAGGAAAATCTGCATGACCCCCCCTTCCAGGATAGAGTGGTGTGAATGGCGGCTTGCGGGTTCCATCCGCGCCCCTCTTCCCGCCCCCCTCTATGAGATTTTATTGGGGGAATGATAGTGATTTGAGTTAGTTCTTTCCACCATATCTCCTTTTTTGTTATTGTGTTTAGTTGGATCTGTGTTATGTTTTTATGTCTGGAGGTTTTAATGTTTTTTTTTACTGGGATTTTATTCAGACTATTGTAACCCACCATGAGCTGTTTGGGAGTGGCGGGTAATAAATCGAAATAATAATTGTATTCTAGCATTGTGGGAAAAGGAAAAGGTTATTGCCTCTTCCCACATCCTGCACAATTTTATGCCTCTATCACGCTCCTCTTATCTTTTTTTCTAAAGGAAAACGTCCCATATTCCACAATATCACTTTTGAGGCTGGATGATCAGAGCCGTTCAGAACTGTTGCTACTGTGGTGGGCAATGGATATTATGATACTAGTAGTTTCACTTTCCTAATAATTCCTAGCACAGGCACACTTTGCCTTTTGCACTGCCATGAATATTTTCATTGAGTTACCCCAAGACCTGTTTTCTGGCTAGCCATTTCCATTTCCCACTCTATTCCCCTCATGCAGCCTGGGGAAATCTTTCTTGAGCTTTTTGGCAGTTCAGCTTTTGTAATTCTGAGGTCATCTGCAGATGGCTTCCTCGGTGCAGATCAATGCAAAGAATTCACTTTTATTCTCAAATTCATTCTGATTCTCTGTAATCTTGTATGTTCACAAGAACGCATGAAGATGCCTTATACTGAATCAGACCTTTTGGTCCATCGTGGTCAGTATTGTCTACTCTGACTGGCAGCGGCTCTCCAAGGTCTCAGGCAGTATTACTCCTTTAACCCTTATGCCATCTGACACTGTGACAGCCTTCTCCTCTTTCCTATTTCTAGGATATTCAGTGATGCTAGTTTGAATCCAGCAGAGCCCCAAAAGCAGCATTTTGGAATGCCATAAGTGTCACACTCTTCTGCAGAAATGCTCCGTAAGATTTAAAACATTTCCATGCTTTTAGAAACATGCTTGCCTTATTGTGAAGGGACATTTGTTTTGCCAAAGTCCATGTTTCATTTTGTTGTCCTCATTGGGACAAGACTGCTACTTCTCCTGGGAAACTTCTCTTACCTTTGGCAACATGTAACTTTGAACTATCATCCTCTTAGACATGCTCTTCTCTTAAAGATTACACCAAGAGCCTGGTTCGTGTAGTAGTTTAGTGGTAAAGAGCAGCAGCTGCTAATCTGGAGAACTGGCTTTGATTCCCCACTCTTCTTCCACATGCAGCCAGTTGGGTGACCTTGGGCCAGTGTCAGTTCTCTCAGAGCTCCCTCAGCCTCACCTACCTCACAGGGTATCTGTTGTGGGGAAGGGAAGGGAGGCAATTGTAAGCTGCTTTGAGATTCCTTCAGGAGTAAAAAGCAGGGTACAAAACCTCTTCTCTAATTTCTGACATACATTCTATCTGGGCTTGTAGTATAATGATGCACCTATCCCAAGTTTATTCTTTAATACACAACTGGAAACAAAAGAAACTATACTATTCCTTCTCCTTCTCTCCCATTTTAAACCCGTTTGTAAGCCCACTATAGTTTCTCACATTTGAACCAGGACAGTTTGTGCCTGAGTAGTATTTGGCCAAAATACTAAATGAGAACAAGCACAGAAGATACATCTTGTACCTGTTCAAGTATATTTGTTTTTTCTGAAATATTTTTACAAGTGTGGAACGTCAGTGACTACAAGTCAACAAAATGCCTTCATGCTACCGCTAACATTTAATGTAAGATACCACCATTTCTTTGTGAAACACACCCAGCCATCATATCAACATGCAGGTGGCTGACATTCTATAACAGAGGGGCCAATGAATGCAAATGTCTGAGAACTGATAACCTAGAAATTAGGCCCTTAAGATCCCCGAGTCATTGTACAGCTCTGTACTCTACCCATTTGATGACGCCCCAGTTCCCACATCTCATTTATTTATTACTTTCAGTCAGGAAGGCCATCTTTAAACTGAACTTTAGTTTCAAAATGATGGAGGAAATAAGCTCACTTATAAATGAAAAGTGCAGTTTTCTTCCTATTCCGAACAAAATTGAAGCCGATCCCAAGGGAAAAGCTTCTTTTTTTCTAACATGTGGCTTTACAAACTAAGCTTCAAGAGGCTGTGCTGTGATAACTCTCAAGTTCATGCGGTGTGCCTCCATTTATATTACAGGCATATGTACAGTTTATAATAAAAATTTTAAAAATCCTTTCTGCTCTATGTTTTGTTTATGTACACACTGTATCTGCGTTTCTGAGGCACTGATGCACATGGAGACTTCTGGCTAATCACATCTCTTCACTGCACCCCACCCAACAAACAAGCCAGGATGTTCTGTTTTTCTCCAAGCCTCCTTCTGAAATGGCACCATGTTCCTGACGTCTTTGGGAGTGGGACAGAATGCTCTCACCTGGAATAGGAATATCCCTTTCCATCACCCAAAAGTGTAGCTGGAAGTGCCCTGGAGTCTGGTTTCTGAAATCCCCACTCCTGTCTGCCACATGGAACTCCAGTGCACCAGAACACCTGGACCATGTAGCTTCCTAGGCTGAATTGAGTATTCAGCAGGGGCATCAGGTACCCTGCAAATTGCATGTCTTAAGGCTCCTTTGCCTGGGGCACTGTTAAGCATGTGGAAAGAGGCCTGCAACATATAGGACATGTTCAGTGCCAAGTTTTGTTCTAGACTCTCATGCAAGCGGAAATACCAGAAACATCACAAAAGGCTTTCAAAAAGTTAGGCCTCATTGTATCCCTGCTTGTCTGCTGGCTCACACAAGACCTTCTGTAACTTCTTTCTGGGCACTGTAATACATGGGGAGTAAGATCTTGTACAAGTGGAAATGTGCTGAGTCTGTGCTTACACTTGCACATGACTGGAATGAGATTATAGTTTCCAGGGCACCGGATGCCCTACTGATTTTAGTTTCCAGGCAAAGCTCACAGTGTCCTATCTGACCCTGGAAGACCTAGCCACAGTGATCCATGGGCGGTCACCTCTGGGTTGGTCCACTGTAACACACTGTATGTGGGCCTACTCTTGACTATGATCAAGAAAATACAGCTGTTACAAAATGCAGCAGCATGGGTCCTAACAAGGACCCCATGGAAGACTCATTTTTGACCTACCCTCCACCAGCTGCATTGGTTACCAGTAGAGTTCCAAATCAAGTTCAAGGTGTTGGAATTAACCTTTAAGACCTTATGCAGCCTGGGCTACCTATAGGACCATATATCCCAGTATGTTTCTCTGAGATTAGTCTGCTACTCTTTAATCACTTCACCACACTGGATCGCAAGATTGAGGGAGGAGCAGGGGGAGGAGATCCAGAACCCAGAAAGGTCACAGTGCAGGTGTACGTGATAGTGCCTGTTGTATTCCTGGATGCAACGGGCTTTGCCCTTAGTAAAGACATGCTATTTCCCTTTCCAAATCATAAAAAACCTATATTTCATCTATACGAAAATGCTTCATTGTTCTAATTGAAATGAACCTCTGCACTGATTTAATGTTTTCTGATCTCTCACTAATAAAAAATTAAAATAGTGGCATAGATATGGATGTGCACATTACTGTTGGTGGTAATTAGTATCTTTTTTCTCTTTTATTGTTCTAGAAAATCATTTCACAGTTCTTAAAAGTCTCCTGTTTTAAAATTCTACTAAATTAATTAACTATTAGGGCAGAATATATCTCAAATGAAAAATCCAGGCAGAATCCATCAAGCCAAGCGATGCTGTTTTCCCAGGACATGAGAAGCATCAGGGCGCAATAGTTAACCTAATTTATAGGCGCTGTTTAAAATGAGTGATTGGTTATAGCTAGTTAGCCTTTCCTTCCTTTTCTTCTTGTTCTTTTTCTGAGGGAGGGATAACAGTGATATCTAGATGCTAGGGTTGGGTAGTTTAAGAGAAGTAGCATTTTTTGTCCTTGGCTTCTGGGAAGATTAATCTCTAGTTTGTTTTGAACTTCTGCCGTTCCTTTTTTGTGCTTCTATGAGTTTGTTTCTTGTTTTCTATTGTGGTTAATTTTTCTTGGTTCAATGGTTTTTCTGGTTAGTGTTCCACTTTCTTAATAGACTAGATGTAAAGCCCATTGCATTTTTGAATACAATGGGCGCAAGCATGGGTGCTGGTGAGCCCAGTGGGCTCACAGGTCTTCTTGCGGGCCCCTCTGCCATGCAGTCCCCGCCATCCCCTTTCCCCCACCCCCTCCCCCCGAAGCAGGCCTGCTCTTCTCGCCACGTCGAAGCCTTTCTCCCACCCGCCTCCCTGCCCAAGGTCCCAGCTTCGGCGGCAGGAAAGGAGCAGGGCCCTGTTCCTTTCCCGGCACTGAAGCCTCTTCCCCCAGCCACTTCACCTCCGAGTCCAGGATGGGCCAAGTGGCCAATCGGGAGCCCTGCCCCTTTCTCCGCCCACAATGCCCTTACTGTTTTATTTTTACCGCTCCACAGGAGCAGTTTACAGATTAGTGATTTTGTCCAACATCACATTTTCCCTTGAATAGGTTTTATTAATAAGACCCCCATTCCTTTTCTTAGGTTATGATAATTTTACCATTCTGACAATTTTAACATACCAAATTTTAAAGTGGAAAAAAGTTTAATCAATTAACACTATAATAATTTAATACACCATTATATAAACAACTCAATAAAACAGGACAACAAAGTTTGTGTCCAGTGGTACCTTTAAGACCAACAAAGTTTTACTCTATGCATAAGCTTCTATGTAAATGCACACTTCTTCAGATACAAAGAAGTGTGAATGCACACAATAGTTTATACTTTGAATAAGACTTTGTTGCTTTTAAGGTGCCACGGAACTCAAATTGTGTTCTGCTGCAACATGGCTACCTGCTAGAATCAATAAAACTGTGTAGCTCATAGGATGGGTCAGGTAGGCTCACAGTGTAGGATGGACCTTGGGAAGTTTAGGAAGAAAAGTGGGAGGGAGCGATGGTTCCCCAAGGGCTGTGGGAGCACTGGAAGAGCAAAACTCCCCAGCATCTGGCAAGCCTTTCAGGGCTCTTTTCCAAGTGGTTGCTGCTATTGCGAGATGTGCCACTGTTTGTGAATGATCACACTGCACTGCTCTTTCTGTTTCTAGGTCTGTTATGACTCAGCCAAAGGAAAAACAGAAGCAGGACCTGTATTTGGGGGCAAGCTTTGAGGAAGAGGAGACAGGAGCTCCCCCCAGCAATGCAGGGGCTGTTTTGACGGACTGGAGGAAGAGGGTCTTTACCCCTGATTTCAACCGACATTTCACTCTCTACCTTGAATTAAATATTTCTGTCCACCCTCTCACTCTCATCCTGCCATGTCTCCAGTGATGGGATATCAGGCAGCACAGCTGGAGATTATTGGTGCTAGCACTAGTGTACCATGGGAGGGACAGAAAAAGGAGGCGGCTCACCTTATTGGAGAATTGATAGTAGTAGGTAGCAGCCCATTTTCTGTAGTTGTGAAGTTGGGCTTCTCAGGCTGCTCCACCATGTCATACTCTAGTATGTAATCACTGTTGAATGATAAGTAGGAACATGATCTCTTTCCTCTTCAGGACTACTAGGGAGCACATGAAGCCATACATGTCCCACACTTGTGGGAAGCCTATATACTTCACATTTTACATCTGGATCTGCTCTCAGTGTCAGCATGCATGCATCTCACTGACTGTTTACTTGTGGAAACTAGTGGATATGGAGAGGGCAGTAGGCAGGTTGAAGGAGACCACTGCACCAGATGCCACCAGGCTCTGCTTTATGCCAAGGTCATGGTGGAGGAGCATGCAGTGGTCAACCTCTGTAGCATGATCCAGAGCCAGTTAGATGAGTGGTTAGGCAGAGAAGTCAGCAGAGCCTTCTTGATGACTGCTGGAAGGTGCAAACATAAGGGCTGAGGTAAAGGCTGTGAGCATCACACATTTACTGTATAGCCCACCTCCTCCACCTGGTGGTGCATGCCCTCAGGCTGGGTTCTACAGAGAATCCCAACTGGGATGCTGCAACCTATGAATTCTCGCATTGCTCCACACCTGCTGAAGCATGAGGCCACTTCTCAGGCAGTGTGAAAACCAGCCTTCTGCTGTGTGAGTAGCAGGCTCTGGTTGAAATTGCACAACACTGCCACCCACTGGAACTCCACCTATGCCCTTCTTGAACATCTGGTGAAGGTGATCTTGGAAGTCAACATTAGACAGGGGGGAAACTTGCTGAACATCAGTGGCTGGCTGTCACCTTTTAAGCACTTCACAAATGTAGTGTGCTGCGATGCATCAATCCTGGGCCAAGTTGTTCTGTTCATTCCTGTGCTCCAAAGGAAGAGCTCAGCTGCTGGCCTAGAGATGGGTTGCACAAAGATTGTTCCTTATAGTTCAAAGGTTGCAAAGAGGTAACAAGTGCCGACTGCAGCCTCACCAAGAAAATGGTCTACAAACTTGTGACCATGTCTGGCTCATATATCAGCAACATCACCCTGCATGGCATTTCCCAGTAACTTAAGGATCTGTGAACCCAGATGGATATAGTGGAACAAGCAAGAACAGTATAGAACTCTGCAGCCAGTGTTGGAAAGGTTTTGTGGTTCATGGCCATTGGGGAGGCATTGGGTTCTTCTGTTTAAAGCTGTCTAGTTTGCTGGCCACTTTAGAAGGTTTGGTTACCAAACAGAAGTTCCACAGCTTGAAACAAACACATTGTTGGTAGGCACCACCTGGGTAAGTACCACAGTTCACATTTTGAGATCAGTTCAGGATTGCTTGGTGAATTGCCAAACAGCGACCATTCACAGACAGTGGCAATACAGGACTGTTATTGTTGTTAGTTGTGAAGTCATGTCTGACCTATCGTGACCCCATGGCCAATGATCCCCCAGGCCTTCCTGTCCTCTACCATTCCCTGGAGTCCAGAAGCCCTAGCCCAATGTGAATTCTTCCCAAGCCCGAGGGGGGTGGGGGTGGAGAGACACTTTTACAGGTCATCAGTAGTTTTCCTGTGGCACCCAGTCGAACGTTCCAAGCTAGTAATATAATGTGTCAAGGAGAACTGAGGCATTGAAGCATTCATTAACCTTTTTTTTCTTAAAGCCCTATTAACAAAAAATGTAAACCCCACCAACCCTTCTCCCTAGCCATTTAAGCTGACACAACCTGCTTGTTCCTTGGAGTTCTTGGCTTTTCCACAGGCACCCAGCCTGTTTAAACAAGCACTTGTGAGCTTCAAGCCCTGGATGTAATAAGCTGCAGTGGACTGCTTTCTGCAAGTGGAGAGAAAGTGACCTTGGGCCATGGTTTTCCAGTAGAAGAAAGGGTGGTGTATAGCTTTCTGTTCTCTGTCTTACATCAAATGAAAGCTTGGAGCCAGCTTGGTGCAGTGGTTAAGAGTGGCGGCTGCCAATCTGGAGAGCCAGGTTTGATTCCCCGCTCCTCCACATGCAGCCAGCTGGGTGACCCTGGACCAGCCACAGTCCGGTCAGAGCTCTCTCAGCCTCACCTACCTCATAGGGTGTCTGTTGTGGGGAGAGGGAGGGAAGGTACTTTGAGACTCCTTCAGGTAGTGAAAAGCTGGGTATGAAAACCTACTTCTCTTGTTTTGTTCAACCCTGGACTGTTTAACTTCGTTGGGCTGCTCTTGTTTCACCTGATGGCTGAGAAAGTGTCTGGGAAGGGATTTGATAGTGTCAGGGGTTTTTCACAAACTGAGGTGGGCAGGTTGTTGGCATTGGTGAGGCTGACCACGTGCCTCCTAGACCCCTGCTATTTGTGGCTCTTTAAAACAGGCAATGAGAGGATTGGGAGGCCCCTTCAGAATATAATCAATCTATCTTTGTCCTCAGGGACATACTTGGTGAGGCTTAAGAAGGCTGTGGCCCAGGCTTTATTGAAGAAACCATTATTGGATCTGCAAGACACTGCCAACTACTATCCCGTCTTGCATTTAGCGTTTCTGGGGAAGGTGGCTGAGCAGGCGGCAGTGGACCAACTGAAAACATTCCTAGAAGCTTCAATTCTGGCCCCATTTAGCTTCTGGCCTGGCCATGGAGTAGAGATGGCTTTGGTTGCTCTAACAGATGATCTCTGGGCAGCAGCTAGTCTGAGGCTGGTTGGCATTTATAGCTATCAGACTGATACCTGGTATTTGCTGTAATTTTTATAATTCCTACAGATGTTGGCATGGTAGGTGGTCAGCTGATCCTACCAATTGTGTGTTTAATCCTTGTCCATTCTGATTTATCAGATCAGGTTAAAAGGGAATGATGGTTACATAAAGGAATTTGATTGTTTGGACTGGTTCAGAATATAGCTGCAAGGATATTAACAAATCTAAACAGGAGGGAATATCTCACTGGTATATAAAGAGTCTTTGTGGTTCCCAGTTTGTTTCTGGACATTCAAAGTCTGACTTTGGCCTTTAAAACCATAAACAGATCACTTGCTTCCATCTGAATAGGTCCAATTGTTAAGATCTTTGTAAGACACTAAACGCAGGGTGATCTAGCCTTCAGAGGAAAGATGAGCAGCCCTCAGGGCCTCTTTACTGGAGGCAGCTTCTTATGGAACTCCCCCCCCCCCAATATTCACTCTTTCATTTAGTCTTCACGTGTTTAGCTACATTAAATCTATTTGTCTTAGTGTTTAATGATGTGTAAATAATCTCTCGCCTTACTTTGGTTATATTATAAACTGACTTGAAGTTGGAGTTGGAAAGCAGAACAAAAATGTTTTGAATATTGCTCCACCCACTTTGAAGCCGTAAACTGGCTGGGAATCAAGTTCTTCTGGAAAACCAAGTCCCTTCCATTGTTTTAGGAACAAAATCTTCTCATGGAATTATTCAATCCCAAGAATAGAGCCCTTGTCACAGATCACCTTTGGGAGCCATTGCTGCAGAATACAGGGCTCTCTCCTCCCTCATTTTATCAACAATGTTTAGGCCGAAAGTGAATAGCCATAGGTCGCCCAGTGACCTTCATGGCACAGTGATGTTTTAGACCTAGGCTTCCCCAACTGTAGGTCAACACCCTAAGCCAGAGGTGTCACTCATTTGTTATGAAGGTCAGATCTGACCTGAATGTCACTTTGTTGGGCTGGGCCATGTATGCCATAAAACACAATCCCAAGTACTGGAAATATAAATTTTATAGCAGACACAGAAAAACTCAATTAATGATAGATCAAGATGAGTAACCATATAAGTCTGTCTATAGCAGCAGAAAAGAGCAAGAGTCCAGTAGTATCTTGAAGACTAATAAAATTTGTGGCAGGCTATGAGCTTCTGTGAGCAGTGACTCATGAAAGCTCATACCAATCAGCAATGTGTTTTTAAACTCAAAATATAAACATGCTTAAAACATTAACACCCTTGCAGTATCTTGCTGATGCCCACTCTCCCACCTCCACTGGCCATTATGCATGAGAGTCAGAGAGTAAACAGGGACATTATGCATAGCCTCTGTCTTCTAGCAATAAAAGTAATCAGTTGCTTGTGGGCTGGATAAGAGTCCGGGATGACCTGGTTCTGGCCCATGGGCCATACGTTTAATACCCTCGCCCTAAACAAAACACAAAATTGGCTCTCAGTTGTGGCTCAGGAAAGGAAAGAAGCAAAGGCAAACAGTTCTTTATCTTTTTATTCCTTATTCTCTACAATATTTTGTGAGGTCCACGTGTCAACTAAATCTGAATTGTCAGGTGAGATGATACCAGATTCACAAAGACTCAATTTAGGATTTAAATCCAAAATTTATAAAACATACAAAATGATAATCTGATCTGCAAAAGCAGCTTTTTTTTCTATTTCAGTTGTATTCTAAGGATGGAAATGCTCCATGTACTCAAACATGCAACATCTCTTTCTCAAAACAAGAAAACAAAGAAATATGCAGATGGGAATTGTGACAAAGAAATACGCACATGGGTACACTTCTTTGCTTGGTTCATTGTGATCATAGCAGCAACTTTGGGAACCAAATCAGAAAAAATAAGCAGCAAGAGCTGGAGAAGAAATATATCATAGTAAAAGAATTTAGTTTACAGCCAGACTAGTTTATATGAAAGAGACACGCTGAAGTGAATTTCCAAAGATTCTGGTTTGACTTCTGGTGCAGGAAACAGACTGGCTTGTGATATATAAATTAGGAATATACACTCACATCCAATTATTAATTCCATAGGAATTATTATTTTAATTAAGATTGCAGACATAAACGTAATAAATATTTAGCATTTTGAAAACTCTCTAAAATTAAAGCCACATTTGAACTGACAAATAGTACTTCAAATTCCTATTTATCTAAAAATCAGAATTTTTGTATACGCACATATGCAGCATCTGGAAAAGAGACCTTTGAAGTATATTTTCCACAATTTTGTGTTGGCTATACAATCATTTATTAGTTTTCTACATTTGTTCTGTAAGATCTCTGGATAATCATCCATATAATCATATGTAACTCTCCTCCAAAACACAGTCAGGTCTTTGCCACAGATATGCCATTCCCCAACGGCTGTTTGACGCAATGCTGAAGGACTTCGGTGTTAAACCTTTGAGCGGGGTAACTGCAAACATTACAATCAGTTCTATGAGCTGAATGCCACACTGCATTGAGAGAAAACTTTGTCTTTTGCTAAACAATACCAGCTGAGTATTAATTATGCTTGAAATAAGAAAAAATATATAGTTCAGTTAAACAATATGGTACAATATCTGTTCTCTATTCTCTTAAAAGTCAAAGGCTTCACTTTCAAGAAGTAATGCTAAAGACAGACATCTGTTCCGTTATCTAGTGAACGTTAAAGACTCAGATTTTGAAGCCATCTTGCTTGAAGAGGCTTTTAAAGAAAACCTTTCAGAAACACAGGCCTCTTTGAAATGAATAAAACTCCTCCCAGGTGTAGGAGCTTAGGAGAAGCTACAATGTGGGTTCAATAAGTCACTTTCATAATGAAAAGAACCTCCATGCTCTACACTATTAAGTAGCCTAAAGAGGCTTTTAGTTACTGTATTATCTGAAGTAATGATAGTTGATTTGGGGAAGAGATAATCTGCTACCTTTACATAAGAATACTGTAACAATACAGACAGGCTCTGAACAAAATTATAGGGAAGTTTCCATGGCAGTAATTGATAGACATGTACACACACACACACACACACACACACAGAGTCGCTCATCATTAACTCTGCAAAGTTACTTTGTTTCACCGCTTTTGCCACCGAGCCCATGTAACTCACCATTGCAATTCAAATTACCTGTGCATTGCTAAGATAATTCAGCAGAAGTTTGAATTCCAGACATCAAATAAATTTGGAAATTACAGGGAGAATTACTTAGGGAATCAGGGCTTGAGGAATAAAACATCATAAACACCCGGAAATACCTACCAAATCTAATTTACTACATGCAGCATTTAATCATGTGTGATCTTGGGGGGAAAAAATTAAGTAGAAACTTGAATTAAGCTGTTTGCACCTGCCATTTCTTCCTCTGTGTTTTAGAATTTGGTGAGGCATTCACCTCGCCAGAGATTCTTACCAAGGTAATAGAAGTCGAGGTATGTTGTGTGCGTTTATGGCTTAGAAAGGAATAGATGATGGCAGCACAGTGACCATGGCAGCAGCTCTCATAACTGAATCCCTCCTTGTTATTCAAGAACTACAGCACTGCTAGCTCCACCAGCAGAACTGTACAAGGACAACAGGGAGGAGGTCAGAGGTTGCATTCAGCAGAACAGAGCAACACATTTTTAATACAGGCACAATGGTAGGACGGCTGTCACTATTCCACGCAATGCGTGCACCGACTCTCCTGTTAACATAAGGTGGCTCAAGCATCCTGCCCTAACCCTGGCCTTGCTTGGAGTGAACTTCTTGCTGTTGCCAGGCTCACATGAAGTGTTTGTGTGCAAAACATCACTCAGGATGTCAGAATGAAAGGCCTGACAGCCAAAGTGTATTGATTCATTAGAGCAGAAAAACTTTACTGTTAGAGATTACCTTTGCTGCTGCCCTTTACCTACCTTTCTAAGAAAAACAAAAAACAAACACACACCATTCTTCAAACAATCCTGTAAGTCATCAAGCTCCCACACCTTCTGGCATTTTCTTTCAACAGTCCCTAACAGGATTCAATGGCTCTCCGTTGTCATTTAAAATCAGAGATCTGCATTACTTCTTCCGTCTTGCTTGTAGTATGAAAAGGCAGCAAAGGCTACGGAGAGAAGCTGCTTTCCAGGCAGAAACAAAGAGTCTGTCGGGAGGCAGGGAAGCCGAACTTGGCATAAAGGATTGGCATCCCAAGCAATGATCGTGTACAAGTCACCAATCAACACACGGCTAATGGCTCTCATTTCCCAGTTTCAGTATCTCAGCTTGTCCAGCCTCTGCGAGCTGAGATAAGAGTCTTTTATAGGCTTCTCTGTTAAGGAGGAAAGGGGGAGGGGGAAGTATATAACACTTTAATTAAAATGAGTTTAATACAGCTTGAGAATCAGTCATGTCATTCCAAGACTATTTAAGGTAAAACGATAAAAAGAACGAGGACATAATTTTATGTTGGCTCCCACTTCGCATTTGTTTAACCAGGAGTTTCAGCCAGAAAATTACCAACTTGTTCTTGTGCCTCCTTAAGTTTATGAAGCCGAAGCTCAGGTGTAAGGCGACTTTCCCTATCGTATTAGTGATTCAAATCTCGACTTTAAAAATCGTTACATGAGACCTCAAAGCCATCAACAATTACTTGATTCTTCAGAATAAGTGTGCTTGCATAACACCGTGTTGGTCTTAAACTCTGTTCTACTTGATTCTCTGTTCCTGCTATTATTGTTTTTATTGTTATTGTCCCTCATTTCAATTCTAGGTTCTCTGGGGGACAGTAGCTCACACACAGAATAAATCATTTGTTTGGGGTTGGGAGAGAATGGCATAATGTACCAAGCAGCGACCATCTTGAGGAATATGTGGACAAGACTCAAGCTGCACTGAGACACTGCAACCAACTAACTAGACAGATTGATGCTCTTGGGCACCAACAGTTTTCTTGGTGTACTCAGGGACTCCCTTTGCCACTGCGGTGTCTGAATGCAGATACATTACCAAATTGTCCCTTCCCAAAAGACCGTTCCCCCCTAGTCAAAACAGGAATTTAAATCATGGTTTAGAATCCAACTCTGGGCAGTGGCAGAACTCCAGTGTACCAAAGTATTATGAGAAACTAGAGCCTGTTCAAACCAGGGAATCATTTGATGCAGCAAACAAGCCGTTTGCATGCAGAAAACTGATAGATTTCTGTTTACTTAATTCGTGGTCATGTCTGATGCAGCCTACAATTACACTCAGACCAACAGAGTAACTCCGATTTCTTTGAGACACACATAAACCTAGATTATTCTTGGGATTGAGTACTCCCATCTCCCTCCCTCCTTGAATATGGAACATTCTTGGATCTGAAAATTGGATGTCAAAAATGGAGCACTTTGTTTTCTGCCAACTGTGATTCTAACCCAAATCTGGACCATTTGAGGTCACTTGTGGTCCCTTACAAACTAGGAAGGCCAATCTCAGATTTGTGCATGAGGACAGTAGGGACATAATTGGAGGACAAACCAAGCTTGTTCTTGGCAGAAACAAAGTGGTGCTTCTGATGTATGAATTAACAACCTTAGTTTTGCCTACCAGGCCTCTAGTCAGAATTATTTTGGAAGTCAGGGTTGTGCCTTAGAACATATTGCAACGTAATTCTGAGATGTACAGAACATCCTTCCCTGTCATTTAGTAACCGAGAACTGATTTTGAGATATTTGAGAATCAGAACATTTAAATTTTGGAAGACAGCGACATGGCCTGCAGTTGAGCTCATATCACACAGGCGGCATCTAGATAGTGTCACTGAAAGGTATGAGTATCAAACACAACTGCTAATTTCATATGAGATGCAGCTTAAAACTGTGAAGCTAGTGCTTGTCTGTATGCACATCTGCTGCATAAGTGGGCCTTTCTGCTTAGACAGCAGATATTTTATTCACTGGGTATATAAAAAAATACAAACTGGAAAATAGAGAAGTTTTAACCAACAGGCATTAAGTAAATGCAATCTCTATTTCTTAATGGTTATTCTCTGGCCAAGCGAAATGAAAGACATCCTTAAACATTAATGTGGTTTCCAAACATCTGAAACATTTAATGTGGATTTTAAACTATCACGGTCCCTCTATTTAGTCACATTTGTGCAAAGCAGCAGAAATAATTCATTTTACTCATACTTTAATGATATTGTGAGCCACTTTGAGAACGTTGTCAACTAGCATGAAACACATCTATGAAATATTTTTTAAAAATTAGATTTTTGGGTGGATAGGGCTGTTTTCCAAATATGCACCAACCTTACAAAGGTACTATTTATACAAAGCATCAAATCTGGAGCACATGTTTATTTTGCAGAACTCCAATTATGCAGCCAAGACCTCCTACAGGACCTGAACTTCTGTTGTCCGTCACCCAAAAGTGAGGGAAAGCCCTGAGCGTACCTTTGCACGATGTTTCTGCCAAGACCTTGTTTGTACTCAGAATTCCTCAGGGCTTCTGTCATAGCAGGAATCAGGTTGATAACTAGAGGCTGGTCCAAGACTGCCACTGCTTCCAAGATGCTGTAAACTTGATTATCATATACAGTAGTGTAATCTTTGATAAACTGCCTGAAGGAAGAAACCATGGCATTTAGTGAAAGGAACAAAATCTGCTCCTAAGAAAACAAACACACACTCCCACAGAAATGTGCACCTCTAGTTTAATATGACCAGGAAGCAACACATATCACAGGATGAAGTTTGGAAAAGGGAAAGGAAACTGAGACTATTACAAATTTCAAAAATTATAAAAGCTAACAGCTCAGCAACTTCCTATTGCATGCACACCAATTCTCTGAGTGTAATAATACACTGAAAAAGGGGGTTCATTTTCAAAACTATGCCAAGCCCGTGTTTAGCATCAACCAGAGCTTGCAACTATGCTCTGAATGCATTCTCTCCATCCAGTTTCAATTCCTTAAATCATCCACAAATCCAGCCTGCATCGCTGGGTGCCTTAATAGGTAAGCAGGCCACTTACACAGCATTTTTCGCATACCCCTGGTTAAATCAAAGCCGAGTCCAAAGTTTCCAGGCCCAAGGCCAGGTTGTGTGCCTGACTGCTGGTGTGGTCTAAATCTATCCCCTTGAGGCTTCCCAACTTTGCCACCAACTGCTACTTCTATCCCTTTTTAACAGCTTGCTCTGCAAACATTAGCAGGTATCTTAAAGACTAACAAAATTTGTGGCGAGGTATCAGCTTTTGTATCACCAGTTTTGTTAGTCTTTAAGGCTCTACTGGACTCTTGCTCTTTTCTACTGCTATAGACAGATTAACATGGCTACACACCTATTAGCAGATATGTATTTCTTTGGGCTCTTCCATTTTCTGGTTTCTGCTCTTGAAGAAACAGGAAGAAGGCAAAACTTTTATTTTCTGTTGGCAAATTTACTTCCTTTTGAGATATCAAATATTGGTAGGGGTGGAAAAGGGTAAAGAAATTAGGACCTACTAAAAGAAATGAAAGAGTATAAAGGGAGCTAACGTTTTAGCTCTTGGGAAATAACAGCAGAATTGTACTTTGTGGCTATGTTTATGTCCCCAATCATAAACCTTTCTTAGGGCTGCCAGGCCTGAATGGTCCTGTGGTGGGAGGCTCCAGCAGCAGGGATGACGTGAAATTTTGTCATTTGTGATGCTGTGATGTCACTTCCAGTCAAAAACCTGGATGTGATGTCATTGCTGTGGAAATCCTGCAAAGAGAACCATAGTGACATCACTTCCGGGTTTTGGTGAGAAATGACATCAGGGCATCACACAACAATTTTCCCTTCCTATTTTCAACTCCAGTTGATTTGAGTGGTGGTGGGAACCAGGATGATTGGCAGGAGTCCTTTCACAGGGTATCTGTTGTGGGGAGAGGAGAGGAAAGATGTGTGTAAACTGCTTTGGGATTTCTTTGGGTAGTGAAAGGCAGGGTATAAGAAACCAGCTCTTCTTCTTCATACAGTTAAAGTGACATGGTACACCTCAGTGTTTCAGATAATATGCTAGAGTACATTAAATGTTCATTTTCAGTTCTCTTTTTATGATTGCACTGTGATTTTTCCCCCCTAAAAATTCAGTTTGGGGGAACAACAACATACCAAATGAATGGTTTCCTTTGTTGCTGTCCAAACCTCAGGATGAACCATTGCCAAGAATGGAAATACTATAAACAATCAAAACCGAATTATGTTAGGGGTAATTAGTTGCTTAGAAGAACATGCTTCCTGTCAAATGCCATGAATGCATTTCAGTGCCAATTGGCCAGTGTTCTAGTTACCTAAACATGGAAGTCAGCTGTGTGGCAAGCTCTCCTCCTGACCTCCTTTGGCAGCTCTCTATAACACACTGCAGGATCTCTGTAGACAGTTTTTTAACTGTAAGAGACAAAACACACAGAGCATTCAAACACACCATCTGGAAAAGAGTGGTAGGTTTTTTGTGTCTTGTTTTAGTGGCACAAACTTACATTTGAAAAACACACACAAGGTTGCCTTATAAAGCAATGCAACAACTTCTGGACTGGAATTCTATACACATAGTATCCAGGGATAACCCCAGATAATTGAACTAACCTCTTAATGCACTAGCATAGCATTAGGCTGTTAGCCATATTTTTAAAACTTGAGGCAGGGGGCGCTTGAGTTCCACTGAAATGTAATCGGGGGGGACAATGTGAGGCTACTAACTCACCAGATGACTTTTACTGAAGTCACTGTTTTCTCAGTATCGACTCACCTTCTCCTCCTATATAGGGATTTAGGATTAGAACCTATAACTTTGTTCTCTGTGCTCATGAATTCCCTCCATTGCAGAGCAGCAGCTCATGTTCTTGCATTAACTAAACAAAATCAGCAGAAGGTTTTCTGCATGGAAGGGACATTCAGGAGCTAATGGAATGAAATGATAGCCCCCCCCCCCCAATAATATTTTCTTTGTCTTTTAGCAGTTTTGTCAGGTTTAATGAGAGCACCTCCATGAACTGTATACAATGCAATATAAATGCTAAATTATTATATGAATTATTTAATTATTCTTTTATATCCTGGCTTTCTCCCCAATGGGGAACCAGAAACAGTTTGCACTTTTCTCCTTGCCTCTGTTTTCTCCTGTGCATGTGTAACTGGCCCAAGGTTTGAGTGGGGTCTCAAACCTGGGTCTCCTGGATCCTATTAGGGCACTCTAACCACGATACCACACAGGCTTTCTAAAAATATCCAGCCAAGGTTTCTAAAAGCATACAACGAAAAACTCATTGTGCAAATTCAGTTATTATCGCACAGGTGAGTGAGCTGCTGCCACTATTCCCCCTATCAGTTTGCACTGGTCAACTCTGTTTTGTACATCTAACTCCTATAAACTGCTATCTCTGCAAGGCCCTTCCATTTTCAATTAGGGCTGCCTGACCATACAGGAGTATTTGTATCCCCACAGTGGAGCCAGAGATGCAACCAAATTGCTTCATATGAGTCAGCTGTACTGCTGTCAGCACTGAGAAATATTCCATGTCATCCCCAGCTTCTCCCAGTAAAAAGGATAGTTCCACATATGAGTGAAAAGAGGAAATTAAAGAGGAAAGTTCCCCTCTGCAGAAAACATTTAACAGAAGACTGGGGTTCTATCCACTCACCACCGATTCCAGCAATGGCTAGGTAGGGAACAGTATACAAACTAAGGTTGTTTGCTTCGGAGCATCATAGATATACACTATACTTGAATATCTCCTCCTTGAAACCTGTGAACATAACATTTTTCCGCCTCTTCTCAAGGATTCTTCTGGTTCTTCAGAAATGTAGGCCACAGATAAAAAATCAGTAGGGAAACTCAACTTCCATAAAAATCAGCTAATCTTCATTCCATAATACAACTATATGCTAGAATGTAAAATGCACAATGTGGAAGTCTGAACGCATGCTCACATGCAGATTGTGAGGACAGAGCGATGTCTCTTTCATTTCACAATGATGGATAAAATACATTTTTAAAGCAATCCATGCACTCACCTTGTGGTTCATTAACCAACACTAGGCATTTCAACACCACAGGCAGCAGCAGTTCAATGTTGCACATTTCAGTGTTCTTGGTCTTCTGAAGTGCTTCAAGAATAAAAGCAAGAACTGATGCCAGGCGAGGGGGAGGAGCATGACCCTTGAACTGGAGGTAATTTTCACTGGCAGGAAATTAAAAAGGTTCAACATTACAGGAGAAATATCTTGTCATATTATCTAAATTTCATCTTATATGTTCACTTTTTGAAATGTGAGGAAATCTATATGCCCAACTTTAGCCACATTCTCTTTTTAAGGGCACAATGTCTCATCATATCTTGTTTTTATTGGTAACAGACAAAATGAAGTCCTGTTTGAAGTTTCATATCTCTGCCTACTTTAAAATCAAAACCCGTTTCCCCCAGTTTTTACTGGTAAAGTATTTAAACGTCAAAAGATTTATTTCCCCTTTCCCTTGACATTACCTGATGACCTGCAGAATTGTTTTGTACAGATGCAAGACTGCTGGGCTGGTGATGGAAGTGGATATTGCCAGCAAAATAGGGTGCTGCCAAGTTTGAGAAGCAGAAGGTGAAGATGGAAGAAAACGCCCAAAATATTGCTGAATGATGTTCCCTAGCAACTGGTTCAAATAGGCCCCTTGGGTCTGGGACTGGCAACATATGAAGGACAATCCCTACAAATGAAGATTCAAAATCAGAAATGAACAAAACAAGAAATCAACCAATGCCAAAAACTATACAGCACGTTTGGTTTAAATTTGCTGGCTCCAACTGGTGAGTATACCTTAAGGTCCTGATTTCAGTGGTTAAAAAAAAAACCCCTAAAAATCAAGTGATCCATTAAAAGGAATATGGCTAGTGTTTTGTTTTTTAAAATCCTGAAAAGGTGAGCCAGGACAGCATCATTTTAAAGGATCCTCAAGATGATCCTAGAAATGTAAGATCAAATGCTTCTTATGTTAGATCAGAAAACAAAATATATGGCTTGAATGACAAATTTGTGCAGTTCTTGGTATGTGGAAGGGGAAATGCACACGCATAACACAGCAAAGCAGACTGGGTCTAAATAGTTCCTAGAAGCAACAAAAACAAAACACACATGAAAAGGAAGGCAGACTGACTGTAGCAAGCTTTCCTAGGGACTGCAATTCCTCTGAGCCCAGTGTGGCCTCAATTAAGGGGATTAGTGCTCTGCTAATTAGCCTCCTGACATTAAAGGAATTATTTTTCTAGTAGTTATCTTTCAGATTTCTAAAACAGTCCTCAAATCCAAGTAACCTGGAAACCTGCTGCAAAACACCCCAATATTTTGTATGTTTAAAACCACAAGTGAGAAGCCTTTCATTGTTAAAATTCAGACACAAAACTCCTTTGATTAGCTGTGTTTTTGGATGCAAAAACATTCCTTTCCCTCAATCTACTGTATGAGTATGTGTATTACATATCATTACAGATACTGTTCAATACCTTCACCTGGCATCTGTTCAGTATTCATTTTAGGGTCCTCCCCCATTTCACATGAACTTCTTTTTGTGCTACAGTTAAGACAGTTTTCTGTTCGTGACTTCTTGTTTGTTCTATGCATTTCCCCCCTCCTATCTGTATAAACAGATTTCTTTGAGTGCACTTCCCAAGATTGACAGGAAGGAAGGTAAATCATGAGTCTGCTGTCATAAGGGGTCATTACTGGAGAATTGACAAAGACAGTTACTTGGAATTCACACTAGCAAAATGGTCAAGCATCAGCAACAAAGGAAAAATACCCTGGCAGGCCCATGCAGCTACAGAAGCACACTTTAGGAAATAGATAAAATATTCTAATTCAATGCAGTTTCAGTAATTAATAACAAAACTGTTCATATATTTAAAAGAATCCAAAAGGAATGAATTTTGTTCACCAACACTGTGGAATTAAGAGCTTCAGAATCACACAAGTGGCATTAACAGGAATAGCCCAAATATGAAGACTGTCTGTAATGTTAATCAGGCATATTTCTGGCCCTAAATTAGCATAGTTACAGCTTCCATCATTTAAGAAAATAGATTTCAGGCCCTGGCTCTATGTGGTTAGTCAACAGTAACTGTGAATTTTTCTGAGATACCAAGACCATTTCTGCACAAGTCACTTTCCTTGGATCACCCTCTGCTTGTTCGTGGGGTCTATTCGGGCTTCCTCATGATGTTGCTTTCCTCCCAGGGGTTTCATGGGGCTGGTGCAACTCAGCCTGATCATTGCCTTGTGATTTATCAGCATTCCCTTTTTTATTGCGGGAGACTATGAGCACAATTCACAGCAGGGACGTGAGGAAGTGAAAACTTGGGCTGTTCATTTCCTCGCACTCCCAACTACCCAAGCACCCCACTACCCACCCAGCCCCGAGAGTCACTTCTGTCCTCCTCCCCCTGCCCTTTTCTCAAAGGACTTTTTCCAAACTCTAACTCTAAGGTAAAATCACTACATGCACAGACTTTAATTCTTATGTTTCAGGCTCATGAGGATTTTTTTAACTACTCCAAATTACTTAAAATTCCAAACACTCCAGCATGCTTTCCTTGAAGATTCTGTGACCTTCTTGGTTTCTAGAAGGTGGTACACTCTTTCCAGTACCCAAATTCCTTCTCTTGAAACATCAGGACTTGTCTTGAGTTTTCAACTGACCCCTGAGGTCTCTAAAGGCAGTTTCTAACCACATCAAACTGCCTGTTTAAACTGGGTAGGAAAATTCCTTCTCTTTCTAGAAGATCAATCCCCTTTCCTTGGCTCAAGTGGGACTCTATCTAACTACCCACTCATACTTGTCAACTTTCTCCAGTTCTCCTGTTTGTGTTAAACTGCTTTCAGACAGAGCTGAATTCTGAAACTGTCAATACTAAACTCTTCTTAGTTAAGGCTGAAATCAGAATGAATCCTCCTCAGCATCCAATTTAGAAATCTTTTTCTGCTCAGGTGATGCTAATCATTTAGATCTCTTACTTGGAATTCATACTAGCAAAATGGTCACTCAAGGTGCTCTAGGTCTGTGAAGAATTAAGAATTCACAGTCCTCCATCTATTTACACAGCACTTCTAGGCATCTAAAAAGTACAGTCCATTACAAATGGCTTGGCCTGTCTGCTGTAATATTAATTCTACCAATGGAGTTAAGAGAAGCAGTTTCTGAGACTCTATGTGAATCACATACACAGATCTGGATTCCACACATAAGACCGTTTATGCACTGAGAATTTCACTGCCCCACCTCCCATGCAGGAGCACAGATTGGGGGCGAATGAGGTGCATTGGGCCAAATACTCCCCCATGTGGGTGCAGGAAGAGGTGGAGCAACCTGCCACGACTAAAACTCCAGTCTGCAGCCCTGCATGAAACCTCCAGTGCATAAATGGTCTAAGAGGAAACAGACTCCCCTACTCTTCTCACTTTACTTATTTGCATGTACAGTCATGTTATTCAAGAGTACTTTTCCTTGAACACTAGGCTAAAACTTGTTATTGGAAAGCCCCAGAATGTACTGTTGACCAAGCATGAAGACTGACACAGACATACCATACAAGCACTAGCAACTCTGAGGAACAGGAATACCAGCCTCATGGCTGGTGAGAAGAACTTGGACCAGCATGTTGTTTTGGGATACTGAAGATATTATGAATATGGGGGTTTGCAGTTCCCTGGGTGCCAAAGTAAACAATGAAGTAGGGGGAAAATAACTCATGCCTCTGTTTCCACCACTAAGGAGTGGGATGTCACAATGGTACTTCCCTTGCCCAGGAAAATATACCCAACAGGCTTAGAAGCGGCTTTTCTTTTCAGGCCAGAAGCAGTTTTTCTTTGGGTCTGCTTTGCATCTGCTTGTTTTGAAGATATCTCAAGACCTTCAGAGGCCCCTTCTCCTCACCCAGCTATCTCTTCCTCCTAATTCTCAAGAGTCTGAGAGTTAAGAGTTCACAAAGCCTGTGAGACTTCTGTCTCTTCAGCCTTCCTGAATCCTTAGAGAAGTAGCTATGAAACTGCATTAGTTTGTTTACCGGGAAACTGAATCTAGAAAGGTGGCAAGGTGACTATTTATTTATTTATTTATTTTTATATTTATACCCTACCCTTCCCCAGAGGCTCAGGGTGGCTGGTTTAACATTTAGATTGGCTTATATGCATTAAGTTTGTACTCATGTTTGCAACCTTTTGTTTAGAATTTTATTCTATTTGCTCATGCTAAGGACTGTCTGTTTTATCTCTCATATTTTCTGCAGCCATCTGCATCTTCCTGATGGGTTTGTATGCATGCTTGTTCATATGTATTCCTGTCCCATGCATCTGATTAAAATTTCAATTTGATTTTGTAGTGTATTGTGCAGAAATGCTTTCCCATAAACCACTTAATTCTGTTACTGGCCCCCTGGCTGACCTTACTCCTTCCTTTTCTTTTTTTCTCTCAGTTGCTAGCCTCATGGGTTTGGAGCCATCTAAAAAACTGAAATACTGGAATTAGATTTTAGATGTTATGTTACCTTAATAATTTAATTGATAGTGGATGTTTTTAACTGTTCTCATACTCTGGATGTTTTAATTGATAATTTTGTGAGCTGCCCAGAGCCTGTTTGTCAGGAACAGTCTAAGGAATAGTCTAAGTCTAAGGAATAAGTAAATCTAAATCCATGTCTAAGGAATAAGTAAATAATTTGTATCAGTAAAATTTTGGGGTTTGCATCTTCTTACTGACAGATGCATACTGAATGTGGTGATAAGAACATGTAGGAAAGGAGGCCTCCTGTTTAAAAGTACCAAATTAACATAGGTGTACTGATCAAGAATCATGACGGTTAGAGGAAACACAAATGAGTTTGTTAGGACAAGGTCATGACAAACTGTAATGTTCTGCCTGGATTTTTTAATTGTTCCTCTGCTGTTGCTTGGTCAGTCTGAGGGCTGTGTGAAGTCTTTGATTTTAAGAGTTGTGTAGAGTACTTGTATGGTCAGGACATGTCTTGCCCTACAGTTTGCCTAGGAAGATGCTAGGCAAACTGTTCTTCTCATTCTTAAATTGAGATATCTTATCAAATTGGTAATACTGATCATGAATTATGTTTTCAGTGCTTTTCAACTGGGCAAGTTGGCAAGGTTCTTACATTGCTACATTATTTAACAAGATATATTAATCAACTAGATCAATGGTTCTCAACTTTGGGGTTGGGACCCCTTTGGGGGTCGAACAACCCTTTCATAGGGGTTGCGGCAGGGCAAGCAGCTTGGCCGGAGGGGCACCATCCACACAACAGCCTTGCGGGGTAGATTGAGATAGAGCATTTGTCTGTCTGGAGCAGTGGAAAAGAGCGAGATCAGCATGGTGGGACAAGAGACAGAACTGAACTGAGAAACCCGGGGAAAAAAAAACAATTTATATACAATAATGAACAATGGATCTTCATGCCATTGGTCAGTTTCGGTTTAATTTCTGTGAAAGAACACATGTATAATTTTATGGTTGGGGGTCACCACAACATGAGGATCTGTATTAAAGGGTTGTGGCATTAGGAAGGTTGAGAACCACTGGACTAGATGATATTTGATGTTTTAGGAGGTCTCCCCCCCCCCCTTCAAGTTTGTGATCTATACTGTCCACCTGTCTATATTTTTAGCAGGGCAACCACACTGGGAATTTGGACTTCTTGTTCTTCTATGATACATCAGTCAGCATCTGTGGAGGATTTTGTATCCTTTCCTCCCTTGGTTTATTGGCACAATGGCTCACCTACTTAAATAAATGTTACTTAAATCCCAAACCTTCTGCTCGCCAGAATCCCTGGCCAGTTTGGCCTGGGAGAAAGTTGCCTCCCAACCCAATGTGGCAATCAGCATTTTTCCAGGCATGCAAGAAAGGGCCACAAGAGCCAAGCACTGACACAATCCCTTCTGCCCACCCACTCACAATCTGCCTAAGTTCCAATTTAAAATGAAACTTGACAAAATTCCTGTACTTTGTGTTGTCTAATATCCTCCCCAACAGCACTCCCATCAGACCATCTGTGACCCACCATTTGGGAATCACAGTGTACTTGTAAAGATACCTAAGATTTCTCTGAAAACTCAGTAGAAGAGATTCCAAGAAGATGTCATGCATGTGGGTAATCAGATAATATGCTTACTACTTTTCTTGTTACAAGCTGTGCAATGTTGTAATAAAGAAGCATCTTAGCACTTACTGCAGTTATATTTCTAGTAGAATATAAAAAGGAAAATATTGCCCTATTTTAAGTGACATTTCCTTTTTTCAAAAAAACTTCCAACTTCATAGAGCCTGCTACTGTAAATTGCAGCATAGCTATAACTTAGCTGGAAATACTGATAAGGTTGGCTTGGCTCCCTGTTGGTGCTGGAACTAGTACTGGAAGAGAAATATTACACACACACACACACACGATAAAGGGCCTTGGAAGAGGAGACCTCAAGAGTACAAAAGAGAACACAAAAAGTGACTGAGAATAAAACCCCAAGTCCTAGAGGGGTTCTGACTCCAAACTAAAAAAATACAAGCCCCTTCAGGCCAAACTGATTATCTGTATCAACTCTTAAAGCATCCCATCTTCTTCTCCTCTGCTATTTCCTCTGTTTTCTGAAATCCCCTATAGCCTTCTTCTGCTTTCTTCCCACCAACAAGCCAACCTATCTTTATCTGCCCGGCTTCGGCTTTTCTTCCTTTCTTTGCCTAGACGGCCTTTCCCCAGGGAAACTCTGAATGAGTTGCATGGTGCCAGGCCCAGTTGTATTATGGAGAACCTGCAAGGACTTGTGTGTATATGTTGGGGGTGGGGTCCTTCAATTTCCCCTTTCCCTGCACTTTCTCTTTCACTCTTCCTTGCAGCCTTTCCCTGTTCTCTTTTCCCACATAAGTACCCCAGTTTTTAAATGCCCCCATCTTTGGCTATAATTATTTTTACTAGATTTTATATCCCCTAGCTTACATCAGTATCCTCTCTTTTATTTTATCCTTGCCAAAACCCTGTATGTTAGGAAAGGAGTGTGACTGGTCCAATGTCATCCAATGAACTTGCATGACAGAGTAGTCATTTGAACTTGGGCCTCCCAGATCCTAGTTGGAAACCGTAACCACTATATCATACTGCCTTTGTGGATTTGCTTCTGTTGACTAGTAGAAAGCAACTAGATCAGGATGAGTCATGCAAGCCACATGGTTGCAAATTATCTGATGGTTGCTGCCAGGCCTAGCCCTGCTGACTCCTCTCTCAAAGCATCCATGGAAAGGGCCCTGCCCCCTTCTCCTACCTTTCTGAGAGAAACTGAGGCTTGAAGCCTGGCATTACTGTTGTGGTTGTTTGGGAAGCCACATAACAGCCGCTGAGGGAATTTGTTTCTTAAAGCTACAGGAGCTACTTCTATCATTCTGGAGAGTTTTAGTGTCTCTTTTAAAAACATACACTCATCTTTCTGCAAACCTGGGGCTTTTCTAATACTTGTAGCAAGATAATTATTTTCTGCCTATGGCCCCAATCCCTGGATCTACATATCCACCAATGAGGCTATGTTAAGAAATAGCTTTATCAGCCCTAGTTCCTTTAAACCAGTGGTCCCCAACTCTTTTATCACCGGGGACTGGTCAATGCTTGACAATTTTACTGAGGCCTGGGGGGGGGGGGTAATCTTTTGCCGAGGGATGTCGCTGCTGCTACCTGAGCCCCTGCTCCACTTGCTTTCCAGGCTGGCACCCCTGACGTCCCGCCACCCACTGGGGGGCGCTGCCAGCCGGCAGCAGAATGACAGGGCAGCCACAGAGGCAGCACCCGGGGGGGAGGACAAGGAGCCATGGCCCGGTACAGACTGATCCACGGACTGGTACTGGTACCCGGTCCGGGGGTTGGGGACCACTGCTATAAGCCTTTTCTCCTCCTTCCCTTCACACTGCTGTATCTATCCCAAACCTCATGGGACCAGTACTTTGTTTTGGGACCAGCTTTATATCCTATTATTAAGATTCTCAAAATGTAAAAAATTATATTTTTTCTGATTGAGAGAAACAACTTTTTAGATGATGGGGGCATGTTTTGAAGGGAATAAAAGTGGACACAATCCTTTCCAAATGTTGCAATAGGTGCTTCAAGCAAGGGTGTGGGTCTTACTGTATTCATTGCTGGTATTTGTCTAACAGTACCATAACAGATCTTGGGAGGAGGGGGAAATACTGTTTTCTGCTTTCTAGTACTCCCAAAGTATACAGCTAACTTTTAAAAACATCTTACAGATTACCCCACAACTGTACTTGTAAATAATGGCATATTCATACTAATCTTATTATGACATGTCATCCATCACAAAGCTATTTCCAAGGTCACTACAACCTCTGGATTTAATTGCTACCCTGTAGCTGTATGAAACTGCCAAACACAAGCTATGTACCTATCCAAATACCTATGCTGAAGCGTCCACATTTTAAGGAAAGGCGCAAAAGAAAACCCCATATTAAATAATAATGAAAAGCTATAGTTCCAAGTTCTACCACGTCAACAACATTGGCCACACTGTAAGTAAAATGCGGAAAATATTTATTCAACATATATTTCTGTTTTTTTAATATGATTGTGCTATTCTCTCACTCTCCCTATGTGAAAAAATACTTTTGTTTGATCTCAATCATTCCCTTAAGCAAAGTTCCAGCAAAATTTAATTAGATGTCAGCCCTTTCATATCAGTAAGGAATACGAGGCAGCAAGTCGCTTTAGGACCTCAGGACCTCATATTGTAAAAATGCCTAGAGGACAGATATGTTTGAACAACAACTGAAATCCATGAAGCAGTGGTCCATCACTGGGACATTTAAGCTCAAGAAAAAATACATAAAACTCTACTGCCAGGCATCAGTCTTCCACAGGGTCACTTTGTTCACTACAAACTTATACACACACACACACACACACATACACACACATATGCATGCACCTACCTGAAGAAAATGAGGAAGATTCTCCCGAATGGCAGATAACATCGCTGCAGGCAGCCCTTTGTCTTGCTGTAACACAGCATGGGGCAACAGCAAGCAATCTATTATGCGGAATAAGAGTGGTTGTGCCTTGGAAGTAGCCAGTATGGGTGCCCAAGACTTCACAAGACATCCTATTGAATAAAATTAAAGAGACCCAAAAGATAAAATTGCAGGAGGAAGGAATGTAAACAGGCATTCTGTTAGGTGGCAATGACTGGTAGCTATAGCAACCAAGTTGTCTCATTTTCATATAGCCAGCTTAGTCAACTTGGAGATAATATAGCAAAATGAGAACTATGTTTCAACAGATAACTGACATCTCAGTTCCAGAAACGCAGTTTTTCAAAAGAGTAATTTCATTGTTGAACTGTAATCATGTCAGCTAGATGCTTGAACTACAATATATATTGCAAGATATTACGCACAATGTTCCCTCCATTCAAGCTTTAATTGTTAGAGCATAGAGCCTTGTCCATAAAATTTTCAATCTATCCCAGAAATGTCCTCGGTGCCTGCTGTGTGTGTGGATTAGTAGAACTGCAGAGTGGGAACCACAATTCAAGCATCTGGTATAGACCAGCACACAGGATCTGTTTAAATGGTCCAATTAGTTTGAACTTGGGAAACTTGCACCATGCCAATCAGAGTGGTTGGAGGGAACCCTACACTGTATATACGTTTGGATGGTGGGGTGGTGAGTTGGTTCGGTAGTATGTAACCAAATAAAGAGCTGATGTTTTGGCACATGAGCAACTCTGCGCCTTACTGAACCCATTATTCAATAGTTCCATTAGTATGCACTGGACCAAGCAGTTGGAATCAGGGATGTTTCTCTCAGGGCATCTACAAAGGCTTTCATTCTATGTCTTTTTTCATGAGTGCTAGGCTCTTTTCCCTGCAATCCTCCACTGCAGGGCTCCATTGGCTCTATTGGCACTTCTTTAGGAGCTTTGACAGTGTTTTAAGGCTGAGTGGTATCATTCTGAATGGTAACAAAAATATTTCCAATATTGTTTTTATTGGTTCCTATCTGTTTTTATGATATTGCATGGGGTATATGTTTTTACTGTATTGTGAGCCGCCACGAGCCAGCTTGTCTAGGAGTGGCGGGATAAAAATCTAATCTAATTAATACTAAAAATACTGAGACAAACATAAAAGGCAAAATCTAGGAAAAGTTAGTCATGACCAAAGCAATTTCATAAATTAAATACACTATTTGCTTCCTTTGCCCAAAAGTAATCTTGGCTTTTATTACATTTGTTTTAAATAAAAATTAAAACAATTTTATACCACTTAATCTGCAGGTTGAGAGGAATTATAAATTACACTGTATAGTAAGACCAGTGGAATACAGTAACAGTGCCCAATGCCCATCTCAACAGCTCATTCATATAACCACAGCTTCCCTATACATTTATACCAGGGGTGGTTAAACTGGCTCTCAGGTGTCCATGGACTACAATTATCGTGAGCCCCTGCTATCATAGTACTGTCTCCAGGCGGGCTCATGGTAATTGTAGTCCATGGATATCTGGAGAGCCATGGTTTGGCCATCCTTGGTCTATACCATTAAAACTCCAGCTGAGAACCCCCTACCTGTAGCCATTCCCAAGGCTAGAGGGAAAAGAACAATGAAATACACCCTTCCATCACACCTGGACTTAGACCTCACTGAGCAGGGCTCCACTGAGGTCTGTATTTTAAATTGCTGCAAGAATGCTTTTGGAGTCACTGAAAAGCAAGGTAAATCTCAATACTGAATATGAGACAAGTTCTCAAAAACCTCTGATCGTAGTATTGATTTGGTACATACATTTACTAAAGTATGATGAACATTGGCTTTAATTACCCATGATCCTGTAGGTGAGATGAAGTCCTTCAGCAGGGCCTTTCTTCATCAAGTAGGGTTTAATATATTTTAATACATCACCCAGATATTCTAGTGCCTTTGTTACCATAGAAGATTTTTCATCTAGCATTTGAAGCTCACCATAATATTTGCCAACAGCCTAAAAAGAATTAAAACAGGTGGTAAAAGGTGTTGGGCTAGGTAATGTTGAATGAGTTGTTTGTTTGAATATGGCACTATTCACTTCAGATACAATTCAAAAACAATTAATTTCCAAGAGTACTCTTTTATATTTTATGTAAGAGTTATTATTTTATTATACCTTAATGAACTGAAAAACAGCATTCTTTGGATCTTGTCTGTAGACTGACTCATCAACATGAACCTTTGAGAAGATAGCTCCAACTTCTGGGAGTTTAAGTATCAACCTTGTGAGTTCAGTCAGTTGCTCCATATATGTTTTATCTATTTATATTAAGAAAATATGGCAATTATTAGCATGGGTTTATAGCAAGCATTTTTTCGAGTATGAAGCATCCTCTCAACTGTATAATTTTTAAAAACTGCACAGAAAATTAGTAAAGACTCTCAAAAGCCATGTTTTTATTTCCCATTCATAAAAATTATATCATCCTTTGTTCCTGGCTTCTAGGCAATTCTATTTCCAGCCTTCCATAAGTGAATATATGAATCCATGCACATCTGCACTGCCACTATTATACTACTGGACTTAGGCAAATCAGCTGTTCTAATGTTATTGTTGAAGTGGATATAAAAATATTACTTAGTGGGAGGTCTAGGTAAAGGTATCCCCTGTGCAAGCACCGAGTCATGTCTGACCCTTGGGGTGACGCCCTCTAGCGTTTTCTTGGCAGACTCAATAAGGGGTGGTTTGCCAGTGCCTTCCCCAGTCATTACCGTTTACCCCCCAGCAAGCTGGGTACTCATTTTACCGACCTCGGAAGGATGGAAGGCTGAGTCAACCTTGAGCCGGCTGCTGGGATTGAACTCCCAACCTCATGGGCAAAGCTTTCAGACTGCTGCCTTACCACTCTGCGCCACAAGAGGCTCAGTGGGAGGTCTAGATAACCTTTAATGTGTTTTCTCCACTTTGGTAACTAGGACAGTTGAAGTATGGATTTTCTCCAATTTTTCAGTTTCTGATTAGGGATTTAACACGGAGGGGGAGGAATCCCATCTTCCCCCAACGTTTTCAGGGAGAATCCCATCTTCCCTCTCTCCTTCATGGGATGACCACACACTGGCTAGCCAACCCTACTGCAGGGCTGCCACCAAACAGCTAACTGACTCATATGACGGGGGAGGGCAGAATCTCCCCTCCCTCCTCTTCCCCACCTGCCTGCCGGGGTCATGTGACCATGACTTCAGCTCCCACATCCTTTTCAAATGCCAACTGAAACTTCAGCCATTACAATGGGCAGACAGATTGGAAAAGGGATAATGTGCTGTATAGTTTAACTGGTGTGTTCTCATCTGCAACCTCCACCTGACAGTCAGACCACAGGTAGCTTTTGACAACATTAACTATGAGGCTTGAGGTAAACAGGAAAAACAGCAATTTTTATTAACTTTCTGGGATGGTATAAGTTTGTTCGGTAAAGAGGCTTGAAACTATACAAATAAAACCCACTGCATTTGCAGAGCTCACAAAGTCATCATGATTCTATTAACAAGATGAGGCAGATCTTTAGCCTTCCTCCATCCTTAGGAATCTAACAGTATAAATGTGAACTCTTTTTGGAAATTCCAGTTACTTAGTCGTGAAAACCAGGCTCTGAGACGACACAGTCTCTTCTTTTAAGCACTGACTGAAATTAGCTGCCTTTATCCCAAAAACTACCTTCTGAGTCTTACAAAGTCTCTTGAGAAATGTTTTCTTCTTGCTTATTCCTCTGGTGACACAAACCCTATCAGAAAACACTCGTTGTTTTAGCCTGCTTACTAGCAAATCAGGCTCTGAGGATGAGTCTCCCCTCTCTCGGTCTCTGAAGGTTCAGACCCTCTCTGACAAGAACTGATAGCATGACATATTTGTTTTAACCTTCCCATCCATCTGGCTCCTTCAGCCATCCATGGGCTCTGATTAGCTACTATCTGATCTGCACACACACTAAATGGGAATGAAAGGATTGAAGTCTGACAGAAATAAGTAGGACCTTTGCCTATCTGTTTGACTAATGAGCCGTAGCTCTGGTTCCCCCCCCCCTCCTCCTGCCCATTTGGCGTGGCAGGTCCACTCTGTCTACTTCTGGTTCAGGAAGATGTAGTGAAAAGAGGCTAACTTTATTTCTTTGGTTCAGATTTGCACCCCTCCCCCTTCAACTAGGCCTGAAACTCAGATTAATGTTAAAACTATGTTCCCAATTAATGCTGGGCAGGTTTGGTTTTGAAGGACCACCTGCTGTGAAGTCAGCAGCTAGCTCGAAAGTGAATCTTTGTAGAGAAGGCCCTTTCCAAGCTTTTGCCAATTAACTTTTGTCCTTGCCTGCATGAGAATCTGGCCCTCATGCCATCGCAGGTGAAATGATGTTAGCTTTTCAGCTTGGGCTCTGATTAGTTATAATATTACCTAGGCACCAAGGATCTAATTGGCCTATTCTTAAATTAATATACATTTGATATGTAATATACAAGGGAATTTGTCCATAAGTATCCATCTTTTGCCTATGTCAAATTGTCTCATCCCCTCTCGTCTTGTGGAGCTTCGGCTCTTTTGGATCCCTTGGGTGTGACCACTTTGATACTCTGAACTTGCTTGTGAGTATTAAGTATTCTAGTTAATCAAATTTGCTATTTAATTCACTGATTATTCACTGCCCTGGACTGGGTTTGAAACACCTTGGGGTGATGGCAGCCGACCTTACAGAGGGTGCAGGGTTAGCCCGACTCTCTGCTTTGTATCTTTGGACATCCCAGAAAAGAACTCCAAGGAGGGGTATATGGGGGAATGATTTCTCCCTCTCAGGAGGTTTCTATAAAGGATGTTTCTTTACATCTGCAAAAGTGCACACAACCTTCCTCTCTTTGGCAGGAGATTTAACCCTCCCCACCATTGCATTTTACTTTTCACTTTTTTTCCTGCAAACCTGCAGGGTCCCCCCAGGTATGCAGAAGCATATAAACCTGGCCCCATGCTCTGTATTTTTTCTATGTACATGGGGCCCATATTGAGAAATAGTTATATTACAGAAATGGTATCTTAGGGCTTGATCACAAGACCAGTGCAGAAGAACTTATGCAGTCTTTCAGGCAAGCAGAAGGCTTTTTTGTGCAAATGGAGGCCTCTTTTGTCATGCCCCTCCCTCCATTTTATTTTTGTAGCAACCCTTCAAGTCTTCAAGTTAGGTTCAGAGGGCACAGGTTGATCAATAAAGGTTTTATGGCTGAGGGGTGATGATTCTTCCAAAGTTCTATTCTAATACTCTAATTGTACAACTCCACTGATCCTCCAGTACCACAGAACCTGCCTCTTATAACACTGTGTCAACTATTGCAACAAATAACAAATTATCTTTCTGATCTCCTTCCTTGGGATTCTACCCCCCATACTTACTGTGTGAACAAATGAAAAAAAGAACAAAACAAAATATAATCTCTCTAAATGATTCCCCCCTTCTTTGTACAACTGATTGTTCCTTATTTAACTTGAGCTCTAACACTAAACAAGAACAGATATCTCCCCCCCCCCCCCGAAATATAGCTTGGGAATATTTTGTTCTTTGCTTTAAAAAAAACAACAACCAAGCACTCACCTGAAAAAAGAAACAATGAAATTCATAATTTATAGACTAGCTATAATATCAAGGAAGAACTATAAAAACACAAAACTGGTAATTATACAGAAGGAAAAAGAAAAATATATATAAAAAATTGCCATTGACTATTGTTAAACATACTTACGAGCTGTTTGGTCAGTGTTTGCTCTGGCCAAAGAGTCAGTAGGCTGATTGATAAACATTTGCAAAGTACACCGAAGCCATGATCGTACCAACCATGCTTGGTAGGATGTATGACCCACACCAGTAAGCACTTCAGACAATGAACTGTAAGGATAAAATATTGTTTTTAAAGAAAATAGGTAAATATAAAAAGGCTTCCCTTGTTATTTAAGAATCATAGAATCAAAGAGTTGGAAGAGACCTCCAGGGTCATCAAGTCCAACCCCCTGCAGAATGCAGGAAATTCACAACTACCTGCCTACCCACAGTGACCCCAATTTCATGCCCAGTTTAATTTTTATACATAGCTGCCCCCCATGCCCTTTGTTCTTCGCAATATATGCTATTTATATATATACACTTATATACAAGCGTTGGACTTGACTGAATGGCTAACGTCATCATCACCTTTCCAAAGTAATTTACATTACTCTCACTCCTCCATTTTATCCTTGTAACTACCACGTAAGGTGGGGTTAGGCTGACAGTATATGATTGGCCCAAGGTCACCCAGCAAGCTCCCATACCAGAACGGGGATTCAAACCTCAGTAGGACCCTAGTTCAACGCTCTAACCGCTACACCATCCTGGCTCTTACGCTGCCTGAAAATACAGCCAAGCATCACTGCAGTCAACTAGCCAGCTGTTCATCCCTAGTGATTATACATCAAATCTGACCTGCAGAACAGCTCCAAGGGTGTAATTGTTCTTCTGCAAGTTTGGTGGCTAAGAAAATGAACAGATACACCTTGAGACATAAAATTTCACAGAAAAATCTGGAGGCAGTATGGGTCAGGATTTATGGTTGCTGAAGTGCTGGGGGGCCAGAAGACTGCTGCCCAACTCCATTCAGGAACTTCCATTAGCAGTCTCATTTAACTCAATTAAGCTACCAAAAATAGAAATAGTTTTCTTGCTCTTTAAGATACATCCCAGAATCATATGATAAAGAACCATATGTAAATACTGAATTGCATATAAAAACTCTTCCCCATTGAAGAAACTGTGAGTGTTCATTACTTCCACCTAAATAAAAAGACAAAAAGTCAGCTCTTCATGCAAGAGCAGATCTCAAGAATCTTGGGGATGGAGGCTAGACAAGGATGTATAAGGCATTTCCACAGAATGTCCCAGAACAATAGTTCTATACTTGCCCACATTTCACGGCAATGTGAAGGAGGGAATTAAACATATGGGGATTGTGATGCACATCTCTACTGTATCCCTGCACAGGGTCCAAAACCATATGGAAGAATATACTGACATACCAAGATCAAGTGCACAAAGAACACAATGATGGTACTTGTTCAATGTAAGTTTTGCATCTAGTTATACAGGGTGTTTCATATATTCAAAGGTTAGTGAATTCATTGTACTGAAATGTCATAATCTTTCTTAGCATATGTGCACCCTTCTGGATAAACAACTTTTGCTTACATTTAGTGACAAAAATAACCTTTCACGGTTTTTCTTTTTTTAATTCCTGTTCACATTGTAGGAATGTGGCCATATTTCTTAACTAATTAAATGATCTTAACAAATTTTTGAGACCAGTGATATCTTTATGACCAACTAGCTTAGCTTGTTTGATTTAATTCCGAGGGAGAACATAGCAAAGGAAATAACTATGTCAAAATTAGAGATTGATGGGCAGATGTATCCTTAATTATGGAATCCTGAGAGTAATTAACTGAGACCGAGCCATGATGTCCTTCATTATGTTTTCTCCTAAAATAGAACCCAAATGAAAGCTTATTATTCCTGTTTGGTCCTTGAATCTGTTAAACATTATTGGATTTTTTGCCTTGTTAATAGCATGTTTCCTCTCTTGGTGATAGGTGGCCATAGTTTTGGCCATATGGGTAGTCAATTGTTGGTTTCGAAGGTCTTCCTCGATCTGTTTAAGCCATGTTTTCTTTGGCACCAGTCGTTGGATCTTCCATTCAGTTGGTTGTTCTCGCCAGAGGAGTTTACGAGGCAGTCTGCTGGTGTTCCTTCTGCAGACATGGCCAAACCACTGCAGTCTGCGCTTTTGGATTTGTTCTTCAATTTGCAGCTGGTTGTCACATTTTGCCCAAATTGTCTCATTTTGCTTATGATCATATGCTATATGCTAGTTTACTGCTCACTCTCTACCCATATGTATAGACTGCTGAATTCCATTTAATTGTATCTGAAGAAGTGTGCGTGCACACAAAAGATTATACCTTGAGTAAAACTTTAGTGGTTTTAAAGTTGCCACTGGACTCAAACTTTTTCTGCTGCTTCAGATCAACATGGCTACACACCTGAATCTATAAATGGTCCCAGATGTTTTATATTGGTTGTTGCAAGCTTAGACCATATATTTAAAATAAAATAAGAGCAAGTTAAAGTAAAAATTTAGTAAAATAGAAAACAGAATGAAAATGAGAAACAAAGAATGTGGTTGCATTTATAACATTATGAATTATGACAGCAAACTGTAGGACACTGATGTCAGTGACAGAAATCCCATTGATTTCAATGATTCTGGACATCTTCCTGAATGTATGCTCTGTGCCTTCCACCATAGATTTAGTTAAACTGCTTACAGAGCCTGAGAGTTGGAAAGCTTCTTGTAGGTCATTTAGTTTAACCTCCTATCCTCAGGCAGTATACTCTAAACTTAAAGTGTGCCTGACTGATGCCTGTCCAGATTATTTTTGTTTTATGTCATTAAAAAAAATGTATCATGAACTCTCTTGGAGATTCACCAAGATCCCACAATTGCAGATGTATTATTCACAGGTGAATTCATAACATCAGAGAGAACTACCCAGAAAAGAAAAGTTAAATTATTCTGCTCATACATGTTTATCAACTCATTTGTACAATGCTAAGTATAATGCACTGGATCTAAATATGTCTAAGCACTGCACTAATACAATACAAAGGGGGTATTTAAAATTTCCCCCTTGAGATAGAGGACCACTCCCTTGCCACATTCCATGTATTTTTTGGAGGTCCCTTGATCCTCAAGAGCAGCTGTTCAGGCCTCAGTGTAGTGGTTAGGAGTGGTGGCTTCTAATCTGGTGAGCTGAGTTTGATTCTCCACACCTCCTCCTCATGCAGCCAGCTGGGTGACCTTGGGCTTGCCAGAGCACTGATAAAGCTGTTCTGACCGAGCACTAATGTTTTCCTCAGCTTCACTATCTCACAGGGTGTCTGTTGTGGGGAGAGGAAAGGGAAGGCGACTGTAAGACGCTTTGAGACTCCTTTGGGTAGAGAAAAGCGGCATATAAGAACCAGCTTCTTCTTCTACATAGGGAAGGCACCTCAGGAGATATAATGCCCAGTATGTGAACCGAAGTCATGAGTTTTAGAAGCCATCCTTGTTTATTTATTTTAAAGCACGTATGTTAAGACCTGTTAAGGCAGCTCACAGAATAAAACAAGATGATCATAAACTATTAAAAATACAGAACATGAAACATCCAGCAATCTAGAAGATCCTCATAACAGACTTCAGGCAAGGAGCAGATTGTTAGTGAAGCATCTTAAAGCCAAAAATATTTAATGCCTCAATATCAATAAAATGCACACTACAGTGGGAAAGAAAAGAGCTTATGTTGTGTTTAACGAACAGCTGCCTAACCATACATTTCTGAACAACCGGGGGGGGGGGGGGGTTTAGCTATCCAAGGAAAACAGGACAGAATATCACCATGCTAGAGTAAACATCTTTCATGAGAGCTTATGTGAATCCTGGAAAGTGCTTTCAGTTTTCTCAATTCCCTTTTCCAAAGCAATGTGCAATGTAAAATCACGGCAAGAATATGAAAATGGATGAACAGCAGAACACATACGGACATCAGAAAACAGCTTGATAAAATTTAACTAAGATTATATATAGCTTACCTGTTTTGTACAAGGTGACTTAGGTATCTTGAAACAAGCTCAGGGCAAACCACATCATCCCATCCAAACAACTGCATCATTGCTAAGACTGGCTGGGGCTGAAGATCTGTTGTACATGAGCTGGGCAAATCCAAAGCCAGCAAAGTAAAACCTGATTTTTTTTGGGGGGGGGGGGAAGATGGTAAGGAGAATAGGAATTGTTGTTGTTGTTGTTGTTATTATAATTATTAATATTATTATTATCTCAGCATTTCTCCCCCAAAGTGTCTCACAGCATAGGGGAAAACCAAAAAACTGCCCTGTGAAGCAGGTTAGGCTGAGAGAAAATAACTGGTCCATGGTCATATAGTAAGTTTTCATGGCAGAGTGGCGATTCAGACTTGGGCCTCCCCAGATGAAGAAGAAGAGTTGGTTTTTATATGCCACTTTCCTCTACCCGAAGGAGTCTCAAAGCAGCTTACAATCGCCTTCCCCTTCCTCTCCCCACAAGAGATACCCTGTGAGGAAGGTGAGGCTGAGATAGCCCTGATATCACTGCTCGGTTAGAACTGCTTTATCAGTGCCGTGGCGAGCCCAAGGTCACCCAGCTGGTTGCATGTGGGGGAGTGCAGAATTAAACCCAGCTTGCCAGATTAGAAGTCTGCACTCCTAACCACTACCCCAAGCTGGCTTTCTACAAATCCTAGTTTGGCACAGATCTATGGTGTGGCCTCGTTTGAAATACTAGGTATAGTTCTGGACACTGTATCTCAAAAAGGATATTGCAGAGCTAGAAAAAGTACAGAGGAACCTAACCAAGATAGTTAGGGGGCTGGGCTGGAACACCTTCTCTATGAGGAAAGGCTAAAGAATCTGGGACTTTTCAATTTAGAAAAGAGTCCCTTAAAGGGGGGGGGACATGATGGAGGCTGATAAAATTATGCATGGGGTGGAGAGAGCTGACAAAGAAAATGTTTCCCCTCTCCCCAAATACTAGAACTTAAGGCATACAGTGAAGTTGATGGGCAGTAGGTTCAGGACAGACAAAAGGAAATATTACAGTATTTGCTGGCGTATAAGATTACTTTTCCCCCCTGAAAAACATGCCTCCAAGTGGGGGGGTCGTCCTATTCGCCGGGTGCACTTCAGTTGGGATAGACAGAGCTGCCCATAGTGGCCCATAGTACTGTAGTGTAATGTAACAAACTCTATATTTTGAGTGGAAATGTTGGGGGGTCGTCTTATACGCCCAGTCGTCTTATACGCCGGCAAATACGGTACTTTACACAGAGAGTGATTAAAATGTGGAATTTGCTGCCAGGGGATGTAGTGATGGCCACAGGAATTAACTGCTGTAAAAGGGTATTCGTTTGGGGTTCCCATGAATCTTTCATACCACATACCAATGTAGATCTGGTTAGTTTATTGTCACATCCTCATATTGAAGTATAGTGGGAACCTAAGAAAAAGTAACTTGCCAACTGCCATTCAATGGGTGATTTGAACAGGAGACTTCCTCAAAATGTATACTAAGCCCTGTCAGTGACTATTACAAAACTCCTTACACAAATATTTATACTAAAAAGACTGCTCTTTATAATGAGCTACCGTAGCCCATAAAAATAATGTCCTCAGTACTGTTGACTGATCCTACAGTTTGTTTACAACATTCTCACTTTAAAAAATAAAATAAAGAATAAGAAACCCAAAATGGACCTTTAAAGTAGGGTAACAGGATTTTATAAGGAGCAGATTTAACACACACACACACACACACACACACACACACACCGAGAAAGGGCCACCCATCTTCCTTCTGCAACATTCTTTTCCATTACCATTATATCTTAATTATTGCAAAGCTGCTGAAGTTCAAGGGTCTTTCTGCATTTCCATTATTGACCAGATCTCTGAGAGCTCATAAACTCAGTTCTTAATTCATGTTAGGGCAAAATACATTTAAATTCAAATCTGTCTTTTCCAAATATTATTTAAATGGATTCAGTGCGCCATTAAGCTTGATGTGAGCCTTGTCAAATTGAAATATGCAGTATTACTATATAGAAATTTCATGGGAGGAATGATTGTATCAAAATACAGAGGACCGGATCAGCAGGAAGCAGGCTCTGCTGAAGTCAAGGTTCAACAGTCCTACAGTTTACTCACAAGATGTTATTCCATCTGCTAGGATTTTTGAATTGCAGTCTTACAGTATAAAATTACAGAATACAAAGATCAGCATAGTCACAATATGTGTATGTGGGGAGAGAGAGAAAAAGAGAGTTGTAATACTTATAATACAATATTAATTATGAATAGTTACTAGATTATATTATGTTCTAAAAAGTAACACTGGGTTAGGAAATCCATATAAGCAGAAAAAGTACATGCAAACTCATTTAAGTAACATGAACATTTATCAGGTTAAATACGTGGAATCATCCATCAGTAGCTATGCCCAGGGTTATGTTTTGAATGTACTAAACAACACTGGGGGGGGGGGGGGTGCCAACCAGAATGCAGACCTCTCTATATTAATAAGATGAACTCTTCATGTGCATGCAGACACTCTGACCAGGCCCACCAAAACCTCACCATTCTTTCCTAATTAAACCAGGTATTCTAAACAAGACCAGGAGCATACAATTAAGTGGTGGTCCCCATAAGGACTGGGAAGCATGCCATACACACCTGCCGCGGCATCTGCAAGCTGAGGAGGAGGGATCTGCAACATTCTCTGACTCTTCAAGTAAGGAAAGAAATTCCTCCAGAGAGCTCTAGCAACAGCAAGGTGGTGCTCTTTCGCCACTGAAGACAGCTGCATAGTTGGGTTCATATTCCCTAACGGCATACCCTGTTCTACCTGCTTGTGCACATTTCTAAGAAGAAACAAGAAACAATATTAACGTGTGTGTGTGTGTGTGTGTAGGGGGGGGAGGACATAAATTCATTCAAAGGACATTGAAACAGTTTTTCCCTAAACAGGCCAAGAGCTGAAGGATTCTATTCTACAATCAGAACAGTATGTAAAGACACTTGTGCGTACCATCTATTTGATGGATAAATGATGGCATATTAAGCACCATAAAAGTTAATGTTAATTACTAATGTCAACCATTAATTATGCACCTCTTAATGTGTCAGACCCAAATGAGGAACAGGCAGCTCTAAAATGAATGTGCACATTTATCAACTGACAAGTCAGTCTGCTTGCAGTCCAAAGACGCATCTTCTTCTGTTTGTTAATTCTGTACGCAAAGGAATAAGGCAATCTGAACAGGTACGGAGCTCTGTTTTGGAGCCTTTTATTTTAAAAATACACATTTTATTTAAAAAATAAGAGAAATAAATATTTGAATTTTGTGGCCTTGGACTTGGCATCAATGCCTATAGCTAAACTAGAGGAATATGGGCAGAAGTTAGCACTCTTCCCAATGACAGTTTCTTCCTGAGACAATGTGGCATGAATTCAATAGCACACTCAATTTTCTTTGATTCTGCTAGTACCATTCCTACTACTTAATCTAATTTGGTAGTTGTGACTTTCTAAAGGTTCAATAGAGACGTGTCTTCAGGGAATCAATGTTCTTAGAGAAATGGGTGGGAGGAGGGGTGGGATGCATTAATAAATTTGTCTCGCAGACTAGGATATGAGGCATTCCTGCTCTGGGATCAACTAAATAGCATGCTTATTAAAAACAATCTGTAGCAACCCTATCATTCCTGTTCCTATTTATCTCCTGGTCAACTCAATTGAGACTGCAGATTAAGGCATAGGCAGTATTATTACATTTGCTTTATTAAATTCTATATAAACAGAAGTATAAAGTCAGAGTCAAGGTAATTGTAAGACAATGGCAAGTAAGAATAGGTAGACTTCTCAACACACGGACTTTGATGGTAGGCCATAACAAACACTGATATAGAAAGGGCTTTTAAAGGTGTGAATTACATAAACTCCAAAAAATATGTTTTAAACCTGTCCCACCCACCTCAGACTGTTGGCATTTCCAGCGGCAGGACATAGAGAACAGTGTGTGATAAAGACCACAGAGTAACTCAGCATTCTTAGGTTTATATATTTATTAGCATTTATTTATGGTCCACCTTTCTCACTACAATTCAAGGTGGATTACAATGTTGTGTCAATGTAATCAGGAGGATGTGACTCCCGTAAACAATGTAATTGGACTAGGATCACAGAAATGTGAAAGCAAAAAGACATCACACTGATCCTGTTGGGGTAGATAGGAAAGAGTATGAACCTGGATCACAAATATCTTGTGCATTTTTTTTTTATCTGTACCTCAGAACTGTAGTTGGAAGATTGTAAATTTGGAGAAACGCTGTCAGTTGGAGAGGCATCAAGGTAACATGTAAACTCAGTTTAAATGAGAACGTTGCACGTGTGGAATATGGCCAGCTGCATAAATGCAAAACCACTTGAAATATTATTCACTTTGAACTATGAACAAATAATCATTGAAAATGTATGGAGTGTTTTGCTCAAGAGATAATCAGCACTGTGGACAGGGTAACTTCAGGTTTTCAACACATCCTTTTGCAAAGACTGTAGCGTTACTGATCCCTTCTGCAAACTGGTATAATATGATTAAAAGTTTTGTCCAGTTATTAATCTCTATTTTACACAAAAAGGATACCTGAAGCACAATTTAAAGAGATATGATACTATGATTCTATTTTCATTCCACCCAAACATGTTCTGCCTGTTCTAAAGCCATGAGGATATGGAAAGCTGGACTAGTCTTCAGCTACCTGAATGTATAATTACCTCCAAGTTTTGGTATTTTGTAAACTCATCAGGATGTATCTGGTAGTCAGGCATAGGGAAAAAGACAGGACTCACATATACCTGTTTTAAACAGGTGCTATTAAGTAGCACATGGAGTCAAGTCTGGAAGGCAAATGAAAAAAATCCATATTTGTAAAGCTTAGAATCTAAAAGTTTGCCTAAGTTATTCAATTTCAGATTTCTTTTGCACAGGGTAGTGAAACAAACATTTTCTCCTCCTTAAGAATAGTAACTTAAGTAAAAAACAGAATTAGAACCAGTGTGGTATACTGTGGACTGAGGCCTGCAGGAAGATACAGTTGTCTTTATTAGATGGCAGGGCATTTGAATTAGCAGTGTAGAAAATAACAATTCTGTGGTCCCCAGGTCTTGCTGCTAAAAAACGGGACCATCATGCTGGGTCATATTGAACTATGAAATGTTGGACATTACCTGTGAGCAAGGAGTTTGTGCCAGTGTAACAAGCTGCCCTTAACCAAGTGGATATAACCCATGTAAGTACATCTTAACTAAGGACACATATGACCCAAAGTTTATAGTAAGGGCTAGGGTTGCGTCCAGCGGAATCCAAATTGGCCATTCCAGGCCGATGCAGCCAGTGCTGCGCCACGGGGGGGGGGGGGGGGGAGGCGCGGGCTTCGGTGTGTAACTCGGTACACACATACAGGGCTGCCAGGTCTCCTGCTCAGCCATCCTCATTGGTTACCACCACTGAATGAAGTGACAGGGAGAAATTTGGGAGAGAAGATAATAAGATTTGCACCAACACCACAATATCACTTCCAGAATAAACCTGGAACTGATGACATTGTGTTGGTGCAACTCTATGGGAAATCCTAGAGTGTTTTGAAAAAAACTTAGAGCAATGGTTCTCAATCTGGGTTTCAGGACCCCTTTAGGGGTTGAATGATCCTTTCACAGGGGTTGCGGCAGGGCGAGCAGCTTGGCTGGGGGAGGGGGCGCCACTACTGTTGCCACTCCTTCTGAAGGAGCCTGCAAATTTGTATAACAGCTTATAACCAATTTATATACAACTAGTAATCAAGCCCGCTGCAGCTAAATGCAGCGGGCGCTAGACCACGGAGGCCCCGGCATTCGCGCAGAGCGCGGCTGCCGGGGGCTCCGTTTGTCAAGGGGCTGACGCGGCAAGAGGCGCTTCGCACCTCTCACCACATCAGGCCGCCCTCAAGGAAGCAACTGCTTTTTTTTTTTTTGGTATTTGAAAGATAAATATAGATTCTCTATAGAATCAGAGTCCAGTAGCACCTTTAAGATCAACAAAGATTTATTCAGGGCGTGAGCTTTCGAGTGCAAGCACTCTTCGAAGATTCTTTTGTGCTACTTCAGACCAACATGGCTACCCATTTGAATCTATAGATTCTCTAACGTGTTTTGGCTACCTGTATAGCTGGCTCGAATGAAAACTGCCAGAATGAGGTTCTGGATCTTACTCCCGTTTTCAGAAAATAAGCATTTTCATCAGTGGCTAACTCCTTAAATAATAATCAAGTAACATTACATAAATTTCATAGTACCAAATATGCAATTATAATTATCACCACTACACACCTATTCTACCTTAATCGTTTTGTTCATGAAATTTCATCAACGGAATGTCTTAATATTCTATAATACCAAAATATTATCAGCCTATATAGCCAGGGCCCCCAGCAGATCTGTATTATTATTATTATTATTGTTATTATTATTATTATTAATTATTATTTTCCAAATATTTTCTGAATTCCAATACTGATTTGGGGATACTGACAAAATACCCAAACCTGAAAAATGCCACCTTTTCCCCCACATATCTACAGGGCTACAGATAAGAAATGTACCATATCTTCTTCTTACAAGTGATATTTCATTAGACATCACTCATGCCCCACTCAGACAGTTCTCAAAAGTCAGCAATATACAGATAAATTAATTTTCTGATATTCAGACAGCTATATGTTTGCCAACCCTATATCAGCCGCATTGAGACGTACTATTTAAAAAAGAAACTTAATGGTATATAAGATCACAGCTACTTTCAACAATATGGACTCTGTCTAGTTAAGTTAACAGGGAAATGTCTCAAAAGTTCCACCACTAGGTATCAATTTAAGAAGTTTCAACACCAGCTAAGCTGCAAAACGGAGAATGTAATTCATTTAGTGACTCGTGTGGTGAAAGCAACATGAAGGTGTAATATCTCACAGTGACAAAAAAGTGCTTTGATTTTCACCATCCAGATGACTGATATATAAACAATCACTGCCAAATAGCTATTTATTGCCAAATGCACTAAATATTCATCATTAACATGTGGAACTTATGACTTTAGAGTCCTGTTTGACAAAGTAGAAACAACTGGATAAATATTACATCCCCACAGAAACATTTTATTTATTATGGACACTTCCTGTTGAGAGTAGCCACTGTTTTTAGCAGAATTTATTTATTTATATACTGCCCTCTCCAGAGCCTCAGGGTGATTTACATAAATTGTAGAAAACAATATAGGAAACAATCCATAAGACATAGATAACCATAACATTACTATATTAACACTGATAATTGTAACAATGGTAACAGTGCAAACAGGTCCAGGAGCAGAACACATTGATGGATTTCTGGGAGGGAGGGAGCAGGGGCCCTGCAGATGTTGTTGGTTACGCCTGGACTCAACCAAATGCCTGGCAGGAGAGCTCCCTTTTGCAGGCCCTGCAGAACTGTTTTAGCTCTATCAGGTCCCTGATCTCCTCCGGGAGCTCATTCCACCAGGTGGGGGCCAGGACAGAGAATGCTCTGGCCCTGATCCAGGCCATCTTTAGGGCCAGGGACTCTGCATTCTCATCTCTTTCAAATATACTCATGAGGATTTTACATACACATGGTCATGAACTTTACCCCGAGCTCAAAATCTTCACAAAATGTTAACTGACCTTTGTTGCCAACCCACCAGAGCAGAAGGAAGGAGTTCAACTATCCCAGATACAGTGGAGCGTAAATATTGATAGCTTCACTCGGTTTATACCAGGGGTAGTCAAACTGCGGCCCTCCAGATGTCCATGGACTACAATTCCCAGGAGCCCCTGCCAGCATTCGCTGGCAGGGGCTCCTGGGAATTGTAGTCCATGGACATCTGGAGGGCCGCAGTTTGACTGCCCCTGGTTTATACATTCAGCAGAACTAAGTAGTGGGCTTCACCTCATGGTGGGGGATTGCACGACTGGAAGCTTTCATAGTTTACGCACAGAAAAAGAGCATGCAAACAGAAAACCTATGCTGATTATTTCCCCCCAAAATACAAGTTTGGGTTTCTGTGCATCAAGACTGCTTGTGGTCAAGCCCTGCCATGCAGAGAAGAATATTTTAGCTTTGAAATGCTGACAGGGTGCTCCTCCTTCTTCAGAACACAAGATGCTGTTTTCCCACTGAAAGAGCCATGCAGGCATTAATTTAATGTGGGAGAACCGTTCAAACACGTGATCCTCCCCCCCCCCCCAAACACACACACATGCTGTCTAACAAAAGCTCTGCCTCTAGTTTGGCTGCTTATAGAAGTAGGTCTTTGGCCTTCAAAGATGGGGTTCATCTTTTGGTAGCTGATTCCTTCATCAGCAGTAGTCCAGGAAGATAAGCTTACATTGAGTGTGCAAAAAATATACAATATTTGCTGGCATTTAAGACTACTTTTTCCCCCCTGAAAAACATGCCTCCAAGTGGGGGGGTCATCCTATACGCTGGGTGCCCTTCAGTTGGGATAGACATAGCTGACCATAGTGGCCCATAGTACTGTAATGTAATGTAACAAACTATATATTTTGAGTGGAAATGTTGGGGGGTCGTCTTATACGCCCAGTCATCTTATACGCCGGCAAATACGGTATATGGAATTTAAAAAGGGGGCAGTACTATCTCCATCACCCAAAGTCTTGCCTTTCTGTATACTCCTTAGCATCAAGCAACATCACACTGGAAAAACAAATGCAGGAGATGGTTTATGAGCTAACCCAATACACCAACTAGGAGAGGACCCTCTAGTCTAGATGCTAGCAATATTTTATCCTGAATTGTCATTTTTATTTGAGCTGCTAAGCTCAGGTCAAGTTAAAAATACTATAAATAATAATGTTTGAACCTGACAGGGATGGGGGAACTAGCAGGCCATCAGGATCCACAATGCTAGAAATATTTTTTTAGATGTGACGGTCAATACTGAAACTTCTTTACGAAAACAAACTTTTGTAGTATTTGAACTGAACAACGGTAGCTTTTTTGTGTATGTGAAGGAACTGCAAACTAGCCCATTGGTTTCCTTGCTTCTTAAAATTAAGCACAAAGAAGAAGTACGGTGCTCTTGCCTGGAAATGCAAAGAAAGGCTGCCATCACCTCTAGGGTTAATGGGTGCTTCTGTATGTTTTTTGGGTCAGGTTATCCTCTTGTTTACAAATAAGGCTGGTTTATCGGTTTTATTTTTACTGGTTTAAATGCAATGAGAAAGAGGGAGGGGAATCAATACAAAGCAAGACAAAGCGCTCTGGAGGCCCTGGCTGCAACAGCTTTTGGTCTGGCTCACACACAATCCTACAACATGCTGAAGCTGGAAGGATTAGCCTGCTTGTGTTGAGTAAACCGATGATACTCAATAAACAGTTTCTGTTGTAAACCCCTTAGGATGTGCAAAGCCACACTAGTTGGCATTAGACCAGATAAGCTGCGGAACCAGCTGTAATCTCATTTAGACCTGAGCTGATCCTCCTGTCCTTTCACTCGGCAGGATCAACGAAAACCACTGAGAAAGCAGCTGTATTACAGCAGCAGTGCTTGCTGGATGCAGCAAACATTTCATAAATTCCTCTCCTCGAAGCAAGTCTGCATATAATCTACAGAGAGACAGAGAAATCAACGGATTGCTGAATTCATTAGTACACTTACTGTTGCAGGGCAACTGCTTTATACAGAGACAGGTGTTCTAAACCAGTTTGGAAAATCTGATTTTATTTCTGGACCATTCCTATGTCTGGTGATGTTACAACGTAGGCTAAAAATTAAATGCTGGATTTATTTGCTTGTATAATGGCTTACTATATATATGGTATGTTTCTGATATCACCATTGTCCCAGACAATCTGTTCCACTTAATATTTCTGGTAAGGCCTTGGAGAAGGAGCGTTTCTCATGGCTTAAGTGCCATTCAGTGCTTAACACCTACTCAGGGCGGCTGTCCAACCCGAGTGCCTCCTCCAGCCGGCCAGCCAATCGCCTTCCGTCCTCCACCCCTGACCCCCCCCTCCTCCTTCCACTTCCCTCCAAGGCTCAGAGGCTGCAGATCCCTGCTGCATGAGAGCTGCCCCTGCCAGTGAGTTCCCTGCCTGGGGCCTCCAGCCTGCAGCCTTTCCAGGTCCTGGGAGGAGGGAGAGGCCAGTGTTCTTCCACACATACCCCAATCTAGCGCCCGTTGTATTCCTGAATGCAATGGGCTTTGTCCCTAGTAAAGAATAATGCAGATTCAAAAGGAAACATGTCGTTAAAAATACTAGCCTCGGAAAATCAATAATCATGGAAAACGTAGATATATAAATGCCATGTTTTGATACAGGGAAACAAAATGCTGCCCTAGCTTGAAGGAAGCTGCGGTTGTGATTTCCTTCACCCCAAATCTCCCTAGTCCCACAGGGCTGGCAGTCAATGAAGTCATGGAATTAGAGTGATTAATACAACAGTTAATTTTTGCTTCATGTATAGTACGACATAATTCAAGCCGTGAATACATGAAGGTGTGTTATAGTGAGTCAGTAGCAGAAGCCCACCTAGTTTTTGCTGTTGTTTGAGTGGTCTTCAGTTCCCCTACCCAATGAACCACCTTTAAACTTCAGGCAGTAGCATGGGCCTCATATAACTGGAAGAGAAGCATGGTGTTAGTTTCATTACCTTACAGACTCGGAGGTATAAAACCATCTTAGCCAGATCAGAGTAGGGGTCTATTCTACTTAAATACATTCTTCCTTTCAATTGTGGCCACCCAGGTATTTTAAGGAAAGGAGGAGCAGTAGGGGTGCTTATTAAATTTGCAGATGATACTAAACTGGTGGGGGGGTAGCAAACACAACTGAAGACAGCAACAGAATACAGGATGATCTTGAAAGACTGGAAAACTGGGCTAAATGAATTTCAGTAGTGAAAAATGTAAAGTTCTACATTTCAGTAGGAAAAATCAAATGCATCACTATAAGATGGGTGAGACTTGTCTTGTCTTGGCAGTAATAATATGTTTGAAAAGGATCTGGGGGTCTTAGGAGACCATACACTGAACAGGAGTCAGCAGTGTGACTCAGTGGCTAAAAAGGCAAATGGGATTTTTTGCTGTATCAAAAGAAGTATAGTGTCCAGATCACGCAAGGTGACAGTATCACTTTACTCTGCTCTGGTTAGACCGCACTTAGAGTTCTACTTAGAGTGTTCAGTTTTGGGCAGCACAAACTGAAGTGAATCCAGAGGAGAGCAACGAAAATGGTGAGGGATGTGGCATCCAAAACATATGAGAAAAGGTTGAGCCTGTTTAGCCTGGAGAGAAGACAACTAAGAGGTGATAAGCCATCTTCAAGTACTTGAAGCACTGTCACATAGAGGATGGAGCAGAGTTTTCTGTTTTCTGTTGCTCCTGAGGGTGGGGACTAGAACTAATGGCAATAAATTCAAAAGAATTTTCAGTTTAACATCCAAAAGAAGTTCCTGACAGAGCGATTCCTCAGTGGAACAAGCTTCTTCAGTAAGTGGTGGGTTCTCCTTCTTTGGAAGTTTATAAGTAGAGGCTAGACTGACATCTGACGGAAATGCTGATTATGTGAACTTAGGCAGATTGTAAGTGGGTGAGCAGGAAGGGAATGCGTCCATGCTTGGCTCTTGCGGCTCTTTCTTGCATGCCCAGGGAAATGCCAATCGCCACTTTGGAGTCAGAAGACAAGACAAATCTTCTACAGACTAGAATGACCAGGGATTCTGGGTTTTTTCAAAGGGGGAGAATCATCTGGACATGGAACTGGGATCACTGTCAGGTAGCTGTGAATTTCCTGCATTCTGCAGGGGGTTGGGACTAGATGATCCTGGAGGTTCCTTCCAAATCCCTTCTACGATGCTATGATTTTAAGTAGGATGTGAAAATAACAGCTCATCCCCACTGTCAACAGTCCATCTAATGTCTAATGTTTGGAAATAAACTGCTTTTGAACGGAATAGTTCATTTAGCTAGCATGTATCAACATTTGATTAATTTGTCTAACTCTTTTAAATGCCATGTAAGCAACCAGCTATCAGCAAATATTTGTTTGTTTGTTTATTTATTTAATTACATACCACCCTCCAGTTTTTGTCAGCTATCTATCTATACATTGTATGATATAGAGGTCATTCTTCCACCTGTCCTAAAACTACTGCCTGTCAGTTTCATTGAGTAAACTCAATTTCTAACATTATGGTAATCAGCAAGGGAATAAAAAACCCAACCCTGCTCACCAATTTCAACAAGACTCAGGGTTTTGCCACATGATAGTGGTATGTCAGGATAAAATAACAGTGTTGCCTATACTATTCCACAGTAGCTATTCAAAGATAGCAAGGGGGAGATATAATCCCTTTTTTCTTGGTTTCTGCATTGGAAATTGAAAGGTATACCTCTGGCACAGCTGTAAACATCTTCTATACCAATTTCCATATGTTGCCAGGGCATACCAACCGGGTCAATGTGTGCTACTGTACAGAGGGGTCATGTCAGATGCACATTACAGACACTGCAAATTGGCATTGACCCACAATAGATGGCTACAGCTGACGTGCCTTACTCATTAATCTTTGTCCACCTCTCTGGCATGCTCGGATTGAATGCAGCTGGCAGAATTTAGATTGATCCTCAAACTGATCCAGTATGGAGCAGGAAGGATTGCTTGCCTGAGCAGATCTACATTAGGATCAATTCAGGGCTGATGTGTGTTTCCAGTTACTCATTCCAGATCAGTGTTTGGCTCAGTTACTAGTCTAGGTTTTCATTTCACTTTTCCATCTCAGACTATTTTAAACAAACACTCTTTATGGTAAATATTCTAGCAAAACCCTCAGACTATAAATATGCTGAAAGTATGCAAAGCTAGAGAATAAGATGATATTCCTCCACCCACATTAAGACTAATAGAAGCTTCCTATCAGTTATGGAAGCCTGATAAAAAAATTACTTTACAGCTCCTAGACAATCACTTTAAAGTCTTCTGACGTGTTAATGTTTCACCTCTCTCCAACTCATTCTTCAGATGTAAAGGGGTCCCCCATTTAACATAATCACTTAATAACTGCTAAGTGATGGGTATCAGAACCCTAATTCTCCTAATATTTGCCAAACCCAGCTCTTTTGTAATAACAATAACACCATGATAGCAAACTGTAAATCTGTGTAATTATACTTTAATTGTATTGTGAGGCATGCATTAATCACAAAGTTTAAGTGCCAAGGATGGAATTATAATAATTCTGTAAAACAAATTTAAGCTAGCTAAGTAGGTCAAAACCACTAGCATGCAACAGGAGACCTCTGGGAATTTATCAGTTAATGGCTATTTATGTGCAAATGAGTGCCCTACAACCCTCCAAAATCCTGTGTAGCCGAAGGGTATTTCTGTTAACCAGGAGCATGCTTAACTGCTGAGGCATAAATTAAACCATTTATTGGAATTATTTTAATTCTTCCTCCCTCTCCCCCACCCTAGCCCACTAGCTGCACAATTTACAGTGTTAATTTACATGGAGATAGAGCTACTGAGGACTTTTCAGAAATGCTCCTGTTTATAAAAGAACCTTTACTAAAGCAGTAACAATTGGGCTCTCAATCATCCAACCTTTCATTGGGTGGCTGAAGTCATTAAAAGTTCCAGAGGTTCAGTACTACACAGCAGTGTAGCACAGCAAAACCCTTTCATAACAAACCAATGAAACAGGATTCTATTTTATGTCCATTTTATGTCCAATCAAGCCCCTTTTCAAACTCAGACATGACAATGCGATTCAAAGGGGATTCCTTCAATTACATTTTTCTGTATTCATCATGCGCACAAATGGATTTCAGATAGGTTTTTTTATAAATAAATAAAGGGAAGGGAATAAATAAATAAATAAATAAATAAATAAATAAATAAATAAATAAATAAATAAATAAAGCCAGCATTTATAAGAATTCTTCCCTTCCCTCAATATGGGGGAAAGACATTCCAGTTCAAATTTTTCCATATATAAACGTTTTGGCAAGTATTGGGTTGTATCTAGCAGTAGATGTTGGCAGAGGAGATCTTTCTTCACTGACCCGCAACATCATGTTTGTTCCCAAACTCCTCTCTGGCTGAGAGAACCTCACACAAGACTATTATTTATTGTACAGCATGTGCAGTGCAGCCAGGAGATGCTAGGATTGTCTGGCAGCCAGGCAAGAAGGTGGCCTGCCATTGCCTGTCTCTGCATTATGGCTTCTAGTGTTCCTTGGAGATCTCCCATCCAAACACTAGCCAGGGTTGACCCCTGCTTAGTTTCCGCGATCTGACGAGATTGGGCTTGCCCTGGCTATACAGGTCAGGACTTATACAAGCAAGATGTACCATAGGATGGGAGGCTGCAAAAACTAGGATAAATGGGGATTAAATTACCTCTCTCCTCCTCATTTGCTGATGGAAGAGGCTTTTAAAAAAAAAACTCGTTTTCTCATCACTGGATTACATTTTGCTCTGAGGTTCTTACAGCCCTCAGTTACCCACTTCCCTGCTTATATTTCTCCAACAGATATGTAACTGTTCCCTAGGTAAACTCACACAAAAAAGGGGCTATGTGTGTGGTTCGTTGGCTTTCATTAAACATTTTCAGGGACTCTGATTGTGTGTAAATGACCTTTAATGTCTGTGATTGTTCCAGAGGAGAAGATGAAGAATGATGGCTCTCATTCTATACTAAATCCACTCTGCTATACTAAATCCACTCTGTTCCATCATATGGGAGGGGGAATGAAATACCTACCCATGATTTTTTTTAAGTTAACATTAACCCTGAATTCAACTATCACAGTTTGACACTGATGCAAACCAGGGCTGCTTTAACACAAGTATTTTGCTCTGCCCTGGCTTCCCAATTGAGGCCCTGTTTTCAAGAGCATCCACGTCCCATTTCTTTATTTCCTCTCAAATAGTTTCTGACTTTCCTAAACCTGGTTGGTATGATCTTTTTGCAAAGGCTGTGGTCAACATACCTTGGATGCTGAGAGGATACATTTTCTATCACAACTTTGACTCTACTCTGTCAATAATGTATCAATGAAAAGTAGACAGGAAAAGACAAGCAAGTACATCCATTGTTTGAAGGATTCTCACCTGTTGCTATTATCACCATCCAAAGGGAAAGCCCAATTAAAATGCACAAGTACCGAAGAGTGGGAATACGTGGAAGAACAACGGTGTTGAGACTGATGTCCAAAGGAGAGAAAACGTGACTGCAAACAGCACTAGTTAAAGACAGGTATTTCAAAATGCTTCAATACAATGGCCGAGATTCTCAAAGTGAAAACTTGAGGGTAGAATCATAGTTCTGGAATCAGTCCTCAAAAGGATAATCAAAAGAAGAATGTGCTGTACTTTAGAATAAAAAGAACTAAAGCCAGGCCATCCTGACACAGCTCTTACCTATGAAGCAGTTATTACACCCCCAGAACATGCCAAATGTTAGTTTTCTTTCAAACTCTCCCTTTCTTGTATTAGAAGCAGAGGCCCATGTAGTCCTGCTCTATTTCTTCTCCCCTGCCTCTAGGTCTCGTAGAATTTTTTTAAAGAAGCAAGTACCATAAGTACCCTTTGAAAAAAAAAAGGGGGGGGGAGACACCACATTGGCTTTGAAAGCTGCCAGTAGGAGGCAGCATTGCCTCTGACAGCCATCACCACCAAGCAACGCAGAGTAGTTAGGCACTTGCTTCATTCTTCTGTCATTATATAAGCAAGATGACACTGTTCTCTAATCCAGCCAAAGCTGATAAGTACCATCAACCTGTCACTTCCTACATTTCAAATTCTAACGCTGCAGCATCAAAGAGTTTTTTACATTTCGATTTCTTTTGCTGGCAGCAGTCAGTAGCCTCTCGTTCTCCCACGGTGTTCTAATGCAGCATTTGCACACCGGGGTGACTCCCAGCCTGAATAGCAGGTCATCCCCTACTCACTGAGCTCATCTGTGGCCCATGTGCCAGGCAATTTAGATCCAATCAGCCCTTATTTAGCTCAAGAGTAATGAGCAGCATAGTGACACAGACTTAAGCCTGACCCTCAGGACACTGCTCATCAAGCAGTAAAACTGTGACAAAATCATTCATCTTCCACCCGCTGGCAAGAAATAATACTCGCACTCACTGTATTACTTTTCAAGATAGGAGGGGGGGAAAAAGTCCTGAATTTTCATGATGTGAGACATTAATTTGCAGAAAGCTGAATTCCCTTAAACCCCCCTGTTGCTATGAACTCACCAGGGGGAAATAGGCCTTAGGAGACTGAAATGGAATAAAGAAAATTGCTTCGGCTTTCTTTTCATTTTAAATAAGCTTTAAATCTGACAAGTTTCCTAAAGACAAAGATATATACATATATATGTATATATATAATTTTTTTATACATATATGGTATTCCCAGTTTAAAAAAAAGAAAATAAAAAATGGAGGTATTCCAACACTAATTAGAGTTTTTATCAATTTTTTCCCATTGTTCAATAGGGGAAAGGGATCTCGCAAATCCGTATAAATAGCTATTTTTTCCTCACCTCCTGCAAAGAAAGAAATATGGAGAGGAAAGTTCATTCAAGAGAGAAAAAAGCTATAGTTTCAGAAGTGGAGTGCTTCAACCAGAAAATAAATGTACATTGATGTTCTTCAGGGATCACATATTTTTCTAAACAACTATAGGGCCATAAGCAGCGGGTGCTCAGTATACTTGGAAATGGTTTTGTACGCTGAATCCCCCCTCCCTTTAAGCGTATTTGGTGGATTTTCTCTTTCACAACAGTAAATCATGTATAGCTGACAGGTAGGTTATAGTACAAACGTCAGAGCAGGTTTGCTAGATAAAATGGTAATGGCAAAGAAGAAAAGAAGTGCAAGAACTTTTGAAATGGCAGCAGCCTGTGAAGAGTGGCATATTTTCATACTATTTGAGCATGAGTATTTTCTTAACTTCCAACTAAGTTGTACCAGGCAATGGCATTTTAATAGATACGGGTGCCCCAGCAGTGGTCCCAGACATATTCTCTCACTCTTCTCCCCCCCCCCTTGCAATAGCCTACCATTGCCCCTAAAATTCAATACAGTCAGGGAATGGGGAATGACACACTGACAACGGTTTTATGGAGCGCTCGTCTCTGATTTGCTACAAAATTACTTGAATGTTGGGGGCTACAGTGAACCAGAAACCAGAGGATTGTAAAAGGGAAATTATTCAAAACTATGTAACTTTTGTTTAACTTGCCTTCTCCAAAAAGGAAGGAAAGAAAAATACAGAGGAAAGTGCATTCAAGGGGGGGGGGGGGGATTAAAATCAGTAGTTTCAAAAGTGGAGTAGGTCAATTAATTTGCTATTCATTAGTAATTCAGTATTCCAGTGTCAACATGTTTTCAAGCATTGCTTTTAAAACTATGTATTTACACTCCAATATAAAAGCAGCCCTGCTGGATCATACCAGTGGTCCACTTTCCTAGGTATACCATGTGAGTGATTTCCAAAGATGATTTTATGGCATGGATCACAATAGCTGCACAGGATGCCTACTTGCTGATTGTCAGGATTTTAGTATGACAAAGTAATGATTCACAGTTAAACATGTCATTATAATTAATAGTGCAACTATATGTTATTGCTCCATTAACTTGGGCTTAGATGGGAGTACCTTTTCATAAGAGTGCACTGTAATTGTCTAAAATGGCAAACCGATGACATTCACAGCAACCATTATTTAAGCACTGAGTCACCATACCATTATGGTTGATCTTTGTAGTGAAGTGCTCAAGCTACGTGGAACAATTGCCAGTAATCTCCACTGTGGTACACTATAAGATAAAACCATTATTTCAGTCGCATTGGAATTTGGCCAGAAATTCCAATGCCTCCCAAGAAGATATTATTGCAGGCAAGGATCCCTAGTTGCTTGAATGACTCTCAGATCACTGCTTTTTGCAACTTTAATATATGTGGATTTCTAAAAAGTAAAACATGAGCCCAATGCCACTTCTGAAACATTTAGTACCAAAACATTCACACTGGCGCATACACATGCAAAACAGCCATAAAACCTGTCCAATTTCAGCATAATATCAGGTTGCAATCCTAAAATTCATTTTAATGCATTTATTCAACTACCTTTGTCATTCCTGTGAGGTCTGTGTCAGAAGTAATGGTTTCAAAAAGTGACAGTGGAAGAGGCCTGAGGACACTAATCACATTCCTTTGTTCACTATATGACTTCTAGCATTGGGCAAAATCCTGTCCTGCACTCTTGCAAGAACAGTCATACCTATGCACAATTGCTGAAAACCATTTTGATTTAAGATGCAGCTACCTATGATGAAACAAGCAACACTATATAGAATCATTTCAAAAAATGGAGAATATATATTTTTATAATAAGACATCTCTAGATTCTAAGGATAAAGTTCCCCACTGACAACAGTATTTAAAAGGATTAATATACTGGCAAGGATATATAGGTTTTCAACAACTAATACTGGAACTCTGGAATAAAATGCACCTTTCTGTATTTTTTTATTATTTGATCTGTTCACAGATATAAAAAGGAAGGAAGGAGAGAATCTCTTGATGGGCTGAGAGGACTTCCCACAGGGCATTTTTGATAGCAAAGTATAAAACACACAAAACCTCCCTTCAGAACAAGTATATATTTCCATAGTAGGGATACATACAAGGAATTCATGCCCAGCCTGAAGAACTACAGGGTGCAGTACAGAAAAATGAATATACACTTCTATTTGTTATTTAGCTACAGTCTAGCTATCAGAGAATCAGTATTAAGGAGATAACCATCTTTGCCAGACTTGTACTCTGACTGTGGCCCCCCCAAAAAAAAGAAAAGAAAAAAGATTATGTCAGATAAACCTTAAATACCGTTTTACAGTCTGTAGGACATTTTATACTCTCAAAGGCCACAGCTGTAGCCTGCTGCATCTGCAGTCATGCGCACAGACACAAATATACACAAACAAACTTGAAGGAGAAGACCAGCATGCCGTTGTTTGATTTCATTTCAAAGGTTGAGTGGCTTAAACCGAACCTAAAAACAACCTATGATATGCAAATGTAATTGGCAATGAAATAGAATCAAAAAGTTACCAAAAGTTTAGAAAGTGCATTTACAGATATGGCCAAAGCACATTTCAAACAATCAGTGCATGGCCAACAATATTTTCAGATCAGAGTGCTAGAAGAGGAGTGGCCAAACTATGTCTTTCCAGGTGTCTATGGACTACAATTACCATAAGCCCCATGGTCATCTGCAGAGTGCACTACAACAAAGAAAACTGTTTTCACTAAGGTGAGTGCTTTTTAATGCAAAGACTTTAGAGAAGAAGACAGAAAAGCCTGGGGGGGGGTTATATCCTGCTTTTCACTACCCAAAGGAGTCTCAAAGTGGCTTACAAACACCTTTCCCTTTCACTCTCCACAACAAACACCCTGTGAGTTAGATGGGCTGAAAGAGCTCTAAGAGAACAGCCGTATGAGAACAGTGACTAGCCCAAGATCACCAAAGCTGTGGAGGAGTGAGGAAACAAACCCAGTTCTTCTTATAAGAGTTTACTGCTCTTAACTACTACACCATGCTGGTTTTCCACTGCTCTGCACCTTGAGGCCTACTTTTCATGTTCCACTGAAGCTAGCTGGTGGTTCAAAAGCAGTTAAGTCCCTCCGTGGCTGCCCTTTGTCCTTCTCTTCCTCTTACATTTCTTCAGACAGAAATTGTAAGAGCATACCACTGCTACAAAGCTAGTGATTAGAGTGATGGGCCTAGGATCTAAGAGAGCCAGCATGGTGTAGCACTTAAGAGTGGCAACCACTAATGTGGAGAACTAATTTTGATTCCCCATTCCTCCACATGCAGCCAACTGGGTGATATTGGGCCAGTCACAAGAGCTCTCTCCGAGCTCTCTGGAATCACATTTACTACAAATTTCTCCTGAACATAGCCATTCATGCATGCATACATAAACTCATACTTTTTTGTCAAAAGTGATGCTGGCATGCCTGTCCTCTCCCCTGCCCATAATCCTCCTGGGGGTGCCAGGCAATAGTCTGATATCCCTGCTTAGCACTGTCTACTCTGATAATGGATTTCATAGTCAACTACAAATCATTCCAGCATCTGATCTTGGGGACCTGCATACAAAAATAAAAATATTCCATACAAAATTTTCAGTACTCCCTCAAATTTTCTGCTACTTTTTCTTTTCTGCTCAGCTATACCTTTGTCCTGGGAGACCCAATTGAACCCAATGCACAGAATGATCCAATCACACATAATGCAGACACCAGACTCAACAGGAATGGCCAAACTATGGCTCCCCAGATGTCCAGTCCATGGCCTACACTTACTATAAAGCCCCTGCAGGGCTCCTGATAACTGTAATTCATGGACATCTGGAGAGCCACAGTTTAGCCACCCCTGATGGAGAATTACCTTCCTGAAACAAAACAAGGTCAAATCAATAAAGCAAAAGAGGTAGAGGGCAGCTCTCCTCTGTCGGTGGATAAATTGGGCTCACAGAAGCCCTGAATCACTTTCTTGCAGCGTGCTGTTTAGGAAAGAGGCTCTCAAGTGTTTGCAGGAATGGAGAGCTAAAAGGTTCCCAGCCTTTGGTAGGATATGGAACCAAAGAGAACAGCAAGTTTTCACAGCTATGTTATGAATCCTTCAAAATGGAAGGGTTAGAATGGGAGCACAATCAGTCCTTGAACCAGAGCAGTATGAATGACTATAATTAAACCTCAGCTTTTTCCTATACCTCACTCTGTAATATGAATGCCATTTCTATAATCATCACCTAAACTAAAAGTAGAGAAACTAGCATTACCATTCCAGAAACTCTGTGTGATATGTTAAAGGGGATTGCTGTGACTATTTGACATTCTAAGCTTTAAATACCAAGGCATTTAGTTAACACAGCCAAATCAGTATTTTCATAATGCTACTTAATCAGCAATAAAGGAATGCTCCTATGAGCCATCATGTTGGGTTAGCTGAAAAGTGGCAAATGAAGTTGTTATTAACTAACCGCCTTTAGGGAGATGCTTCTTTCTTTAAGCAGTTATCTCCTTACCTACCTACACATACTGACAGTTGTAGACATATTAAACCCAATACAGTTGGCAGAAATATTACATTTATGCAAAGGTTGATGTCTTATTTTCATCTGGATCTTAAAACAGAAGAGATTGTCATAGTGAGACATTTGGTTCTTGGCCAAATCGCAAGGGCAGCCAAGAATGCATGTAATTAATCTGACCAAGGGTATTGCTCTATAACCCAGTTCTTGGCATGCAAATAGACAACTATCAGAATTCCTTTACACTATGCAATATGAATGCTAAGCCACTTTCCCGTCCCTTTCTTTCAACTGTGAAAGAAACGGTATCCTTGCTACATAAAGATGTTATTCCTGAGTATAAACACCAGGAATACTGCTGAACTGTTTGGACATTTAAGCCTTTGAATAACAAACATTATTGAATTGCGAGGCTTGGGGAGCGCTCCTGAGAGTCAGGGCCTTGTGGGTGTGAATGTAACCCACATAGGACTAATCACATGGGTCTCTGTAACCCAAGGGGTAGCCTGCCAGGAAGGAGGACACAAATCAAGTGGCAAAATTCCATGCATTAACCTCACCCAGCTACTCCATAAATTAAGTATTAACTCAGGACTAGAAGGAATTAGAGATATCCTGGATGCCAGTCAGTTACTAGTTAAAAATTACAGTGGCTCAACAATTTTGGGCCTGAACCAAAATGTTCAAGCAAATGTGAATGCTAGGGTTGAATAATACTTAGTGAGGTAAACCAAAATTGGGGGTGGGGTTAGAGTATACATTTTTAAAGAAGTTCCCAGTTTGCTAATGCTTCCCCTACCACCACTATTGAGGTCTAATATATTTTCCCCTAAAAAATAGTGTATTGCAGTTATACAGACTATTCAAAACCAAAGAACAGCCCCAGCAAGTGTGTCCAACACACTTTTGAGCAGTCCCAAGTAGTTTGCACTTTTTAAAAACCAAGTTAAACCAATTTAAAAAGAACCCTGCTAATAAATCACCTGCACTTCATCAAACCCTTTATCTTTGTTCAAAGACAACTTGGGGAAAAAATAATCAGTTGTCCTTGGATTTACAAGCTACTGACAGCAGAAGTCAAACTATCCAGACAGTAACAAAGTACTTAGGGTAAACATGCAGGTCAGTTTCTCTCCCTGTTCATAATGCATATTTCCAACTACTCCTCCCTCACAGCTCCTCTGTTTTCTACAGTGCCCAATCAATAACCCCCTCATTAAGACTTCTGGCAGCATGGCAGGGAAAGATGTTCCCAGCTTTCCTAAAGGAGTTTTTAGCCTTAAAATGGGGGGGGGGGAACTGCCTTCAGTGTGAGCTAGTGGACAGTGGTATGTCTAATATAGAAAGGACAGTTTGGAGGTTGTAAAGTGTATCAATAAATCAAGGAAACCCAATCAGCGATTGTTTCGTTAGGGCTACCTGTATCTGAATCAAACTATGCAACCTCTCCAGAAATCAATGAGACCAAACTGCTTCTGGCATGCTCCAGCTGCACTAACAGCCATGGAAGCATGCAGGGTCAAACCGAGCTCTTTGTACTTGCGAAGTAAGAGATGGGAAGGTCAGCACTACCGCCCCGTCTCGCATCTGGCGTTTCTGGGGAAGTTGGCTGAAAGGGCTGCTGCGGGCCAAAGATCAGCATTCCTGGAAGAAACTTCCGGCCTGGCTATGGGGTGGAGACAGTGCTAGTCGCCCTGATGGATGACCTCCGCCGCCAACTGGACTGAGGCGGGTCAGCGCTGCTGATACTATTAGACCTGTCAGCAGCATTTGACACAGTCGATCATGAGCTCCTAGCTCACCGCCTTGTCGACGCTGGAATATGGGGGACAGCCCTCAAATGGCTGATCTCCTTCCTCCAGGGTCGCGGACAGAGGGTAGCAATAGGAGAGTATCTAACCATCACCAGCTCACATGTGGAGTCCCAACAAGGAGCGGTCCTCTCTCCTATCCTATTTAATATCTTCATGCACCCTCTTGCTCAGCTGGTGCGGAGGTTTGGGCTGGGTTGTCACCAATACGCAGATGACACCCAGCTCTTCCTCCTGATGGATGACTGCCCTGACTCCCCCCCAGAATCTTTAGAAAGATGCTTGGAAGCAGTGACAAAATGGATCAAGCAGAGTCGTCTGAAGCTCAACCCTACAAAGATGGAGGTCCTGTGGTTGGGTAGGAAGGGACCATGGGAGGAAGCATGCCTTTTTGCGTCCGCCATGTTGTGATGGTTTTATGTCTTTTAATAGGAGGTTTTAAGACATTGTGACCTGCCACGAGCCGCTTAGGGAGTGGCAGGAAATAAAACAACAACAACAACAACAACAACAATAATAATAATGGAAAACTGGTACATGATTGACTGGCTGGCTCCCACATCTCACTTCCTTGCCTACAGGGCATGTCACCACTTCCAGAGTTTCCCAAAGCCCAAAAAATATTTCAGGGGTTCTTCCACGGTCAAACGGTTGAAAAAGGATGGTCTAAGGCAGTGGTCCCCAACCTTTTTGAGGCTGGGGTCTGGCAGGGCAACTGCCCGCCCACGCATGCTATGCATGCGCGCCCGCGCCCACTTTCTGGCCGTGCATTTTGGCCGCGCATGGCGTACGTGCGGCCCAGCCGCGCATGCGCGATGCGCGGGCCGGGTTGTGGCTCCCTCTCCCCACCCTCCCACAGTAAGAAGCTTCCCGGGCCGCAAGCTTGCGGCCTGGGAATTTTTTTACTGTGGGGGGGCGGGGAGAGGGAGCCGCGGCCCGGCCCGGCCCGCGGGCTGGGGACCACTGGTCTAAGGTGCTATAAAACTCTGTGCTTGTAGCGCCTGATCTGTGCTCATATGCATAACTCACTAAGTAAGCTGTTCATCAAGTAATAAATACATACATGTGAACCAGGGTATACACATGTATATATGAACCAGCTTATACACAATCTCCTGCAGCATTCTAGTGAAGAACTTGTCAACCATATTCAGTCTGCCAGCTATACATGGCAGCCCACCAAGTGCTAGAAACCAAGTTTTTCATCAAGTCAGACAGCAGAAACAGGAGATTCATCAAGTGTATGGATGATGGGTCACAAATGGTTCTTGTCTGCATTCCACATAAAAGAGGGACTAAGCATTCATTTAATAGTAAATTAATAGAGAGCAATAGACATTTCAGTCAAAGTTTGTTTCCAGCAATAAAAAATAAGCAAAGAAGTATATCCTTATTTTCCAATTTCTAATATTTTCTATGGGCTGGATTGTACTGTCTTTTATGCTAGGATGAAGAGGGCAAACCCCCCCTGTGACAGAGCTGCAGCAAAGAGAGACGTTGATCAAACTGATGCTCCTCCCACTTGCACCTGGAGATATGTTTTAGGATTTAACTTTAGATATATAATTTTTTGGGGGGTGGGGGGGAACCAAGAACTTAACACAAGCAACAAAAATTGATAAAAAACAAACAAAGAGTAAGGTATACAAAAAAAAAAAAGAAAAGAGAAAAGCACATTTACACATGGCTGGTTGAAAAGAGTTTAAAATATGTATACAAGTTTACCTCAATCTAGACAGGATATCCTGCACAAAATTTAAGACTGCTGCTAGTTCAGCTCCTCGGCAACCTGGCAGCAACATACTGAAGCCCTCATTCAGCAACTTCTCCTCTGAAAGGTACAGCAGGTGGCTGGTCTCAAATACTTCTTGGACGCCATCAATGTAAGTGGAAAGCAACTGCCAGAGGTTTTGTTTCTGCACGTAGTCATTTTTTGCTACCAGGAACTCCTTTGCCTTTTCACGGAAGGCACTCGAAAGGTGCTCGGCCAGCACCGTAATGTCCATGCTCTTCTCAACATACGTCAAGATGAAGGCAAAGCATCCTTTCCATAGCAGAGCTCTCTGGGAGAGGCTTGTGGAAGCTGGACTAAGAAAACGCAGAAGTTCCATCACGCGGCTGGCAACATCCTCTGTCTCTGCCATGGCTGCCAGCACAAGGAAAAGATGGAAAAAATTTTGCAGCCCCGCTTCTGTCAACTCTCGCATTCTTTTCTGGTGAAACTTGGAATAAATTCTGCATTGTAAAAAAAAACACACACACACACACACACACATACACCCAAAAAAACTTTTCTTAAAGAGGGTTATGATCTTGCTTTGCCATCTTGTGCTAACCTGTGTTGCAGTGTAGTTTGGTCAGTAATGGCCTCACTGAATTCTTTCCTACTGTACATCAGCCCAAAACAGGCTGATACCAGAAATCTTGAGAGCTTAAAACAAGTTTGCACAGCCTGCAGGTCAGAGATGCTCCTGCCTTATTTCAACCTTGTAAACCGACTACATTTATCTGAATTGCAAACACCACATGAGGAATAGCAAGGCATCGCTCTGGCTTGATATGCATAGGTTTCTAGTGCTGTAAGCATAAATAGTTCATGCACCAGGAGCATAATATGAATGAAGCACTACCAGATGCTAACACAGGAGTGTTAACACACTACCCATTACATATATTGTTCAGAATGTCACAGTGTGCAAGCACTGAGCAGATACACAGATGACAAAAGGCTGTAGAGAAAGCCCTTCTGAAAAACACAGAGTACTGATCTACATGCTCAAGATAAGTCTTTGTGAAATGTTTATATTAATTAACCCATACAATTAAATAACTGAAAGGTTAGGAAAGACATTACATAAACACCTGATAAAATTACCTGATTTGTAATTTAATTTATGGTTTAAAACATTAGGGATGGAGGCTTCTTATTTTGTACAGGAATATATAATAGCCATAAAGATGGATACTTTGAGGCTCACCGCAGAGCCTCAAAAAGCAGTCACAGAACATAACTTCAGAAAATGTGGTAAAAAATCGATAAGATAAAAAGCATTGTACCTTCCTTTGATTTGCTTCCATGGGTGGACACCATTGGTCTCTACTGTCTTTTTCATTATTTGGGCCAAAATGCAAAGGAAAATCTGGTAACTGTTTCTAGATACATATGCATCAGGAGAATGAATGTCACTGCAGCAACTCTTTACCAACTCATACATAGACATGGGTGTTTTACTAATATTTGCAAGGCCTTTGAGCCCAAACCAAGGAATAGTAAAAGGACTGTTCTGAAAGAAAAATGAAACAAACACAAATGGTGCCTCTTTCTTCATCAAGATAAAAGACAGCAATTCAGATTAAGACTAATTTACAATGGTTTGGTAATCTTTATCCTGTTTGTACTCTCAAGGCGAGGGCTTTGGACACAGCTAACTTCCTTCCCCCACCCTACCCTAATACTGCCCCTTCAGGATTTCACCTTCTCCATGGAGGAAGAAATCACTGGGGAGGGGGCTGTCACTGAGTCCACAGGGAACTAAATGGCTCATTTACAGCCGAGCCAAAGGAAAAGGACTCCAGTCAGAAGTTGTTACTGGATATTTTGCCCCCCTCCACAAAGCATGAAACTCTATCCTACCCTTTATCTCCTTTAATTACAAAAAAGGATATAATTTTGGAATTATTCACAACCTTTGGAGTGAAGGAGAATATAAACTGAATGTATGAATAAATAGGTATAAATAAATCAGGGATTTTTTTAGAGGGCCACAGACAATTCCACTGCCAATCAGAATGAACTGAACTATAAATAATTTCCTCAAGGTCATAGATGCTAACTTATAGCTCTTGTATAAGTAGGAATATTTACTAACCAGATTCTTGCTGTAATATTCCCAGAGTATTGTGACAGTAGGGAGGTTTGCATCCCAAATATGGCTTAAAGTCAAACAGCACTGAAGATGCATTCGTAATTGTTCTTCTAATATTCCAGTCTACCAAGCAAAGACATTCAAACAATGTTATATTCTCTTTTAGCAATATTTTATTGAATAAAAACAACTTTGACCACAATCAAATACAAGACTTTCAGATTCCGAGAACATTTTTTCTTCTATAAATGTTATTTCTGGTTAGGCAGCAAACCAATCCATTAATATGAGCAGTGATCTAGAAAATAAAATCTGACAAGTATTGGCATTGTTATCTCCTAAAACTCCAGTTACATTTCCAGAAGTTAGAATCCGACAAGTGAGGAACCACAAGAAACTTGCAGGGCGGCTATTCCCATTCTCCCCACATTTTATTTATTTATTTTATTATTATAATATTTATATACTGCCCTCCCCTGGGGCTCAGGCCGGTTTACATAACAACTTAAGAACAATACATTTGCTTCCTCCCCTCTACCTCTTCTCTCACAGTCCCCCCCTTTTCTCCATGCATGCCACTTCTTCTGTTTTGCCCCTCACCACTATCTTTGTTCTTCTGCCTCTCCACATCACTCTCCCAGCCTCCTGTCTGCTTCTTCTCCCCTGCACAGCAGCTGCAACAGTGGTGACACTCCCAGCCAACCACCTGCTCACTGCCTCCCTCCCCAGCAGCAGCAGAAGTGGCAGTTCACCTGGAAGTTAGCAATGGTAGGACTTAAAGGAAACTGCTGGTCTGGAGGGTAGAGTGCATGGCATTATACCAGTCCAACATCCCTCCACAAACGCTGCCATCCCCAGGCTGCACCTCCACCAAATGTCCAGAAACGTCCCAATGGCCCATGCTTTCTGGCAGCTGGGACGAGGAGGGTCGATGTATACCACTTACTGCATAACAGTTACATTCCATCACTCGCCTGTGAAAAGCTCTGCCCATTAGCAAAATTATGAAAGGAATAATATTTGTGGAAGGAGGAGGGCTTCCATATTGCATAAACCTGGGCTAGGGCGGTGGAGCCCAGAGCTCCGCACCATCTCAGCAGACACTGGCTTCTCTTGCAGCTCGGCTCATATCAAGTTGTGAGAGGAGCCAGCCAAGGATCAGTTGGGACGGCAGAAGCCGAGAGGTCGCAGGCAGGTCTGTGTTCAGCAGGGAGAGGCCTCCCCACTGCACACAGATCCTGGTGCCATCTTCTGGCCACAGGAGAAACCAGCCAAGTCTGTGCGCAGTAGGGAGAGCTTCTTCTGCATGAAAATCAAAGCCAAGATCAGGCTGCTGTTTTTTTTTAAAGATAAAACTGGTATTTTTCTGCTCAAATCTATTGGACCTTCAAAATTTGGAATTACCAAAAAATCCCAAATCCAACTACTATAGTGGTATTGGGATCTGGGATTGTTTGAAACACTAAAACTTTCTCAGGTCCAATAAATCGAAGCTGAAAAATACAGATTGTTTTCACACCCTCTTTACCTTTATATCTTTGGTTCTATTTCTTTGGTGTTGTAATGCAATGCAACCTCAGCAAAAAACTTCATCTCCGTCTCTGTACAGATCATTTATCTCACTTAGAAATAACTGATGAAATTTTAAATTAAAATCAGCACATTAACCTGATGGCTTCATTTTGAGGTTTTTACTGGTAACCCGCCCCGCTATAGTTTATTTTTTTAAAGTATGAGTAAGAATGACAATATTTTAGATTTTAGCCGCATAAGAGGAGCCGATATTTCCCTTCTGAGGATGGGTGGGCAAATCAGTATTCGTCTGTTCAGGAAAAAAATCCACCTCTACATACTACTAGTGAATAGGTGGGACAGGTGAAAGGAGTTGGGCAGTTTGGCTTGGCAAAAATGTGACATTATATGCTAAGCCAATAATTATTTCCAAAATAGGCTATATACCTCCAAAGCCTCTTTTGGTTTACAAGGGAATGCTAGTGGCAGCAGACCTGTGTCCAAACCCGCATATTAGTTAAGAAAAACCTTCCAGGACTCTAAAGTGAAATGGAACAGGTGATAAAACATTTTTTTTCCAGAATTTACTATACCTGCTTCTCTGCCTAAATGGACTCCTACACTGTTTCAAATAGTCTGAACTCACAGGGAGGTCAGCTTTTAATTTACCTCAGTAGGGGGACAACAGATATAATCAAAATGATAGTACTATGTAAACATATTATTTATACTTTATGGCCACCTGCTGTAGCAACAAAATTGTTTTGTAAGGAGTCCAGCAAGTATTCTTGTATTCATCCATTTTTTACATTTAATCCCACTCCACAAAGAAGCACGAGTCACAACTGGAGATATATGAAAATTTAATCTTCCCAAATGCCAGTCGCACAATTATAAACTGATAGAAACCACCAGCCATTTAAAAGTTGTCTTTATTTTTTATTCTAGTTTATCAACATTTCGTAACCTTTTAAGAATAAATATGTATCATAACTACATATTAAGCATGTCTGTTTCTGTCAGTGGAATACCCTCCTGAATAGGTTGAGACTTGCCCCATCCCTAAGGGCTTCTGGGCAGATCTGAAGACCTGTCTGTTCTGAAGAGACTTTCCCTTTCCAGATGGATACCAACTTGGTCTCACTGCAATCTTTCCAAGACCATTCCCACAAAGCAAATCTGAAACCAATGGCATGGAAGATGGGGAAACTGTAGATGGGGCACAGAAGCACCATGAGGCTATGGGGACATGTGGAGGGAGAGACACTATTTCCCAGTAGAACCTTCCCAGCAGAAGAGTTGGTTTTTATACCTGGCTTTTTACTGCCCAAAGGAGTCTCGGAGTGGCTGAAAATAACCTTCCCTTCCACTCACTACTACAGACACCCTGTGAGGTAATTGAGGCTGAGAGCGATCTGAGAAACTGCTCTGCGAGAACAGTTTCTAACAGGACTGTGACTGGCCCAAGTTCACCCAGCATGTGGAGGAGCAGGGAATCAATACCAGCTCACCGCATTAGATACCGCTGCTCTTAACCACTACACCAAGCTGTACAAATTGCCATTGCCTTAAAGAGATGGAGCTAGAGCACAGGCAGAAGAAGCTGCTGCAGGAGGATGGTGTAAGTCTTTTTTTTACTTGCTCACTGACTGTTTTGGGATTCTTTTCCTTTAAATTTGGACCTTCTGGCCAATGGCTTCTCAGAGCAATCCCAGGAGGGAGACACCCAGGTATTTCCTACATGGAGAGGTGATTATGTGATTAATAAGGTTTGAGAAGGGAAATATGCTTTTGTCTTCTGTGTTCTCTCTCTCTGTGGAGCACCGCAGAGACCCCCATCCCAAGCAGCTCTTTCCTCCAGGGGAACTGATCTCCACAGGAGTTTTCGTTCTGGGGTTCTCCAAGTCCCACCCGGGGGCTAGCATTCCTGAACAGTGACAGAGATGACAGCCTCCAACAGGGACCTGGAGATCCCACTTCTGGGGTTTCTCCAAACCTGAAGAAAACGCTGACATAGGCAGTAATTGAGAAACCCTCTGTAAGTTCTTTGCCAACCAATGTTTTCATGTTTGTAACAGTTTTTGATTTACTTTGATATTGTACCGAAGTGAAGAATGTACAGACTAAAAGGTTTTCAGGTCTTCAAGCAAATTTTGCTATCAATTAAATATTTTCATTGAAGGAAGAAACTGACTAGTTATGAATTATTAGATGTTTCTGATTAGGAATAACTGCCACACAGCATTTATCTTTGTTTCTCACCTGGAGCCTGTCATCTCTGCACCTCCATGGGATCCAAAGCCAGAAAGTCCCCCCTCCCAAGTAATCCTTTTCTCCAGGGGGACTGATTTCTGTTACCTAGAAATGACCTGCAATTCCAGCATCTCCCCAGGTCCCACCTGGAGAATGACATCCTGCAACCTCTCTGGGGCATGGTGCCACAGAATTCTCCCCCTCCTAAGGAAGCCCTTTCATCTCCAGAAGCCTGGAGATGAGTGGTCATTGCAGAGTCCCCCCTCCAAAACTGCTATTTCTTCCTGGGGAATTGATTTCTATAGTTTGCAGATGACCTCCAATTTCAGATTTCCAGGTTGCACGTGGAGGTTGGTGATCCTTGGGTCAAGAATGTTCCTTAAGATTTGGAGGCAGGGCCTCAAGTGTCCTGGGGTGGGCAGGAGCTTTTGCTATGTAGCCAGATCCCAAGAAGGCCACGGTGCAGGTGTGCATCCTAATGCCCGTTGTTTCCCGGGGTGCAATGGGCTTTGCATCTAAGTCTAGTACATAGAATAAAACATAGGTCTTAAAGGTGCCACTAGACTCAAAACTGTTATGTTGCTTCAGACTAACACAGCTACCCACATGAAGCACATTAAAACATTTGAAGTATTTCAAACTATGCATTCAAGGCATTACCATTACTGAGGAGAATTTCAAATTAAAGTATTTCCCTCAATTATCTTGAAGTACTCTAGTATGAAAAATGCCATCAACCTTTAACCCACTCCTAACTATACTGATTTTGAATTTTTACTTTGTATTATCACTCCGTTTTATTTTGTGTCACTTTATTAATGCACTAATTAGACCAACTTAGTAACCTTAGTATCATTACAAATTAATCACTGAGTCTTCTCTCAACCACTAAAATAGGTGGATATTCATCCACTGCTTTAAAAAACAACAACACCTCTACAGAAGAGTGATGTGGCCGTTTATCACCTTCCTAGGCCAAGTGATTGAGAAAGAAGTAGCACGTCTTCTTGACTGCTCTAAACCCTTTCCATCCTGTTTTCATGTGGGCTATAGATGGTTCTGCTGGTTTTAGCTGATGACTGCTGTCTAAATGTAGATAAAGGTGAAGTCTCCCTGTTGCCCCTACTGGATTTATGTGCTGCTTTTGACATAATAGACAAATCAGCTCCTTGAAGTGCTGGAAAACAGGTTTCTGTGTTGGACTGGTTCCATTGTTCCTCTAGGCCCCAAAGAACTGCCGTTGGAGACCAGTTACTATCAGTGTGGGACCTATCTTGTGGGGTCCTACAGGGTGCAATATTATTCCCCCATACTTTTCATGCTTAAGCCAATAAATTTGTGATTTGGTGTTTGGTTGTCATCAATATGTGGAAGATAGTAAGCTAAATGACTAAGAGTGAACAAATTTAAACTAAACACTGGAAAGAGTGAAGTTATGTTAGTTAGAAAAGCACAAGTTAAGGGAAATAAAGCTACCCCTCTTTTGATGGGATTAAGCTGACCTAAGAACCTTGGATGTACATTATTGCTGGAAAACAAGTTTATTTAGGTTTTTTTTGGGGGGGGGGCATTCTTCCAGCTCTGCTTAGCTCAAGACCTTACCTTGAGAAGGCAGATCTGGCCACTTGGATATAGGAGTGTGCATTCAGATTTACTCAAGTAAAAAATGTACTACAAGAATAACATCAGTATTTTTCAGGTGTATTTCAGCCCCCACCAAAATCCTGGATACATTCAGGAATAACCAGTATATCAGAAATCAGCAGAGAGGTGAGAACAGATCGCTCCTGCCTCTCAGCTGCTTGTTGAGTCCCTTTAAAGTCTGGCACACACAAAAAAAAACATTTCAGAAACTTTGGTTGCTGCAGAATGCAACAGCTTGGCTATTATCAAAGCTGTTGTGATGGAGCAAGGGGGACAGGCAGTTTCACTGATATGAGGGTCCAAGGCCATGAAGGGCTTTGTATGTGATAGTCAATACTTGAAATAGAGCCCGGTAACTGATGGGCAGCCCATGGAGTAACTGTAGAACTGGAGCAATATTCATGCTCTGTTAAGGGCTGCCCATCAGTTACCAGTTTTTTTGTGGACCAGACTTTAAAGGGACTGCTGTAGAAGCCCAACAAACAGCTGTTCCCCATGACAGCTTTGCTTATTGTCAAAACCAACCAATTCCCATACATGTATCTGGTTCTGCTGTGGCCCCCAAGTTGTGGAATGGCCTGCCTGAGGAAGCGAGGAAGGCTTTCTGCAAACTATGCAAAACTGAATTATTCAAGAGGTCTTTCTACACAGGCAATAGACTAGCACTGTACAAGATGCTTCATAAAGTTACTTTGATAAATTATTAGTCTGCTGTAGGATAGATTCTATGATATAATTCTGCATTATTTCATGTGTCAGATTAACACTTATATTTTGCTCTGGTTCCATTTTTTAAACTTCTGGTTGGTTCTACAATCAAATTCCTATTTTACTATTCATTGACAATCCATCTTGTTGATTGTATTGACTCACTCTGTGCAATCAACCTCTAGTACCGTTGATAAAGATCGACTACAAATAAGGTAAATAAAAAACAAAATGTATAGGATAGAGAAAATTGATTGTGAGGATTTTTTTTTCCTTCGCCAAAATGCTACAGTTTGGTGGCACCCATTGAAAGTGATGGGAAACTTATTCAGGACAGAAAAAGAAAATACTACTTTGCCCAAATGTACAGTTAACTTGTGCAACTCATTGCCACAGGATGTGTTGAAGGCAATTAGACAATTCCATGATCCAACCACGGGTTTTATGAATGAGACTGATATGCAGGAGGCAATATCTCTCAGAATGCCAGCTGCTGGGGCCAGAGGAAGGCTTTGAGCACTACAGCCCTACTAACAGCTTGATAGAGCACCTGGAGGCCACTGTCAGAACAGGATGCTAGACCCACTGGACCACTGGTTTGATGCAGCAGAGCTCATCTTATGTTCTTGAAACTGTCATGCACCAAACATCAAAGAGTAAAGTTAACAGTTTAATGGATTAAGTGGAAAGGAAAGTCATTGTTCGGGTCATGCCTGGCGCCTGGTTATGTAGATGGCCATTCTCTGTTACACAAACAAATTAAAGAAATTACTTTTGTAACGGTTGACATTACATAAATTACAATTTGTACCGTGCAACCTAAGAATAAATTTACAGAGAACATGTTAATATGTACAGCATATTTAAAAGCACTTTTAAAAGGAGGTCAGTTCTGACCTCTGGGCCACAAAGTACTGCATTAACAGCGCTGTAGAAAGAAAAATGATAAGGTATGAAATGAGTGCTCAGAAGCTACAACCTTATCAGTAAGAGTTTGATTCAAGCCTGTAAGACAAATTGCTCAGCAAGGCAAGTCACCTTCCTGCTGTGATGAGGATATAGCTGAATTTTCAATGCAATAGACTATCTCCCATATCGCATCTTCTCAACCCAATACCCCTCAGATTCCACAGACAGCTTTCATTTTCTAAACATCCTGTTTTTATTCAGAATGCATCTTTCGAGGGGAGCCCAGTAACATGGCCAGGACAATTATTCCACCTCCCACCCCACTTTATTTGACAAAGTACCTTCAAAACACAACTGTTTAAGAGCATGGTGGCTAACATGTACGAAATTACACAGCATTCCAGTTCAGAGAGATCATCAAGGTTGCTCACACCTTTAAAGGAAAAAAGTTTTAGACACCAATTTGGTGGGGGGGAAGTGCAAGTTATTCCCGGCGTACTTACTTGACTATTGACAGACTGTTTCAGCAGATCTTCTACAAAAGGCCAGTTGGATTCTATTGGTTTCTGAATGGAAAAATAGTTTAAAATAATAAAAATCTATAATAAATTACACAAATAATGCTAAAGAACTCTGTATGACAACTGAAAATGTGACAGCATAATGCTTAAATTGAGCACTGAAAAGAACCCTACTTTTTCCAGTTTCAGTTGTGTCATAAACAAAACACAGGCTGTGTTGACAGGTCAGTGAGAACTCTAAATGTAACTTGAAAGCATCAGGAACTATCACAGTTTATGTCTGGGTCCCTTTACTCCGCCTACTTCTAGTCTTTTGTGAACAGGCCCTCAATGAACTTTTCTGAGTTTGATCAAGCCTTAATGCCCAAAATGCCCCTGGAAATTGTTGTGTTTCTCTCTATAACCAAAGATTTTAAATCTTTTAAAATTTCACTTTCATAACAAGCTGAAGCTCAATCAAATCCAAACGTTGTTAATCAAGCTTCAGGTGTTAAAGGAAGGCATGAAATATCATGAGTGAATGGAGCAGGTGGAAAGATCAAACAATGTATGCCCTGACCATATGCCTACAAATTTCCATTTAACTCGGTGTCGCCAGGAGATCTAAACGCAGGCCCACTTGTTTGTTTTCAGTCTTCATAGGAAACAAAAACATTTTTCCAGAGTACAGTACACGGCAAACTTGAAGCCACACACTTTACTATTTCTTAATTTTTATGTGAGAAGCCTGCCACACAACTACTGTACTGTCTCAAAGTACCAAGAGCCACCATGAGACACATGCCACAGGCTCCGACATCCAGTGAAGTTTTCATTTTAATTAGCTTTCCATCTTTTCTCTGCTACAAGACAACCAGCATCAAAATCTGTCTCATCAAGTTAATTAGTGACACCCAGAATTCCTTTTTAACAATCATGGAAGATGACTCCTCTATTTTAACACCCATGAGCAAAGAATGAAGTTTTAAAAGAATGTTTTAAATTCTTTGTTCTATTTATTCGGAACTCAGAAACAAATTCGTGATGATTTAATTCAGACATGCCAACCATGGTTATGGTTAATGCTAGCCATACATTAGTACCCAAATGATGGTTTCAGCTTTGAAACATACAGGTCTTACATAATGACAAACCATGGTTATGATGGGGATCCTTATGCTCACATACTCTCCCCTTTCCCTCATGTGCAGCTCAGAAATTAATCTCACCCACTTTCATAGCAACTAAAATGTGTTGCTACCCTGGGAGTACAGGTCAAATCAGACACTGTGCCAAAGTCAGGGTTTGCAAATTCACTTCAAAACCATGCTTTCTGATTCTGGTTTGCTGGCCAGTTAAGTGCTACAGCTTGTAAATTCAGGCATCTCGTAAAGCTAAATATGAGTTTCCTTTTATTATGGTTTGGCACAATTGTTTGAACTAAGCCAGTGAGAATTATTTGGTTGATAATCTGCCACAACCCACTTCCACTGTATTCTCTTTGAAACACCAGACTCATCCCATATGCGATTCCAAACCATTTTCACCTTCCCATAATACATATAACATACCACCCTAACATTTGTGCTACTAGTTGCTAAAAGAACACATGTACAGCACTGATTTTATGTCTTAAAGACTGCTTCCCCAGTTTTTTAGCCATTCACATCATGCTACTATGACATAACTTGGGCTGCAACTTTGTTAAAAAATACTTCCTATAGACTCAGTGTGCAAAAACCCCTAGTTTCTTCTCCTAGATCACCTGTTGAGCTGCTAAGCTGCTCAGCTGGAAACCACTCTTTGCATATCTTACAAAGTAGTCATTTTAGACAATTCAAAGGCAAGAATGTTTAGCTTGAAGTCATTCCGACTATATTTCAATAGCCCTGAGCAGTGTTAAAATTGACCCCTGCAATGTTCAAAAGTGGTTCTATTCAAGACTTATTTGGTTTTAAAATGTATGACTGTAGCCTTTAAGGATACGATAATGCACTGTTTTTTAGGTGGAAAAAACATGTATGATCTATACATCCATTATAAGTTTTAAACAAGGCTGACTGTTTTCATGTGGACGGAGAAACTTGACAACTTCTCATCTTCAATGCCACCATGCATCACCACATTACATATATACTCATTTTGTGCTATGTGTGGTTAAGCATACAGCACCTTTTGAAAGCTCATAAAACAGGCATATTAAAATTTCATACTAATCTCAGACTGCAGTAATATCCATTACAAATCCAGCTGTTTTCATATCAAAGTCATATCAAAGTCAAGAACTGCTGTTCATAACCTAAGTTCAGAAGCAAGAACCTTCAAAATGGAGAATGAGCTATAGACATTCTTATTGAAAGGGACAAAGAACAAATCTGAACTATATTACTAAATAATCTGAGGCAATTTTGTCAGTTTTGCAAAAAGAACAGAAATTCAGTTATTTACAACTGATAACATATGCCAGGTGAAGGCTTAAAGGCATCGATGACTTAACAAGTGTCGGACTGGAACAATACCCCAGTATTTTCAAAACATCTTATTGGTCTTTAAAATGGTGTTGAGTCTGCAGGTCAGACTCATGAACATGGTTGCATCTGCTTTGGCCCTGCATTTCAAAGGGAGAGAGGACGAGTTGAGTGGACACAGTAGTTAGGCTTTAGAAACTGCAGTTCCTTGCCTGACCAGTGGTAAGAAGCAGTAGGAAGAGAGTAGGTGGATTTATTCCCGACCCACGTTTCTGGCTCAGAATCATACTCCACATCAGTCCCTACTTCTTCCTCTGTGCTTTATTTAAAAAGGCAGCCTGCAGCATGGCTTGGAAGAACCTCTGTTCAAATTCATGGCCACACAAATAATATGCAGCTATTTTGGTCACATGAGCAAAACAGGTATGTGAGGTACCACAAACATAAACATTAACTCTTTTACATGCGCTTAAGGAAAAACTAAACCTACCTTTTCTTTCACATTTCCATTGTGGTCAAAATGGTAAAGTGATGAGAGATGTGTTATAACCCACCAACTAAAACTCAATGGATCCTTGCAGAGAACTGACTCAAATGCACACCTTGCTTCCACATGGCTGCTTTTATCAGATACATTCTTTAGAATTTTATTCATCCAGACCCAGAAAGGCTGCAGAGACAAAGAAAATGCTTAACTTTATTAAAACCGGAACACAATCTTGAGGCCTCCTGGAAACTTCAGCGAAACCTTAACCAGCTTCTTCATTCCTTTACCAGACTGTAAATAGCAAAGGGAGGATTTCTGATTGTCACTTTGGGGGTCTTCAAAATGGTATTTTTTAAAGCCAAAAGGGAACCTTTCATATCATTCTTTAGAGGGTATAGTAAGTAAATCCTGACGCGGCGGCCCTGCTCCTTTTCTGGTGGCAAAGCCTCTCCCCACCGCCAACTCACCAGCCAGTCCTGGCCACTCGGCCCTGGAGTGACACTCCGAGTTTTTATCATGGACTCGACCCACCCCTTTCTCTTCCCACATTCCCCTTACTCTTTTATTTATAAAGAAGATGCCTTCCTAATCATAGTTTACTTGCTCTGATGGGAGAAAAGAACTGCTTTTGCAGAGCGACATTTGTGCTTCCCATCTTACTCTAATGGGTAAATAATAAAAATTTAATTGACTACTGCATTATTGGACCAGGACCTTTCAGACTCTACATGGAAAATCTGGTTTACATAAGATGGTATTTCAATCTTGTGAAGCAAAAGGCAGGTCAACACACAGGCCAACCAGGTTTAATCTACAGTTAAAAGCGCTCACATTGCAAGTGCCTGGAAAGATCTTTTAGAGCAGTGGTCCCCAACCTTTTTATCACCGGGGACCACTCAACGCCGGGGACCACTCAATGCCTTTTACTGAGGCCCGGTAGTGGGGGGGGGGTAGTTTACTCCTCTACTCTCAACCACTGCCCTAACGCTCTCTGATCGCTATGGTAATGTTTAAACATCCCTTCAAAATAAGATACAGACACGCCACAACAATGAACATAAGGAACATTTTATTTTCATGGAAATTTTAACTCATGACAATGACAAATCAATGGGAACCCTGAGCATGTTTCTCTGCAATGAGATAGTCCCATCTGGGAGTGATGGGAGACAATGACACCCAAAGTGTGTTGTAAAGGGCCGGGGGGGGGTGAAGTAAAGGGCCGGGGGGGGGGGGAAGGCGTCCTTTGGGACGGACCTCCAATTAGATGAAGGACCACCTGTGGTCCGCAGCCCACAGGTTGGGGATCGCTACTTAGAGGATTATACAACCTCAGGGAAGATGGAGCCATCTATGGCTATGAGACATGACAGTAAAGCAGATCCTCTGTTTCAAGGCATACACCTATGAACTGCAAGTTGAGAGAAGGCTTTGGCTTTTGTGCCACTAATTTGAGCCCCCTCCTTGGACACCTGCTTGATCACTGTGGGAAACAAGTATTCTGTAGATAGACGGCTTGTCACATCTACCAAGGGTGCTCTTATGCTTTTTGGGCAAAAGGGTGATAGGAACATTGGACTTACCATGAAAGTTCCTTTGAGAAAGAGAGGGCATCTTTGCATGGGCTCAGTTAATTTATACACCATAAGCACTTTGGACATTTTTTAGTCTATTAATATCCAAAAGTTTCAGATGTAAATCTTTATTAAAGGCTACTGAAGCTGGGAGAGCAACTTTCCTTACCTCTGTAAGCGATCCTTTACTTCTGTGGTCTAGCATGTGAATAAGCAGAACCCACAGCTCTTTTATGCAGCTACAGGGATAAGGGTGAGTACTTAGAGCTTCAGAGAGCCTCACCTGTAGAGAATAAAACATTATAACTGGAAATTGGTAACAAGATTTATAAATAAACCAGAATATGGTAGATTCATTCAATATTCACACAGTTTTGTGGGCCAAAGATAATTTTACGTGAGAACGTCACTGGAATTGTGCAAAGTAGCTTGGATAAGTCAATGTAAGTCCCTCTTCCATGCCTGGAGTTTTCCAAAAAGTATGCAGAAGTTCTTAGGACATTTTTCAGTTTGTACTTCTTTCTCTACCTTCTTTATCCCAGGCATAATTTTGCAAATCTTTGTAGTAATTTCTTCAAGCTAAAGAGTCCTAACCTCTTTAACCTTTTTTCATAGGGAAGGTTTGCTAATTATTTCCGTTTCCCTTTTCTGCACTTGCATCACGTCAATCCGATCTTTTGACACTCGTCCTGAAACCAGCAGTTCTGGAGTGGCTAAGCACTTCCCATGTTCCACAGTGAAGATAGAGGCAAAAAACTACATTTAGCCTCTTTACTGTTTCCTTATCAATCCTTTAACCTCCCTGGTCATCCAAGGGCCCCAGTGCCTCCCAGGCTGGTTTTCTGCTTCAAATGAATTTGAATAAAGTGTTTTAAATGCTTTTTGCAATATGTTCTTCATAGACCCTTTTTCTGTCTGTTTGTACTCCCTTTTAGTTACCTAATTTGGACTAGGCTTCTACTACTAGAAGGAATCCTTATAGAATCATAGAGTCGGAAGGAACCATACAGGCCATCTAGTCCAAGCTCCCTGATCAATGCAGGGTCATCTTTTATTGCTTCTATTATTTGGTTTGTTAACCATGCAGGCCTTTTAAAATATCTATTCATATCTTTCCTAACCGGAGGTATGCATTTTATCTGAGCTTTCAGTATTGTGGCTTTAAATAATCTCCAAGCTTCCCAAAGGGATTTGACCCTTTCAGTTTCTTCTTCTCAAGTCCCCATGTTTGAGAGAAATTACTCCTTTCAAAGTTAAATTTGGTTGTGTTGCTCTTTAAGGACAATTCTCTCAGGTCTTGAGCATTACTTAGGGCCAAGTCCATGATCGTCTCCTTGTGGCAGATTCAGTGATCATCTGCCTCAATGCATAGTCATTGTGAGTATCTAGAAACCCAATCTCTTTCTCCTGACTTCAACATATATTGTCCCAAACAATGTGGGGCAAGTTAAAATCACTTATTATGACACAGCTATTTTTGTCTAGCTACTTTTCTTAATATTTTTGCTGTTTTTAAATCATTCTTTAATTTTTGATCTGGTGGGTGATAACTCCTGGAGTTAAGCTTCCTTTTGAGCCTGCTATTTTTACCCATAGCAAATCTGTAAGTGAATTTATTTCTCAGATTGCCAATTTACTGGGCTGCATACTGTTTCTGACATACAGAAGTATCCACCCCTTTCTATGCTTATTATATCCACAAGGTAGGCAAGTCACCATGTGGTCTTTACTCAAATATTAGTTCAGTTATAAATTAATTGCCAGTGAATATAGTAATAACTACTTGCATACATAGCTTTAAAAGGTTAGACAAACTTATACAGGACAGATTAATAAACAGTTACTAGCTATGATGACTAAAAAGAACTTTCATATTCAGAGACATTAAACCTCTGAATACTGGTTTTGGGAGTCAGCATGAGAGGATGGCCCTTGTCCTCGGCCCTCAAGGTCAACAGGATGTGAAACAGGATGCTGAACTAAATGAACCATTTGTATGATCCAGCAGTGTTCAATAATGTGGATACAGGGATAAAAAAGTAGCCATATCTACTAGAAATTATTGGAAGTCATTGGGATTAAGTTGAGTATATATTTCTGATTCCCTTTGAGCATGTGTCTTTTTCAGACATTCAAAAGCCATTTTTGTCATGGAACGTTATCACTGGTTTTTAGAATAGTCTTTCCAGAGAATTATTTATGGCTATTCTAATCTACCCTGATAGTGTCAAATTGAGAACTTGTTAACATTAAGTTTATTTGGACTTTGAAAAAATAAGGAAGGAAATGGGCAATTAACTGAACCAAGTCTTACATTCATCTCACTTAGCAACCAGAAGGAAATAATATGGAACTGATCACAGGACCAGAACACTACCATGTAACAAACAACTCCTCTATAAAACAAATATTTCAATGAAAATCGATATTCCTTTTGTACTAGTTTTCTAAAGATCTCTAAACCTAAATTGAACTCAAATATTTCAGTCTCAACATCCTTGCAGTATCATAAGGAAACACCAGACTTAGAGTTATTAGGAAATGTAGAACTTAGCAATATACTTTTAAAAGCATGGAAAACTTATACATAATAAGTATCTGCTGTCCTATTAAAATGTCTATTCAACAACTTCAGTGTTTTCATTACCTATCAATACAGTATCTGCTAAAACCTTTAATTCAGCATTTCGGTAAAAATTACATTCTGAAAAAATATATTAAGTTGCTGAACTATAATCAGAACGTGATCTGAAACATTTTCCCCCACCTTACTCTATTTTATTCATATTTTAATTATTTATTTCATTATTCTACTTTATTATTATTCACATTTAATGGCAATTTCCAGAAGTTCACATATATTGTTTAGAGATATCATAGAATATTATTTGGCTTTGAAAATGTAACTCTTTTTATGTTATAGAAGGAAAGATTGAGATAGGTGACCTTGATTTTATTATTACTCTCCTATATTCAAGCCAGGAACAGTTGATCTGTCATATTACTATGCTGCTATTTTATATATACTGCAGACAAGACACATTACAGTGAGCCACGTTTAGCAGATGCATACTGGAAGCAATTCCCATATGGTCTATTCTCAAACCAAATCCGCACTATCCTTTTAGAATTTAAAGGTGTACAAGGCTGGGTAACCTTTTAGGCCAACAGTTAAAACAAAGAAATGTTCTCAAAAAATCTGGTTACCTGTAGACATGCTTTATGTGCAATTCTTCTTGATCACAACACTGCATTAAGTTTTACTCTCACAGGGACATAGAAAGATTTACTCAGAGAAGTCAAAGCAAAGACATGACAAAGACCAATTTTGTCTTTCACTAAACCTAAATTTTCTTCTGGTCCAGGTGGAGAAATAAAATGAAATGAGTCATCCCAAGGAGTAGCTTTGCCTATATTACAATGCAATTTTTAAATTAAGATTTGTGTTTAACACTAGCAGAGTACATTGGTCACACACTTGTTTCTGGCCATCTTGAAGTATTTCATCGTCTGCTTTTCTTTAAATACTTTATTTTAATAATGACTTTATTTTTAAATGCTCTGCATAGCAACATAAAAGTGGGTGTAAGTTTCTGGAAACCAGAGATTTCTACATCAGTATAACTTTTAATCTCCTTTCTAGTGTCAGTATTGTCAGGAGGAAAAAAAAAGAGTTCCTTGCCCTGATCTGTCTGAGACAGACTGGATAAGCAGAAGTACAAAACAGCTGAATGTTTTGGGCATGGAATTTGAATTATGGCAATAGGTATGAGATGAAAAGCAATAAGCACATTGTCTGATGCTGTTGTGAAGGCACTAACACCTAAACCACAAGGCCACATTTCCTCTGGAAACCTATATGTGAGTAAAATGGCAAAAACAGAAGTCAGGCAGTTCTCCTACACTCCTTCTAAACACTGGTAACTAAAACCACTTCTAGTCACACCCAGTGTCTACTCAACAGGTATCCCAGGGCAATATCTCTAGGGACACTGGCTTTATCTAATCACAATCAAATAACTTGAAACACAAAACAGTGCTAATTTTAGACAAATAAGACAGAAACATTATCCAAGATTTATCAATTGTGATTTATTTTCAGCACGACCTTGCGCTGAATAAACAACACAACCATGATGCAACTTACTAAAGAACAAAACAAACCGCTGCTATTTTGAAACAGTAAACTACTATCTCATGAGATGTTAGTCTGCCATTTTTAATCAAGTGGGTTTTACTGTGATTCACCAGTAGGTGGTATTATAGCCACATCCAGTAACTGGATACCACTCCCGTTTATTTTAGGATTTTAAAAAATTTCAGAGCACTTCACATTGTGTTTCAGCACATGATGCTTGCTGTTCCACCTCACACGGAGTTGTCTTAATTCACTGGTTAACAGTCTTATTAAAAGAATAAAGTTTGTGTAGTTTGACTCTTGCATGGGTAGCAGGCATTTCATACATTTAAAAAATATCCTACACTAAGCTTCTCTTGGGAAATTTAAAAGGTGTTCTAATAAAGTGCCGAGACTGATAAATTATAGATAATGCAAAGCAACAGCTGCAATGTGACATTCTGCCTAAGTTGCCTCCACAGTTGTTCCATTCAATAGGTGTTAGGTAATTTAGAAAGGTTTAGAATGTACCCGCTTGCGTTTAAAACTGGCCAAAAATATCTAGAGGACTGCTCTAAAAAAAGTTATGCACCAACATAAGTCAAACTGTGAACCAGGAGAAGGCAAAAACCACTCCATTCTTATCTATCAGTCTGAATACGGAGTTGGTATTAAGGGCAGAGCCCTTCAGTGATTTCACTTGTTGTCTGGCCAGACACAGAGAGTCTCCATCCAGCAGTGCAGAATTAACTGGGTGGAATTGATATTGTGGGAGTACCAGATGGTTTTGTTCTCTCATTCATATTCCTTAAAATATATAATGAGCCTGCTGAATGAGATTATTTAGAGCTTTGGGTCAGGTGTCATTCATATGCTGATGACATGCAGCTCTACATTGCATTATGCACCTTAGATCTGAACCAGTGCTTTGAGACTGTGGTCAGCTGGGCTAAGGCTGAACCAACTGAAGCTGAATCCAGACAAGATGGAGATAATGCAGCTCAGGAAGGCTGATATTCTAGAGGGACTGAATTCTCCTGTCCTAGATGGAATGATTCTGGCCTTTTCAGAGTACTCAGGGACCCTGACGCAGCTTGGCAAGGATTGCTTTCTGTCAGCTGCATCTAATTTGTCATCTTTTTTGTTACTTACTCAACTGATTGGGCCACACTAATCCATACTTCTGTAATCTCCCAGATGGATTACTGCAACATGCTCTACATCAGGGGTAATCAACCTGTGGTCCTCAGATGTTCATGGACTACAATTCCCATGAGCCCCTGCCAGCAAAAGCTGGCAGGGCTCATGGGAATTGTAGTCCATGAACATTTGGAGGACCACAAGTTGACTACCCCTGCTCTACATGGTGCTGCTCTTGAAGACAAGATGGAAACTACAACTGATCCAGAATGCATCAGCCCAAATATTGTCAGGGGCTAGCCACTGGGAACATGTGTTGCCTATTTTGAAACTGCTACATTGGCTGCCAGTCTGTTTCTGAGTTCAACTAAAGGTGCTGGATATGACTGCTAAACACCTTCATGTCCTGGTGTGCAAATATTTGAAGGATCATCTTTTTCTGTATACCTCCTGCATCAACTATGGTAATCAGGCCGCCATATGTTGACTATCCCACCACTTAGGGTAGCCTGTTTGGCATGTACTAGAGTGTGGTCCTTTTTCCATTGTGGCTTTGGCTGTGTGGAATAGATATCCTGAAGAGGTGAGGCCCTTCCCCGGAGATCTTCAGGAGGCACTGCAAGGCATGCCTGTTTGCCAGGACAGCCAACTTTTAAGGGAGGAAGCAGGGAGAGATTTGAGAATTGCTATTTTAACCTTTGGCCTTAGCTTACTATGCATTGACTATTGTTCTAAACTGCCTTGAGCCAAAATGAAAGGCAGGAGATAAACATTTTAAATAAATAAATTTCTGCCAACCTGCCTTTTATGCAAATTTGTAGTACTTATTTTGCGAACTTATTCTGATTTTGTTATTGGGTTACACAAATTAGTTTTTACACATGGTATTAAACAAGAAATTAACTTGAAATCCTGGGTACTTCCAAATTATTAGCTCATTTACCTGCCCAGGAGGTGAATAGATAAGTCAGCTTTCAAAATGAACAAAGCAATTCAACAGCAAGAAAACTGAGATGTACATAACTTTTCTTAGCAATATCTGGTACAGCCGGTATGGTGTAGTGGTTAGGAGTGCAGATTTCTAATCTGGCATGCCGGGTTCGATTCTGCACTCTCCCACATACAGCCAGCTGGGTGGCCTTGGGCTCACCTCTGCACTGGTAAAACTATTCTGACTGAGCAGTGATATCAGGGCTCTCTTAGCCTCACCCACCTCACAGGTGTCTGTTGTGGGGAGAGGAAAGGGAAGGCAAATGTAAGCCGCTTTGAGCCTCCTTCGGGTAGAGAAAAGCGGCATATAAGAACCAACTCTTCTTCTTCAGCACAACATAATGGTTTTAATCTTTAATCCACTACCAACCTTCTGGTAGGCCATATTGAACCCCAATAAGAATCACAGTCCTAGCACAGTCATGAAATGGTGACAATACAGGAAAGGGATAAAAAGATCATAATACCTTTGCATATCTGTTAATTGACAAACTTATCAAATCATGTAAGAGGTTCCCACAGTGCTGCTCAAACAAACTAATGTTGGTTAAATTTTCACCTGTTAAATTGGTAAATTTATGAGCATATACAGTTTGCCCTAGAAAAGAAAAATGAGAGAAATTTGTTTAGTTTAAAAACAGTAACAAATCCATTATTGTTCCAAGAACAAACACAAAAGCGGACATTTATTACTTAATGTAAGGAATGTATAATACATTTTACCCCCCCCCTTTTTTTTTTTTTGCTGCGAGGAGGAGTTTCACATTGTATGACTAGTTCAGTGCTACAGTTCTGATGCCTGATTTGGAAAATCGTGACTCTCGTTATCGTGCATTTTCTCCCTTGCTGCTCTGGCAAAGCACAAAGCTTCCGCTCCATTCAGCTAGGGTGGATTGCATGATTACGCATCATACCCTCCTCATTAGGGAGCTTTTTACCTTGTCAGAATGGATTGAAAGCAACCAAGGTAGAGTAGAAACCATGCTGCTCAGATAACACTTTAACTGGGCCTTAGTGTCATTGCACTGCAGTATTCTATTCAAAGAATATTCACCTATAAGGGGAAATCTGTAAGGTAAGAAACGGTCAACATTCCAGTGGTGGGGTGTGTGTGCATATTTCTCCAGGCTAGGTTTGGATACAGTCTTTTTCTCCCATCCTTTACCAGATCTCAGACGTCTCTTCCTTACTTTACTCCATTTGACATTTCACATAAGATTTCTGAACTTCTATGATATTGCCAGGCCTTCCTGGACATCTTCTCTTTTTTACCTGATTATTTTAGTAGCATGACCTAGCAAAACCCCTGAACCAAATGTCACTACACTATACTATGTACATTACCATGAAGACCTCTGAAGGATACAACCCATGGTGTAGTAGCAGGAGGGACCAGCAAATTGAAGGAAAACTTAGAACAGTACAGATTGGGCAAAACATAGCATCACTCTTTGGGGGACTGGACTGGGCTCTACGAAAACACAGTGAAGACTGAGCACCACTAGAGGATATTGTCAGCGATCGCTGCTCATCTATCAATGAAAAACTATAGTAATCTACAAAATAGCTAATTAGGGTTGGGCACCTTGGTGCTCGAAGCAGCCAGTCTCTCCCGGTGCAGCTAGCGCTGTACCGTTGCGAAGGGCGGGGGGGAAGGCACGGGCGTCAGCGCACTGGCAGGCGCACACACGCAGGCGCGGAGCTCCATGCCCGTGTATGTGTGCCCACCAGCGCACTGACGACCACGCCTTCCTTTCCCCCCCCCCTGCAGCACGATGCTGGCTGCACCGGGAGAGACTGACTGCTTCGGGCACCAAAGCACCCAAACCTAGCCAATATTAGTTTTATTATTGAGCATCATGAGGTAGAATATAACCCGTTTAATTGAAAAGAACATTCATGAAGCCTCCCCAGACTGAAAAATATGAATCTATGTTCTCCCACTTGTAGGCTGACACTGTACCAAAGTGAAACCAGACCACTTGCAAAATATGGCCCATTTTTTAAAAGCTGTTGGACTGAGAACTATTCTCTTTATTCTTAAATCTTAATTCTTATTTTTTTACCTAAAAGATCACATTTATTTATTGCCCTCAAGTCACAGCTGACTTACAACAACCACATTGGGTTTTCTAAGCAAGAGACAAACACTGCATTGTTGTTGTTGGGTGTGAAGTCATGTCCGATCCATCGTGACCCCATGGACAATGATCCTCCAAGGCTTTCATGTCCTCTACCATTCCCCGGAGTCCATTTAAGTTCGCACGACTGCTTCAGTAGTAATCTACAAAATAGCCAATTAGGGTTGGGTGCTTTGCTGCCCGAAGCGGCCAGTCTCTCCCGGCGCAGCCAGTGCTATTTTGTTGTTGTTGTTAGGTGCAAAGTCGTGTCTGGCCCATCGCGACCCCATGGACAATGATCCTCCAGGCCTTCCTGTTTACAGCATCGGACTGTCTTTTCACCTCCAGTTACCTCCACAACTGAGCGTCCTTTCGGCTTTTTTGTAGATTACTACAAAACATTGCATAGTAGTATTATATAAATATGCAGTAGTTAGAAGAGTAAATTAATTCATCTAGTCAATCAACAGCCAAGAATGACAGATCTTAAGATATTTTAGCTGCCTAGTCACTAATGAGAGCTTTAAAATAGTTTGTTTACAAGGAGTCTGTTTCCATACCCTGCTTTTCATTACCCGAAGGAGTCTCAAAGCAGCTTACAATCACTTTCTCTTCCTCTCCCCACAACTGACACCTTGTGAGGTAGGGAAACTGAGAGAGACTGCATTGTGAGAACAGCTCTAACAGGACTGAGACTAGCCTAAGGTCACCCAACTGGCTGCATGTAGAGGAGCGAGGAATCAAACCTGGCTCACCACATTAGAAGCCACCGATCTTAACCACTATATCAAGCTGGCTTTAAGTAGCCTTTAGAGTTCACTGGCCAGCATGGCATAATGATTATAACATTAGACAGAGATCCAGATTCAAATCCCCACCCAACCATGAAGCCGATTGTTCTTGGGCCAATTACTCTCTTTTAGTCTAATTTCACAGGGTGATTGTGAGGATAAAGCAGGGGAAGAGAACAACGTATGCAATCCCTGAACTGGAAATGTGAAAGCCTGGGGAAATAATGAGGGGGGGGGATTTTTTTCTCCCCTTTCCCCCCAATGTTTCTGCTGGTTAAAAAGCTGGAGAATTGCTGAAATAATTCCTATGCTATGAAATATTTCTCTATTTTAGAAGTGAAATACTTCTTAAAATAAGGTTTTTCATAAGCATATGAATTCTAAGACTAAGAGGTTTTGCAAACTGGCCAGTAGTTATTTTCACCCAGGTCTTGGATTGTACATGAGTGGAAAATTTTACTCAATCAATAGGACAATTCCCCTGAACGTGTTAATTGGTTTAAAATACGTTACAAACAGACAGATTGACCACTTGATTGATTTAGAAATTAGGTTGCACTGTAAAAAGGTATTGATGAATTGATTTATTAATTCAGTTAAAAATGGTGATGGTCACGTATAGATGAATAGATCCTGTCTGATTAAAACTTTAGAACAGACGAAAGAACTGGAAATAAGCCAGAAGGGCACTTCTTGCAGCCACTTGCATAACGGTGGCTCTTCCGAAGGATGGGCTCAGTAGAAGGAAAGAGAGATCCTAGAGGGCCATCTCAACCTCTACTTCACAAAAATTCAAGCTGGCTCCCACAATTTGCTAACACATTAGAAACACTCAGGGGGAAATTATTTTTTTGAATGTCAGCTATTCTTTTATTTAATTGTTTACCAGTCTAGAAGTGGCTCTCTTCAAATAGATTGCCTTCTGTTTTTAATCCAGTGGCTGTTCAAGAGCATCCGTATATTTTCAGTTTTAAAACTGTTTTTCTTTTAAAAGATATATACTGACTGGATGGATGTTTTTGCAATACACTTTCACAAACTGTTTCTTGCCCTTATGTGTGTTCCCTTCCTCGTTTTTTTCATATAAAACCAGTCATGAAGAAATAGCAAAGTAACAACACTGGTACCTCCCCCCCCCCTTAACATGCCTTCAAGGAAATGAAAAACAAAACAAATAACAAATAGTAAAATACTAAAATATGACAAAGGAAATAGTGTGAGTGTGAGTGTGTGTGTGTGGGGGGGGGAGATAAGCCTCCATTAAAAAAATAACCATATACATTTAGTTGTGGCTAAAGTTTTCTGCCAGTCCTACATAAGGACAACCAACCTATCAGAATATGTACTGATTTGTTAAACTATTCTCAGGTGAAGATATGTAGCTGTGTTTGTCTGTTCTGCAGAAAAGAGAAAGAGCCCAGTAGCTGCTTAAAAACTAACAAAATTTGTGGCAGGGTATTAGCTTCCATGAGTTATTGCTTGCTGACCAGCAACGCACAAAAACTCATACCTTACCTTACTTACTAGACTCTTTTCTATTCTCAGGTGACTGGCAGAAAACAAATGATATCGTTAAAAGATCCCAATAACAATGTGTTATGAAATTTGCCTTTGTGACCTAAAAGAAAACAGATTTTTCCTCCAGGAGACTTAGGTGGTCAAGAATTTTGAACAAAACAGAGTTCATGTCCCACTCAAACAAGGGCTACCCACCAAAGAAATTTAGAACACTAATGTAACAATAAATCAGGTAAACTCACTTGATAGTTTTTCATCCAGAATATGAAGAATTTCCAACACTGACCAGTGAATGTCTAAATGGAGATGCAGTAAATGCCATGATGGAGGAAATAACTGCAATTAACACAAAATATTATGTAAAATTTAAAAATGATATTGCATTATTGTTTACTAGATTGTGGCCCACACAATTAAAAATCACTATCTTGGCTACATATCTCACAAATGGATTTTATATTTGTCAGAAATGGTTTGGGGAAGGGGGAATTGTAACAGGTAGGTGGATTCTAAGTGGAAAAACACCCTTATTTTGATGTAGCTCAAAATAACATAATTTACATTTTAAAAAACTTGCTCAGTAGTGAGCACTACAAGGATAAGTTTGCAGAGCTCAAAAATCAGCTTAAAAAAAAAGCACATGGATTATGTATTATCACACTGTCCATCATGCTCCTGTATTGCTCATTCTGTTTTCAAGGTAAGAATAATTTTTGCTGTCATGTGCATTTAGGCATTAAAACACAATGGCTTGGACCCAGCAATGAGCAAGCAGGAAATATAAATGACTCAGCTCAGTCTGCTTCTGCAGGACCTTGTGTAACATTTATTTATTTATTTATTATATTTGTATACCGCCTTCCCCGAAGGCTCAGGGTGGTTCACAGAACAGAAGCAATACAGATAACTTAGATTAACAATAATGAATGAAGTGAAACAACAAGCAACATGGAACCATGGAAAAATTAAACACTGAAGTAATTCAGACTGATAGCCCAGGGGGTTGGGCAGAACTGCAGTGGGTGGCATAGGAGGGGGCTCAGGAGGAGGGCCCTTGAGAAGTGATTATACAGGTTGACCTCAACCAAATGCCTGGTGGAGGAGTTCCCTTTTGCCGTCCCTGCAGAATAGTTCAAGTTCCATCAGGGCCCTGATCTCCTCTGGGAGCTCATTCTACCAGGTGTGGGCCAGGATGGAGAAAGCTCTGGCCCTGGTTGAGGCCAAGCGAGCTTCCCTGGGGCCACAGATCACCAGGAAGTTGGAAGTGCTAGAGCGTAAGTCTCTTTGGGAGGTGTAAGCAGAGAGGCGATCCCTCAGGTACACTGGGCCCAGATTGCATATGGCCTTGAAGGTGATAACCAGAACCTTAAGTCTGATCCGGAATTCAACTGGAAGCCAGTGCTGGAGGATTGGCTGAATGTGGGACCTCCGATGTGTTGCTGTGTTGCATTTTCCACCCTATATATTATAGTGCACAGAATTTGGTTGCACAAGATTTTGCACAAGCAGAAATGTAAATGGAGCTACAATAAATTTGTCTTAGTAGAAATGGCTGTCACACTTTTTAAATTTATTTCTAACTTGCACAAGAGCTCTGGCACATGCAGAAGTTTTGTACTGGATCAAAACCACTGTATTCCAACAGTTGGATCATGTAATATGTCAGTAAAAGGTGCTGATTACTGATCTTTGACTTCCACCACTGTCTGAAGAAATACATACTATCATTACTAGCTGTCCATACTTCTAGATGCCCCAAGCAATCATGCTGTGTTGTAATAGTGGAAGAATTCAGTATTATATGTTCTAACAAAAAAAGCACCAAAGGGCTGTGTGTCTCCATGGCCCATTATGCACACATTGGATAATGCACTTTCAAAGCACTTTAGAAACAGATTATCCTGCTCCACACAGGAAAATCCAGCTGTAAAAGTACACTGAAAGTGCATTATCCAACATGCGCATAATGGGTCCCTGTGAAGACCCATGTACACATCAGTTCTTAGTCAAAGGTGTTTTATAGATTAGTGCAGTACACAAAACTGCAGGGCTGCATGTATGGACAATTCAAACATCACTTTCGGGAGGCTCTGACTAAACAACCAATTAGAATAACTGGCCTATGTGATTCTTCCTTAAACCTTACATCACTTTTCTTCTTCCTTTCCTTTTTTTTCTGAAATGCTAGATAACTCCAGCCTTTATTTTATTTTAGAGAGAGAATAACAGAAAAAAAAACAAAAGATTATAGATCATAACAAGTCAATTCACCCTACTAATATATTTGTTAATACCTATACCTATCTGGTAGAGCCTCTTGTGGCGCAGAATGGTAAGGCAGCAGAAACTCCGCCCATGAGGCTGGGAGTTCAATCCCAGCAGCTGGCTCAAGGTTGACTCAGCCTTCCATCCTTCCGAGGTCGGTAAAATGAGTACCCAACTTGCTGGGGGGAAAACAGTAATGACTGGGGAAGGCACTGGCAAGCTACCCCGTACTGAGTCTGCCATGAAAGCGCTAGAGGGCATCACCCCAAGGCTCAGACATGACCCGGCGCTTGCACAGGAGATACCTTTACCTTTTTATACCTATCTGGCTAAATATCTGTAACCGCACCTGTGGAGCGGTATAAATAAAAGGCTAAGGGGTAAAGGGGAGGAGAAAGGGGCGGGCCAAGTCCGTGATAAAACCTCCTCTTTGCAGCTCCTGATTGGCCCCTCCGAGTGGCACTCGAGGGCCAAATGGCCAACGGACCTTGCCCGGTGATGGGGCTGTCCCTACAAGAGCAGGCCCACCGCATCCACACGGCGGACCTGCTCTTTGCCCGCCGCCGACACGCCCACCTTGCCTGCGGAGGCAGCGGCGGCCTGTGCTTTCAGCCGCCCGTTACTGCAGGGGCCCACCCCGCCTTTGGCGAGCTGCTGGAAAAGCCCATTTTTATAAATGGGATTTTCTACTAGTTAATATATATTTAGTGAATATATATATACCTATCTGGCTAAATATTGTGAGAAATACCCCCAATGTTCTTCTTCAAATTCTTCTGCTGTTCTTCCATTAACTAGATTAATAAGCTTTGCCCTTTTGGCCAGTTCTCCCAACCTTTCTATCCAGTCTGTTATTTTTGGTCTATCTTCTTGTCTCCATCTTCTTGCAAGTACCATCCTTACATCACTTTTCTGACTTTAATATCAATGTACTAAAATATTATGCACCCACCCATTCCCAAAAGAAAGTTAAAACAATCAAAACCTTTGCTTGAGACTGAATGGAAAATCCTCCTAGGATAGAACTAGGGATTTCAAATAGGCGTCCAATGTACAAAGTCAAAGAATGGAGTTCTTCGACAAGCAAGGAAGGGAGCTGAACTTCTTGCTTCTCAAATGGATGCAACAGCTCATCATCTTCTGTCTTGAGTGGTTCCAGATACCTGAATGAGTACATCAGCATGGAATATCATACAGCAATAAATGTATAAACTTAAACAAGAATTGTGTCAGACATCTCACCTGAAGATGAAAACTTTCACATACTGCAGGAATTTAATGCACTGCTGTCTGATATTATGGGCCTCCCAGTGAAGGTTTGCAGCCTGACCTGAAAGTAATAGACAAATGCCGAGCGTGAACCCTGCTGTGCTGTACTGATATGGATGGACATCTACAGACCTGAGTGGATACACCACATTCACAAAGAAAGAAAAGGGAAAAAAAATAAGAACTATCTCCTAAAAGGTTGTCTGAGCATTGAAATCTGCTTCAGTTCCAGAGGAAATAAAAGCCAGGCAGAGTTATGAACCAGATACCAACACAACAATTGAAAAGCTTGGGCATGCATTTTGCTGTCACACAGAGGCAATTTCAAATTCCTTTGCGCAGTAAGTTGTTCCTACAGCAATTCACCATACACCTCACTTAAAAAACAACAATAACCAAAGACCTGCAATGCCAGAGAAAAGATCATTCAAGCCACATAGCTGGCTACATGGAATTAAAACAGCACCCAACTGGGTTGCATAAAAGCTGCACTATATTATATTGACAGTTTCTTAACCAGAGACTCAGCAAGTGAGACTCTTGCTTGGGCATGGAGTCAAAAATCTAAAGCCTCAGCTGAAACAGAACATTCCTGAACTAGCTTCAATCCATGAGCAGGGCTATCCTATCACAAAAAGTGCTCTGACATCATCATCTCACAGATACTGATGTTACCTCCTGGTACTAGCATTCAGAGGTTTTACTGCCTCTGAAGCTGTGTTGGTCTGCAGGAGAAGAGCTACATTTGAGCTAAGTAGCATATTAGAGACCAGCAAGATTTTCGGAGCATAAGGTTTTTTATTATTATTATTATTAGATTTATTTTACGCCCCTCCCTTGCGGCTCGTGGCGGGTAACATCCCAGAATCCCCATTAAAACCCCATTAAAGCAATAATAACGTTACCAATATTACTGGCATGGCAAAGAACGGCAGCTCAACTTCCCCCCCTCCCACTACTAGCGGGTGGAGAGGAGGTCCTGATGATGTTTTAGTTCGGGTCCGAATCCCAAGTCCCTGGGGGGGGGGGGGCATAGACCTTTTGAAAGGTCAAAGCTCTTTCTGTCAACTTTGAGTAGAAATGGAGGTTCCAGAGTTCTGACATCCCAGTCTGAAGGTGGGAGGGGTGCTGCAAAGAATGCAGGATGCAGAAGTACAATACGAAATGTAATTGGCTTGGTCAGAACAGGAGAGAGATGCTTAGGGACAGAATTATTATCTGAAGTGAAGCAAGAATCCTATGTCCCTATTCAGGCCTGAATGGGGTTTCTAGGTTATGTGTGTGTTCATTATTCTAAATTTTTGAACAAACTCAAGTTCGCAATCTCATGTTGTAATCTCTAGCCTGGATACATACCCCACACTTTCTATAATGAACACAAATTCATTTTTTACAAATTTATTAAAACATCTCTATCCCACCTCTCATCATAGGTCAAGGTGGCAAAGAATTAGGCTTGCTCTTTTCAGCACTCCTTGGTCATACAAAAGAATAACAGCCTCTCTGGATATCCTTAAAGATATCCTGGATATCTTTAAAGAATTTTTGATGTTGTTTGTCTTGATGCTTTTTGCAATCCACTCTTCAAATTAACTTTTTGCATGGGCAATTATTAACTTACACATTTCAACCCAGGTCTAGATGCGGTAGAGGGAGGTGGCAGGGGGGCCATTTAGATGGAAATAAGTGTTACCCTTGGCCTCAGCCATAAGCCAGGTGGAAGAGCACTGTTTTACAGGCCTTTTGGTACTTTGACAGTTTTGAAAGAGCCCCTTATCTTGGCTGGCAAGTCACTCCACCAGACTAGTGCCAGGGCAAAAAAAGGCCAGGGATCAGCAGTGAGTTTGCGCTAGCAAAGTGAAGCATTCTTCAGGGGGTATACTTGGAGAGGCATTCCCTAAGATTGGGGTGCGAGGGGATAAGATTCTGAGAGGCGGTCACTAATTGTACACATTTGTCACCATTGTGACTGATATTGAAAACAATCAATTAAGAGTTCAAAGCCAGCTGCTATCTCCCCTCATTTTCCCCATTAATTACCAATACAGATTCTTTTTCCATTCAGATGTTAAGATTTGTCATTTTAATGAGAGTCTCCTTATAAGGAATTTCCAGTATATCATAAACAGTACCAAGATGCTGTTTAATTTTCATGCCTAAAGGTAAAGGTGTCCCCTGTGCAAGCACCGAGTCACCCTTGGGGTGACGCCCTCCAGCGTTTTCTTGGCAGACTCAATACAGGGTGGTTTGCCAGTGCCTTCCCCAGTCATTGCCGTTTTACCCCCCAGCAAGCTGGGTACTCATTTTGCCGACCTCGGAAGGATGGAAGGCTGAGTCAACCTTGATCCGGCTGCTGGGATTGAAGTCCCAGCCTCATGGGCAGAGCTTTCAGACTGCATGTCTGCTGTCTTACCACTCTGCGCCACAAGAGGCTTTAGTGCTATATTATTGAGTTTACTATTACTATTTTACCAGTTCTCATGGTACCATTCTAGGTGGAGTTACAGTTAAATCCAATGAAATCAGTGAGTTTATAAAGACCTAACTCTGCTTAGAATACCGCTGTCACTCTTCAAATACCAGCAAAGTTAATGAACACAGCTGTGGGCTGAATCCTAAGTTATTCTTCTCATACAAATAAGGGCTTAAACTTTTTAACTCAAGCTGCAGTCTCCTGCCCTGCATGCTGTTCCTGGGGGTTTTCTGAGCCAGAAAAGCAGCTTTAGTGGTGAGAGACGTTCAAGAAAGATATATTTAATGTACTGGAAGGCGAAAAATGGACAAAAGACAAGAAAAAATTAAACTTACCAAAGTCAGCTGAACTTGGTTGAATGAGGTTTTCCAGCTTGTACATTAGTTGCCTAAGAAAAAAATATGGTTGAACAAAGTTCACAATTTCTGCCAATTCCTCCTGCCTACTGTTGCTGTGACCTCTCTCATACCATTCCTCAGAGTCCACTATCTCCTAAGAGCAGTGTTCCATGGAGAACAGTGGGAAGAGGAAGGCAGGGACATTCCAATACACCACTGGAAAATTTATTCTGGATCCAACCATTTGTACCAAAACACACAACACACATTTCTCCTCATCAAAATAAAGGAACAGTTGCTACATCCTCAAAAAAAATCTAATCAGTAATCAAAGCTATTGGTACCACATAGTGGCTCTATATAATTCCGAAGAGCCACTATGGGTGGAGCTGTGTCTGGGCCCTGTTTGGGTGTCCAGACACCACTTCCACTCCACAAGCCCATCTACACGTGGCCAGCAAAGCTGGCCGCACCTGGATTGGACCGGCCGGTGGAGTGCCCGCCACCAGTACCCCACTGCGAGGTGCACACCCAGCCTCGTGCCCACATGCTCCCCATCACCCAGCAACCCTTGACCAGCATGCTGCTCCACCCAGCCAGTTGCGGCGAGGCCCGAGAAGCTTTGGTGATGCGGCGGCGGCAAACTGGCAGAGGCAGCAGCAAGCCAGCGCTGCAGAAGTGCCAGGGGCATTGTCAAGCCACCGCCGGAGAAACAACAGAGGCATTGCCAGGCTGGCAGAGGAGGAGTGGCAGATCCGGCAGCAAGCCTACATCGTAGGAATGGAGCTAGCCCGCCCCACCAAATTTGCCAGGGGAAGGTGAGAGGGAGGGAAGGGAGGCCGTTCCACTCCTCCCCAGCCCTGGCACTCCATGTGCCCGCCACCTCCCCCCTACAACCGTTATCTTGCTAGCACCTGCTGCATTCAAGACTGCAGCGGGCTTTTTTTACTAGTGAGTGAATAAAAAGACAGGGAACATTTGCAGAAATGTACTGGCATGCCCATCAAATCCTACAGGTTCCAACCACTCCCTAGAACTATAGAGCATAATTTGCCTTCAAATAAGAGGATGCTATTTACATTTGGGATCTAAATTGTTGTTCACTCATGATGTTCACTGAGTAGCACTAGCCATATTCCTCAGCTTAACATGAAGAAGACTATAAGGGTAAATAATTTATAATAACACTTTATCCTCAAATCTCAAGGAAAGAAGGGAAGTGCTGTAGTAATACATGTCTACATTTCTTATATTGAGGAAAAGACTTATTTTGAGAGGAATGAGAAAGCCTATGCCTTTAACAGAATAAAGCTGAACAAAGGATAAAGGTGACATACTACTTTGCTTTCCCAAGCTGTTGTTTGCTTAAATTGCAAAGCCACTAGCAACAAGGATTAAATCACACATTCTTACAGATCCCTAGGCACAAGTTTAATTGTCCTACATCCCAGCAAGGTACTTTCTTAACCACAGCTCTTTGCTGGTTGCTGCCTTATCTCTCAAATAATTAAGCCTTATAACTAGAGCTGCCATACTGATAAGAAAGTTTGGAGTTGGCCAGTTTCTATCTATGCCACACTCAGTACAAGTTCCGGATTCTTAGCTTCACTGGAAGAAAATTGAGCATTGTAGATTTGGAAATGCAGCTAGGAAAACAAGCAGACAGCATTCTGCTCAGCTGTCCCATAAGCTGAGGTCTCCAGAGGTGGAGACCTCTGACCATTTTTGCCAGTGATAAAATGGTTATAATAAAGGTTTATTTAGAATGTTTATATGCTGCTGTTCAACCCAAAAAGATTCCCCCAGGTGCTGAATGCAGGCATCAGAACATTTAAACATTGAAGTGACATTCTAAAAATGTATTTCTAAATATTTAACAGTATGACATAAGCATATAAAACATACACACAGAGAGGGAGAGAGAGCAGGGCCAAGTGACTAAAACCAAAGAGACATTTAATAACTTTCTAGTGGTTTGGAAATATTACTTCATACTAAAAAGTAAACCCCAGGAGTTATTTTGCAGTAACTTAAGAAGTCATTTGAAACTATATTCTCTGCAAAGCCCTTGCTCTAGAGAATTTACTATCTGATTACAGTATGCCAAGGTATTTGCGACTTTACTTGGGGAAAGCTGTTTGTCTTGCACCTGGACTTCAATTTGGTGTTTTCAATTTAGCGTTCAATTCAATTTGTTGTTTTGTTATTTATAGTTTAAAGGTTTTATTATATTATTTCTGAAACATAAGATTGATTTCCTACACCATCTAAACCTGATGGTTCATACAATCCAAATAAGGCCAGGCAACCCCAAACACACACCACAGGAATCCAAGACTTACTGACAGACTGGAGCAGCTCTACATAGGATTGTACTTTAAAGAGTCATACTTTTACATTCCAGACACACACATACACATATGTCAAATAGTACTTTTTTACATCCTGATCAAGTCATAACTGCTATATTTTAGGTTGACAAAGGAGTAAAATAAGTTTAAATTTGAGAAGTACCACATATATTTTAACTTTTTCCAAAACACAGGGCATCAAAGTCTCGAGAAATGTTACATCTCTGTTCTCATGCACCTTCAAAATACATTGAGTGTACCAAGTTCTTTCCACACTTGCTGGAAATGTCATGTAGACTACATACGCTTGAATGATCCTATTTTCTTTTAAACTTATTATGCGCCCAAACCACTGATTTAAATTTACAGAGAAGAATACACACTTGGTAGCTTCATCTCTGAGATGCTGACAAGTCATCCACAGTAAAGGGCATGAGGACACTGCCAGAAAATGAACTGCCGAACCTACTACCTTAACTCAGTACAGTGGACAAGTCTTTCTGTTAAATGTCAGAACAGGTAGAGAGGTGAGAATTTAACTGCTTGGCAAATTTAGTCAGCAGTGTGAACTGCTACTTCCTGCAGTGAACCAGACAAGGGGGCTAGATTTATTTATGTGCTTTCTGATGCAACTGCACAACTTCCAATGTTTTCCCAAATACACAGAAATTTACATGTATGTTAAGTGCCATTACATGGCTTCCAAACGTATAGAGATCCTATGAATTAATGACCCCCAAAACATCCTGTTAACTGGCTTGCTCAGGTCTTGCAAACTGAGGGCTGAGGCTTCCTTGACTGAGTCAACCATCTCATGCAAGGCCTTCCTCTTTTCTTGTTGCTTTCAACTTTCCCTAGCATTATTCTTTTTCCAGTGTCTTATCTACAGGGACTACTACAGTGTAGTCACCAAAAGGTTAAGCAACTTTTTGTGAACAGGTTGCAGCATAGTTTGAATCTTCAACTTTACTCAACTGAACTGACAGCCACAGCTAATCATACAGCACAGGTGTAAGGTGCCTTTTACAGGAAATGCCATTTAATAAGCAGGCAGATCCATTCTGCACTAGATGCAATTTTCAAATGTCAAACTATTCTGAAGTGTAACCTCATCTGCTAGTAATACAGATGCTATATAAAAAAAGCTCAGATAGCCATGGTCAGGGCTACAACTCAAAGAAAAGATTATATTCCATTTTTGGGCAAATGCAATTTAGGAAAGAAATCTAACACGAAAGAATCCAACAAAAATATGTTCCACATGACTGTCAAGAGAGAAGCATATGTATTTCAAGACCCAAGACATGTAATTCTACTGCCTGTACCTTCAGTCAAACACAAAAGTTAAGAATTAGGATGCAACCACTAAAAGCAGCAACATGCTTCCGAAGCCCATTTTTACCTACATAACATAACATTTTGTTTGTTTTTTTAAGTGGTAACCAGACAAAGGTTAGAAAGAAAATATGATGATGTTATGAAAAAGGCTAGTTACTATGATTTAAGTATATTACACAAAGCAGAGGTGTAAACCTGTAGAAATTATACAAACACTGTAAATGAAGTTGCCATAAGCATAGATTTAAAAACAGTGAAGCACACCCCAAGCACCTGACAGTACAGCAAGAGAAGATTGCAACTTAGCAGAATGAGTGGTAACCATAAATTATTTTGCATTCAAGCAAATAGGTATGGAAGTTAAGAAGGTTAATGCAGGAAAAGGATATAAACATTCATCTGCCTGGCAAAAACAACAATGAAGTCAAGACTAAAAGTGAGCATGGATCAGAAAATTCTGGCTCACTTTTGAGTGACCCTGAACCACGACCTCTGTGTCTCATCCCCCTGAAACAAATCGGTCCGTTTCATTTCTTCCCACTTAAAAGCAGGAGCAGCCACATGGAAGGCTAAAATGCCTTCTCACCAAACAACTGTTTGAGCTCGGCATGTTCTGGGCTGCCCAGCACTGATCCATACCCCAGCACACCCCGCCAAACAGCTGATTGTACAAAAAGGCTTGGACCCCATGGCAACAATTTCGGTGCACTGTTTCCCTTCCTTCCCTTTGAAAACAAGGGAAGTGAACCAGCACACTGAAATGGTTTACCACCATTTTAGCCTGGTAACAGGGCATACGCACTTGTCTCCAGTCAGCCTAAAATAGCTGCCAGCCAAACCCTGAACCAAACCAGATAAAGGTCCATGAAAGGTTTGGGTGGGGCACCTCCCTCCAGACCTTAGTTCAGGGAACACAAACTAGGGCAATTCCATGGCATTTTTTGTTTCATGCCATAGCTCGTGCCCATTAGGGAAAAGGCGGGAGTGAGGGGGCAAGGCTCTTGTGGCCTCCAAATCCAACCCTGCAGGAAGGATTCCTCAGGGCCAGGCCGAGCAGCCAACCATCAGGAAACTTGCTACCATGCAATCTACACAACTCACCCAGTTGTAGCCGTGGCTACAAAGCAATGTCAAATAACTCTCCTGATCCCAGCAGCAGCCTCCATTCAGCTTGTGCAACTTGGTCAGGCCTGGAAGTTGCCACCATAAAGCTTACATGAGCGACCTGGTACCGCATGATTTTTGCAACTTGCCCATATGTTGGTCATGGAGAGGTTACTGAGCGGAGGGAAGGAGGGAAAAGTGAGAGACTGTGTGGTATATTGGTTAGAGTGTCAGACTAGGATTTGGGAGACTCTATTCCAACTCGGACAGGAAGGGTGGGAGCTGTAGGGGCAGGGCCAATCAGGGTGCAGCTGGCTCGTCTGATGTAGAGAAAGCTTTGAATACAGTGATCAAAGCACTCAACCAAGCAGTGGCACAAGCAGACTCCCCACAGTCAGAGAGAGCAGAGCCTCCAAAAGTTCTCCAGTTACCATCTGTTTTCCATTCCAAAATGACCATCACCAGGTTTTTGGACACCACCAGGAACTAAAACCCACAAGTGCAATGGGAGAGCACAATGTAGCTCACACAGATGAGTAATTCACAAAGAGGATAGAGTGCTTAACAATATTTTCTCTGTGATTAGCACAATCCCAAAGATACTCAATACTGAATTAAACTCTTGAACAGGCCCTGCTAGTGAGCACTGTCCCCCAAATATTAGTAAACTTTCACCAAGACCTAGGAGGGAGAAAAAGAAGGAGAGCTGGTTGTTCATATCCCACTTTTCACTACTCAAAGGAGTCCCAAGATGGCTTACACCTTTCTCTTCCTTTCTTCACAAGAGATACCTTGTGAGGTTGGTGAGGCTGAGTTCTGAGAGAATTGCTCTGTGAGAACAGCTCAAGGAGAAATGAGACTAGTCCCAGGTCACACAGCTGGCAGACAGCATGTGAAGGAGTGGGGAATCAAATCCAGTTCTTCAGATCAGAGGCCACTCCTCTCAACCATACCAACACTCTGACTCTCAGAAAAAAGGAACACAAACACATTATCTTCTGCATACTACCTACTGAGTCTGCACTGTTCCTTTCAGATGCTAGGATAAGGATCAGACAACTGCAAACCACAACTAGCGGTATCATTCTATTACAATGAACCCAGATTCAGACAACCAAACCCACCATCGACCAAGACAGAAAGAAAAAAGTAAGAATATGTACAATGGGAGACAAAGACACAGGCTACTCTGGCAAGTGGAAGACCGCACTAACAGATGACACTCTATTCACAGGGTTCTATCCTAATGTATCCTCTGTTACAGGAAATATCTATCATTGTTGCACCTAAAATATACCATTATTATTACCATGCGTATTTCCCTTCCACAAGAAGAGATCAAACCTATCAATGGGAAAACAGACAATTCAACTAGTACCACACCACAAAAGTACCTTGAAAAATAATGATAGCAGCAGAGAACACTTAACCTGTCTGGCAGATCCCCCCCACCACCACCACCACCATCATCTATGCACTTTTCTGTGTGCTACACAGTATCAGTTCACGTGTAATCTGAGGCTACAACAGGACCCAGAATCATCCTGGAGTACAAGATGAACCCCTGCCTGTTGCCTTTTAAAGCAAGAATCTTCAGTGTTGTGTTCCACAGGGTCAAACCTGTGCTGCTTCAATGAGCTACATCAGTAGTCACGCATACTCATCTAAGTGTGTCTGAGATAGAACAGTGCATATTTAAGATATTTCTACTTTCCCTGTAAAAAGGACTCAAATTTTAAAACCTAACAAGAAAAAATACAAATGGGGTGCAGGTCATGTTCTTCCCTATCAACAAGCAACAGTGAAAACAGCCAGTCAACATTCAACATTTTTACATTCAACAGTCAACATTCAAATATTCTTACACTCTCATAAGGCCCTTCTAAACAGTTCAGCTTTACAAAGATAGAGACAAGTCTGTGGTTTCTCCTGAAAATATACCAGGGCAGAAGGGATGGAAGCATTTAAAAGTTCTAGAGAAAGTATTCCTGAGCACAGGATCCTATATATTATAGCAGGACAAATGTAATATTTTAAAAATAACATACCTAAATAATCCAAACAGAAGAGTGCAAGACTCAACTAAAGCAGTTTCAGTAACCCATTGAAATCCAAATAATTCCACTGTATCTTCTTCATAGTCAGTTGGAAAAGGATCTAGCCTCAGCAAAATCCTGAAAAATAAAAGTCAGCATTATACAAAGGTTCTTGAAAGGGTTACACACCTCTAGCCAATCCAAGACAACATAATTTTGCACATTTTTTTTTCAGGGGATGGTCAATCACTGATCTGCTTCAGATTCATACACTCATTCTCCATATCATCATATCATCAGCTAAAGCAGTGGGTCTCAACCTTTTGTATCTTATATCCCACCACACAGACAAAAAACAAACCCGGATTCCATTACTATAGAAACAAAAAACCTACTATTTCCAAGGACATTTAGGGCATTTAGGAATACAATGAGCACTAGTTTGGAGGGTGGGGGGTCAGATGGAAGAACTCTGCAGATAGCCTCCCCTTCCCCCCAGGACTTGGAAAGGTTGCAGGCAGCTGTTAGGGAACTCACCGGCAGAGGCAGCTCTCACACAGCAGGGATCTGCAGCCTCCAAGCCTCAGAGGGAAGTGGAAGGAGGAGGGGGTGGTCAGGGGTGGGGAATGGAAGGTGACTGGCTGGCCGCTGGACTGACAGACAAGCTGGTTGGAGGAGGAGGCACTCAGGGACAGGACAGCCGCCCTGAGTGGGTGTTAAGCGCTGAGTGGCACATAAGCCATGAGACACACTCCTTCTTCAAGCCCTTACCAGAAATATATTATGTGGAACAGATATTATATGGAACAGATATATTATGTGGAACAGAGCATTTATAATTTACTGATCGTCTTAAATAGATTAAAAAATTGCACAATCAATCCCTCATGGTTAGACTGACAGCATGTCAACAATAAGTCGTCAAGGGAACATGGGATTAGGAAAAAACAACAACCAAATGTCCAGGGTTAAAATTTGTGTGGCAAAAGATCACAGATTAAAAAAAAACATGCAAGCAATAACTGTAAGTATTGTTTTATTTCCTACAAAAAATTAACTACTTCAAGCATAGACAAAGCAGTACACAAATGTCTCCTATAAATACAAGCATCATGCTACAGTATAGTTTAGTGCTGACACTAAATTAACCATGGGCTATGATATACATGATTTGCTGCTGGACCCAGCCAAAGGTCCTGGCTAACAGCAAGCTCTTAACCAGAAGAATACTTTTTTTTTTTGGGGGGGGGGGGGGATTCACTTTGGAAATGGAGAAAATGTGTGATTCAACAATCTCTGCCTAGTTCCTTGGTTATCTTTGATGAATGTACTATATGCACAATAACCTACTGAGGCCCCAATTCACCAATATAGTGTCGGTGCTACAGAAAAATCTCTTCTTGGTAGCAGTGCTCCACAGTGCAGTGGCAATGCACATAAGTACCAGTTACTATGATTACTCAGATCTCATGGTTGACTGTAGCACCATCACTACAAGCCCACTGGGTTACTTGTACTTGGGTTGAGATCTGCAAGTGCATATGTTACCATTCCAGCACAAAGCCCATAAAGAGAGGGAAAGCTTTTTAGGGACTTCAGCAGTCTGTGAATCAGGCCTGAGAATCTTCTGTTCAGACAAACGGTGAAAAGACTAATGGGATCCCTGTGGCACACAGCAGCTGTTAGAAGAAACTAATTAAACATTCCAAACTCGGTCCCGAATACACTCTTACACAGGGGATTTTTATACTACTCAAAGTAATTATGCCACTGGAACATTCTTCGCAGAGTCAGGCCTGCCTGTCCAACAGTCGTTTCAAGATAACAGTTCCAGGGCTGACTGGTTATGTTTTACTTACCTCTTGAGAGACCCACTTGCTAAATAGGAATCAACAGAAAAAGTTCTCTTTCCAGTCCTAATGTCAGATGCACAGGAGAAGCTGCAAAACCTGGAGCATTCCCTTTCTACTTCCATCTCCATGACTAACAAAGGCACCAAGGGAGCTCTGAAGCCGTTGCCTTTCACTTCTTCCTGAAGCAACATTATGTGTGTTAATTTTCTGCATGTGTAATAGTCAGGACTGCATTTTACCCATACAAACATGATCCAGGCCCATCCTCTGAACATGTCCAGTCACATACTGAACTACCATAAATTTTCAAAACAGTTCAGTGTCCCAAACTAATAAACCTGTTCGCTTGTTGATTTTAACAGCACTCAGAATCTAACTGCATTTGAAGCCTGGCGTCAGGACTCATTCTGCCATTGTGATTTTAACTGTGCTGTAAGGGAGTCATATAAACATCATATCACGCATCCCAACCAGAGATGTAAAACAAAGTGAAAAATAGACTTAATACGATAAAAGAGAAACGCCACACCAAATTTTACCATTTAATTTAAAAGAACTCTCATTTACGCTTAATACACACTGACATGTTCTTATTGCTGAACTCAGCACGATACAGACAGCAACCACATCCCTCTACCATGCCTGGATCTCCTTCTTATAGTAGTTTCGGAAGGATAATCACACTAGTTTGTAGTAGAGCTAGAGTCAAATCCAGTAGCACCTTAAAGTCTAAAAACATTCCCAAGATATATGCTTCCAAGAGTCAAAGCTCTGATGAAGAAAACTCTAAAAAAAAAAAAAAAGAGTTTGTACCTTGAAACATTAGTTGGTCTCTAAGGTGCTACTGGACTCAAAACCATCTTTTCTACAATAATCTCCTATAATCTAGTACCTGGTTGAAAGCCCAGTATAAGAGAAATAAAATGTCTTCCTCCCTTTATTGCCTGCTGCATTTACAGGAAAAGAGTATTCATTTAGCATAAGCAAAAGATCTAGCTACAAGTTATGCCTTTTTGACATGGCTACAACTTGTACTTCCATCCACTGCAGAGATCCATTAATCACTGATTTTCTAATGTTTAGCGAATGGCATCAAGAAAAGAAGTCCAGAAAGCCAGAAATGTGGGATATTACACAAACCAGCCCAGCAAATGATTCTGTCTATAGAAACATAAAGGGGCAGATTATCACACTAAATACACATTACTTAATATGGCATTTCAAGCAATTCTATTTTCATAGGCACACATACTTACAGTATATAGTCATGATCCGCACAGCATAGTCACAGCCCAGGTTCTCAGTCATGGATTAAAGTGTTGTTTAAAATCAAACATTCAGGCTGGGACTGGTAATGTCTTTCCACTTGTAACCATCTGGAAGCAGGACAGGTGAAATCTACAAATAAACAAAATAACTTCAAGAGTAAGGAATCAGTAGCATAACTGACAGCACAAGAAGGGGACTAAATACTTCAGTCAAACAGAGAAGGAAGCCAGTTTCTGAGCATGTGCTGTGTGCCCATCATCAAGGAACACACTCTTACACGTGCTTCTGATTAAATCTCTGCGAATTTAGGACCATTAAAGCTCCATCCCAATTACTTCTTAATAAGCCCAGACTGTAGAAGCATTATTGTTTATTAAAAAATGAAGAGAAGTTGGTTCTTATATGTCATAAAGTGACTTACAATCACCTTCCCTTTCCTCTCCCCGCAACAGACACCCTGTGAGGTGGGTAAGGCTGAGAGAGCCCTGAAGTTACTGCTCCTTCAGAACAGCTTTATCTGGGCTGTGGCGAGCCCAAGGTCACCCAGCTGGCTGCAGATGGAGGAGCAGGGGATCAAACCCAGCTCACCAGATTAGAAGTCGGCGCTCCTAACTACTACACCAAGTCTCGATACCGCCCCTCCCCAGAGTCGGCGCCATGAACCAAACGAGTGCCGCCCGCTTCTTGGAAGAAGCCAGACCGAAACCAATCAGCCATGCGTCGGGGGGGGGGGGGGAGCCTCGTACTGGGATGCTTTGCAGACGCAGCAAGGCCAGTGAAGGACACATTGGGCACAGTGCCCTCAAACACGGGCGCCAGGGAGGAAGCCGAAAACTCCCCTCCGGACACTTAAAGTTGACAGACGCCAAACACAAAGCACGCGCTCTCTCTCCCCCTCCTCTTACCCCGGGGCTCGTTCGGAACAAACACCGGCCAACACCAGTTTCAGCCGCGGCACCTCCGTAATTCCCGCGCAGACCCAGCGCTGGAACACTGCGCGTGCTCTGATTATGACGTTGCTCTTTCCGATTGGACAGACGCGGCCCTGAAGCCTCGCCCGCTGACTTCCATAGGTCCGCTCCAGCGTCCGCCTTCCACTTAGAAGCGCGCTGAAAGGGGCCGTCCTCTTCCGCCCCCCCCCCCCCCGCTCCTGGCTTGGAGAAGTTGACCGCGTCTTTCCTCTTTCTGGATTTCCATGAAGCGGGTCGCCTCCGTTGTCGGAGCCTCGGAGGAATCGCTTTGTTAACCTGTTGTGGCAGTGAAAAGGGGCTGTTCAGAGCTTCCATGCTTGAGAGGAAAGGAAGGGGGCATAGGGCGAGGTCTCAGTTAACCGCTATTGATTATAGATTTGCTCGTTATGCTTAATGTGTGGGCATCTTTATTGTACACAAAACGTTTCCCATGCAAGTGAATACACGCAAATACAAATTGGTTTTTTTTCTTATTTATCTCTGGAATTTGGTAACTTTTTTCATTATGCTGTATGTTAATTTACTCTCACACTTTGTCTATGTATGACCTGATTACTTCTCTGCCATGACATTGTATTTGAGGAAGTGGGCGTTCACACAAAACCTAATTCCTTGCATAAACTTTGTTGGTCTTAAAGGTTTCACTGGACTCAATATTTGTTCTGCTTTAGACCACTTGAATCTTGCTCGCTCATAGACTGACATGGTAAACCTCAGTGTGCATTTAAGAGGCTGCCAAATGGTTCTGAGGGAAAGAATTCTTGAACTTAACACAAGAGTCCCCTTTGTTTTAGCAGAGGGATCTTGTGACACTGTAAGGGTTTAACTGGGCCAAAGTGAAGGAGGTGCAGGGTGGAATCTCCACATAGCCCTTACAGCTGAAGAAGGGACCTTGGGCTAGCCACTGTAAACCTAACCTTACTCGCAGGGCTGTTATGGGATTGTTATGGAGGAGAAGCAGAATAAAAATAAATAACTTGTATAAAATATTGAACCTTCAGGCCATAGATCTTTGTCTTCTATCACTAAGTGTACTTGTTTGTTTGTTTTTTGCTTATATGCATGCTGCATATCCACAATTTTAGACACAGCTTGTGGGTTCCCTCATCTTCACTGATGCCCATTCCTGAAGCCCTTTTGTAGTAGTCAGAAGACAACCACCTTTAAAAACTGTATAGCAGGTTGAAATGATATATTTAGCATGCACCCTCTGTAAACCATTCTCCTGACATGCCACCTATTTTAAAAATATATCTGAGGGGACTTTTTTAAGATTAAAAAAAAATCACAAATAGTATGTTAAAGCAATTTCAGGGTCCAGCAGCCAGTGTGGCCGTTCAGTCAGTCAATCGGGCATTTAAAGGCTTTTCAAAACAAACAGTTTTCTAAAGAAAGCCTGTACAGATGGGAGTTTCTCTGGGGCACAAATCCCTGCTAGTTCTAGTCCAGATAGTTTCTATAAGAAGGCTTCACAAGGCTCATTTTAAGCCCAAATATGTTTGACACAGGCAGTTTCTGTACCGTAGCCAGGGACAGGATCTAGAAACTACTGCATTAACTTTCATAGCCCCTCATTCAACTGACTTTCTACCAAACTTTCTTTTAAACTTGAAAGGAAAATGCTCCCCTTCCATACCACTGGATTCAATACTGGGTTAGTAATGCCATCTCTGTCCTCAGCAACATTAATTTGCAGGGCTGTTTTATTTTAATGGAGTATAGTCTACAGGCATCTTGGAGGGTGGTACCTTTATTATATACATTTAAGGATTACTGAAGTCAAAACAACTGCAACAAATACTGGTTGTCATACCTACTTTTTATCACCAACAAGTCAGTGATTGGCTTTTTCATTAAGTATCTGCAGCGTTGTTGCCCTATATTTAATAAATATTCTATAGCATATTTCCTGGCTTATTGTAATCTATGTTTTAAATTACGATCAATGAAAGGAGGACTTTTAAAATATTCTCATTGGTAATTCTTAAATACAATATAAATGAAATGCTGCAGCAAACTGCAAATGGGGAAATTGAGGTTTTTCATCTTTGTGCTTTCCCGTTTTGCAGACTGCTCCCTCCATAAACTGCAGTCACTGGGATTGCTACCTATTTCATTGACCCCTTTTCCTGTGGGTATAGCAGCAGCAGAACATGCAGAAATTCCCCCATTTTTTCATCTCCATGCCATAAAAAGTTTAATCTGAGATTTGGGGCAAAGCAATGTTATGCCATCTTTGTACTTTTGGGATGCCTGGCTTTCCCTGGAATTATAGCTAATCTAGATCATTCCCCCTGCAGAAAATGGATGCACTGGAAAGGTGTATTCTAGGGCATTGTACTCCACTGAGATCCCTGTCCTCCCCAAGCTCTATTCCCAGATTTCCAGGAGTTTCCCAACCTGGATCTGGCAACTTTACCCCCCCCCCAACTGGTTGCCCTATTGCTCTCTGGTCACTATTCTTCCAACTTGCTTTCCCCCAAACATTTTTTTCCATTGTTGGGTGCAAAGTTGTGTCCGACCTATCACGACCCCATGGACAATGGTCCTCCAGGCCTTCCTGTCTTCTACCATTCCCCAGAGTTATCTTTTATCAGCTTAGCATCTCCACCATGCATCCCCCCTTTTGTTTTGTTTTTGGATTTCAGGCTATCATCTTCATTTCCTACCAGCATTATCCATCTTATCTCTTGATTAGCCTTTCTGCTTTCTGGAACATTCTAAAGATTCCTCAAAGGATCTCCTTGCATCATTTGCTTCCCCCCCTATCGTCTTATTCCACTTTTAATTTTCCCTTAGGTTGTTATTCTCAACTACAACCTGTTTAGTTCACTGAGTAAATTAATATTTCAGATGTTGTCTAATTCAGGTAGATGACTTAAAACTTCACATCCAATATGGCCACAGTCATGACAATCACAGCTGCAAACCTGTTCAGTTGTGAAACTTCCAAAGGCTCATTCCTTATGAAATAAACTTATCACAAGACACGAAGTTGCTCTACATATTTAGTGGTGAGGTGTTGAGGATCTGTATTACAGGGCAAGCATGGCACAGAGTGGACTGCCTCAGATATCTGGGAACCAGATGTGTATTAGATGTGGCTGCTATGTGGGAGGTGTGCTGTTGTGTCTTTAGAAATGCTGAGGACCAAGCTTGAGGACCAAGGCAGGATTGTAGTTTACAGTGTAATTGACCAATGCACAGCTAGATCCTGTCTGTTGGATCCAGTCAGTGTAAACTGAAACGGACCAATAGTATGCGCTGTCAGAAAGATCCATTGTTTGCTTGTGCATATAAGTTAGGGTTTTTTGGGGGATGGAGGTTCAGTTCAGTACTTCTTGCACCATGCTTGGGTCCTAATAAAGAGCTCAAATAACTTCCAGTGCCTGTGTCCACCTCTGAACCCACAGATTTAACACATGCTTTACCATTCCTGCCTTTCACCATGTATAGAGTGTTAATGGGAACCACAAAACTGAACAGTGCATTTAAAAAATATATCATGGGCTAATTAAAACATTCTTACAAATATAGAACAGCTGACAACTTGAAAGAGGCATCCTGTACGCCAAGTTGACAGTGTTTGGGTTGGGCTACAATATGGTTCTTTCAATAGAGTTGTGCCCATGTCTAATCCATATTCATATGTTGCATGGTCCTTCTTCAGGAATCTGTGGGCTAGTAAATGAGGTTTGTTGTGTATGTGGCCATGTTAACGGACCTACAGAGGACCAAGCAGTTGTTCTAATGGCACATGGAAATTGTAGAAACCCTTAACCCATGGACAACCTCCAAATACTTATTTGGGTGTTAATACGCAGACGCTGAAGTTGTCATTAGTGTAAGAATATAGTCTTGCATTAATTACACTTTCATTTGACTAGCGGGTAGCATTTCCCTGTTGGGGAAGAATAGAATAGCATAGTTTCCCTGCCCTGTGGCACATGGTCTTATGTCATAACAGAGAATTCCTTACTCACCAAACTGTAGGTGCTGATATCTTGCATATCCCACTAGTTAAAGATGTTAATTAATTCAGTTATATCTCAAAAACCGGTCAGTCCTAGAGGAGATCAGCTCCTTAGAAGGCCAGATCCTGAAGATGAAATTCAAATACTTTGGCCACCTCATGAGAAGGAAGGACTCCCTGGAGAAGAGCCTAATGCTGGGAGCGATTGAGGGCAAAAGAAGAAGGGGACGATAGAGAATGAGGTGGCTGGATGGAGTCACTGAAGCAGTAGGTGCAAACATAAATGGACTCTGGGGAATGGTAGAGGACAGGAAGGCCTGGAGGATCATTGTCCATGGGGTCACGATGGGTCGGACACGACTTCGCACCTAACAACAACAACAAATATCTCAAAATAAGAAGTTATGACTTCATTTCATCCTTGACTAATATTTTGCCTAATTAACAATTGTCTCATACCCATGCTGAGTTATGTGAATCCTCTTTGGAGATTATTTTGTTTTGAATCAGGTCCTCACCATGCAGTTGTGTGTATATTAACAGTCCTAATGCATTTATTCTCCTCTGAAACTTATGAAGGGAGCTCTGACCATAGCTTTCATAGTGCTACTGGATTCCTGTGAAGACAGGGCTTTTTCTGGAGTAGTACCTTGCTTATGGATTGTCCTTCCCCATAAGGCTCACTTGGTGTCTAAAATGTTTCTATTCACCAAGGTTTTTAATTAAGAGGTTGATCTTTTATTACTGTTTCAGTCTAGAAACTGTAATTTGAAGCAGTCAGTGATCCTGTTTTTATGTTGGGTTGGGTTTTCATTAATATATTCTATTTTGTTATTATTATTTTGTGAACAACTTGGGACAAGTTCCTAGGGAGGCAGCATAAAATGTTTTCAAATAAATAAAATTAAATGTCATGGAAAGCAGCTAAAATCTTTTGTGGATCCATGAACTGTTTTGTATTTATAATACAGCACTGGTTTCCAAAATCCAGTCCCCTGTCCCTCCCGCCCATAAATCCATCAAACCCTCCCACCGCCCCCATTGCATTTCTGGTAGTTTGTAAAAGTGCCTTATTGGTTTCTTAGTTTATCAGTTGCAAGGAGAGTGCAGAAAACTTTCAGCACCCAGCAAAGTTTACTTTGCTCTGCGGCAACTTCTCAGTATGATCTTCTCCAGTTTCTTGTGCTCTGGGAAGTGTAAAAATTCGTCTTTCTTTACTTCTTCTCTAAGTTGCTGTCGTCTAATTAAGGGAGGAAAAAACGGGAGGAAAGAAGAATCTAGTACGTCATGGTAAAATAAAGCTGTACCCAGAGTAACCCTGATTTCCATATGCAGATTTCTCTATGCTGACAGCCCCCTTCTCCACTCCCTCTCTCCCTCTCTGTCTCTCGCTTTCATTGTGTCTGTCTGATTTTTAGAACACCTTTATTTTCTTCCACTCTTCTGCATGACGAAGCTAAAATATCCGTCAGTCAAAGATTCTAGGTTTAGGCACAGTCGGAGGAGAGGCTGGGGGAATGATGCTCCATCAGAGGTCTTAATTGCAAAGCTCTAGGTTTCTTTCACCTTCCGCCGCCCCCTCCCCCGCCCGTCCCCACGATTAAAGTTCTCCAGGATGAAGGAACTGGGAAGGGAGTCTCTAACGGAACAGCCTGCCGTGGAACCAGATGTGCAGGACTTGGGATGATCTTTGACATTTCTTTCGAAAAAAATCAACAGGGGAAACACGTCGGCACAAAAGCTGCACGCAGCAGATACATTTTGTTTATTTAATATGGCAGCGGAGCCGCTGTACCCTCTAGAGAGCAACATGCTGTGTGCCCTGAGTTGGATTTAGGAGGAAAAAAAGGAGAAGAGCTTCTTTGGTACCGAACGCAGCTGAAAGGTAAGGAACCTGTTTCAGTATTCATGTTGCTTTTGAATATGGGCGGAATGCTTAAGAGTAGGGAGCCAGCCCAAACGTGCCTTAGCTATGCTTCATGAAAAGGCAGAAGTTAACATATGTTGTTCGTCTGTATGGTTTCTAAAGATGACTTTGGGCAAGAATTATTTCATGTCGCTTATTTTCCAAAATGGATCTTTAAGAGAAGCAGGGTTTCTCCAGTGGCATCATACTTGGTGTGCTAAAAACAAATGTGCCATGAATCACACCTTTATAACTTATCTGAAATGGTTGGTTCTGTTGTGGATTTTAATTTCAATATTAGAAATCTTGTTAAATCCCAAGGATTTTCGATGTATAGAACAGAAGCTGAAAATGGTGTATAATTAAGTACAGTATTTAGCCAGGCTGTTTTGAAGCCCAAGAATAAGGTAATAAATTTTATTGTACTAATCAGACTCAAGATGTTCTCTGTGTTAATTGGGTTAAAAATTGCAGTACTTATTAGAAATTCTAATTTCACTATGCAGCACTGACAATAAGCTCAGCCAGTGAATTATTCACATCTTTAATTTGCTCACTTAATGACAGTGTGCTGTAATCAGAGTGCAGAGAAGGCTCCCTATGCATTATGTATGACGCTCAGGACTTAAATGCAGGACATTATGAAGCTCTCAGTGGTTCGGTAATTAGTTTTCCAGGAGGCAGGGCTTAGATATTCACAGATAAAGTTCTACTGTTAAAAATGATTAGGGCTACGACAGAAACTAAAATGGCAAAATTTGGAATGAAAGCCAAGCACCAAGGTTCTTTGCAGAAGATATCTTGGGCTAAGTTTTTTTTAAAAAATCTGAAAGGGAAAAAAATGCAGGAAATATAGAAAAAATGGAAGTTCTTTTAAACCTCTTGGTGAAATTCATGGCTGCTTTCTAAGTTTTATGTATGTATGCTTTGCAAAAAGACTTGAGTATCTGGTGTGTAATTGTTGTTGTTTTATCGCACTCCATTTACAAAACCGGGTTTTGAAACTACCCTACATTTCAACAGATGTCTGCTAACTGAAAGTATATGTTGTTTCAGAAGCACCAGCATAAAGAATGTGACTGGTTCTCATAGAACCTGTGGAACCAGGGTTTACTCTACTGATAAGGGGAAAAAAATCAGAAGCCACTAATTCAAAAAATTGCTCTCCCAGAAAAATCAATATGAACCAAAACTGACCAAACTTTACTTGGGGAGGAGGTGAATAAAGAAGTTAATTGTTTATTATGATTTAGCTCAAGTATGGCTTTGGTCAAACTTGAAGTTACACAGAAGACAAGGATAACAGGTTCCTGAATCCTGATTGGTTGGTTATTATTATTTTTTTACAAAAAAGCTGTCATAAGAATCTGTGAATTTAATTGGATGAAATGTAAGTCTTGGCCTACTTCAAGTAATTGTGGGGGTAAAAGTGCATCCCTTCCATCCAGATATTATACAGTTACATAATAAATAAATCTTCCATATAATGCATTTTTGGCCCTGACACTTCAAATATGTCCATACTTCTAGAAGTATGTTAGTGTGTTTATATGTAAGTTGTGTGGAAGCCAGCAAGAATACTTTCAGGTGGGAAATAGGAGGGTAGAGCAGAGGACCCCATGGAGATATATTTTCAAATGGGTTTAGTAGTGGGAATAGAGAGTAATACTACTTGGGCAATGTTTGCAAGTGTGAAGGACAACTTATTTCTGAAACTATGATAATAATTCTAAACTTCATAGTCCTGTTAGTAGACTTAGAAGTGTCTAACTCTGACCATTTCTGCACTGAGGTGGACAATGCGCGCCGCCTCCTGCTTTGCAAATGTGCAATTATAAACCGGGCATTTTGCTGCTTCCTGACATGAGACACCACCCATGTTATCCTGCCATCTCATCACGGCTTTTCCCTTCCGGATGAGCCGGCGGAGAAGACAGAATCATGGACAACCCTCAGGTCATGATAACTGTACATTTTATTTCCACTGATATGTGGGCACGTCACTTTGCAGTCCCGTAGCAACGCGGACCACGCCATTTAAAAAAATTAGCGATCTGGAAATGGAGAGAGGAGGCCGGGTACAAGAGCAGGCAAAATGCTAGTGAGACTGCTGTATATTTCCTCTTTCAGACAGGCTTGCCCCTGTTTTGCCAAATTGCGTGCTGTGAGAAGAAAGGGGAAGTGGATTCTCCAACATTCCCTTATTGTGGGGCAGTGGGGACAGAAACCCGCAGCAGCCACTGGTGAGCTACGGGTTTCTGCTGATATCATGAGGAAGCATAATTAAAACCCACAAACAATGAGAGGCTGGGCAGGGGCAAATTCCTTGTGCAGAAATGGATTCTGTTTAGGATTCCAGAACCAATATATAGTTATACCTTCTTGCAAGCTTCCACTATTATTATGAAAACAGTAGTAGAATCTGAGTTTGAAATGAAGGTTAGGTAAATTGTAATATTTATAAAAACCTTAATGATGAATGGCCTACAACCCTGTTAGTTTGAAATACTCACACACTAATTAGGATTAGTGATTGCTAGGAGTTAGGATTTCAACAGTTTTGCAGTTTCCACTGGGCACTTGGCAGTTGAGAGCCAGTTTGGTGTAGTGGTTAGGAGTGCAGACTTCTAATCTGGCATGCCGGGTTCGATTCTGCGCTCTACCACATGCAACCAGCTGGGTGACCTTGGGCTCGCCACAGCACTGATAAAACTGTTCTGACCGGGCAGTGATATCAGTGCTCTCTCAGCCTCACCCACCCCACAGGGTGTCTGTTGTGGGGAGAGGACAGGGAAGGCGACTGTAAGCCGCTTTGAGCCTCCTTCGGATAGGGAAAAGCGGCATATAAGAACCAACTCTTCTTCTTCTTCTTGAATACATCAATGATAGAAGGCCCTAATAATTCTTCATGCTGTATATTGAAACTACTTGTCAGATTTATGTATTAAGTTGGCACAGAAACCAACTTCTTTATTTGTAGTTTCAAAAGTGGTTCCAAAAGTGAGTATTCTGTTTTCTGTTTCTAATTGCATGAATAAAATATTGCTGAACAAGTATATACTGAAGCTATAATCCACAGGGGATGATGCATGTGTGTTAAAGCACTTTTTCATGTTCCTGGTACTTTTGAGAATATCTTCTGTTTCTAGGAATGCCTCTGGCATGAATACCCTATAATCTTACATAGCTAGGGGGCTTTCAATGCTAGTGAGGAGCAGAGGAGGTTTGCCATTGCCTTCCCTTGCAAAGTGTGCCTTGGTGGTCCCCCAACCAAATCGCACCCTGCTTAGCTTTTGAGATCTGATGAGACCAGGCTATACTATGCCCCTTTCCCTCCATACCATGATCTTTTAAATGTTTATTTTATTATCAAATTTATAGCCTGCCACTCCCAATTCAACTCATGGCAGATAACATAGTAAAAAAGCCCCCACACTAAAACCCCATAAAACTGAATATAAAATCATCCCTCCCTGACAGCAAAAAACTAACCTCTCCCTTTAGGAGTACCTTTATACATATAATAGGATAGAGAATCCCTCAGAATATCTTCATGGATGCACATGGTTCTTTAGATCTTGACCAAGGGGAAGGGGAACAGGGAATTTCTTGTAATTGGACCAGTTGCCCCCACTGTGGACTGGGGCAGAGGTGTACTGGGACAGCATCTGCTCATCACTCCTCTGTGCTGTTGGCAGCTTTTCCCCATCCCCCATCCCTTGCAATTTGCTGTGTTAGTGCATTAATACTGAGACAACAATAATTGTTCATGCCTCCCTTTCTTCCGTTGGTGTTCAGCTGGATGCAGAGCTGTTAAAGGGCTTTTTAAGGGGGGGAGGGTCCATACAGAACCACAGCTCTGCCATTTTGAAGGTGGAAGTTGGCTGTATGGATGCTCCATCAGCAAACACCTTTTCCCTCTTTGAGCCGGACCAGTCTCTCTGTTTCCCCCCACTTCTGGTTCAAAGGGAAAGTATGGGACACCTGGGAGCTATGCTCCAAACGAGTATGATATCATATGGAAGCTACCTCACAAAGTAGAGGGTATCCAGCGGGCCACGTGTGGCAAAAATACATTTGCCTCCCACCCACTCCAATGCTCCCTTCATCAGCCCCCCCTGATTAAGCCACTACATTTCTTCTATAAGTGCCCAAAGAGATGTACAGGGTGCCAAAGATATCTGGGGCACCAGAGAAGGGGCCAGATCATTCTCAACCTGGCCTCAACCAAGTGCCTGGTGAATGAATTCTGTCTTGCAGGTCTTGCAGAACTGAAGAAGCTCTGGCAGGGCCCTCAGCTGTTCCAGGGAGCTCATTCTACCAGGAAGGGGTCAGGACCAAAAAGGCCCTTGCCCTGGTCAAGGCCATGTGAACCTCATGAGGTCCAGGGACCTCTAGCCTATTATTACCCACGGAGCGCAAGGCCCTATGGGGGGGGGGCATAGGAGGTTTAAAAGTCCCTCATATACATTGGGCCCAGATTGCAAATGACCTTGAAAGTTAATACCAAAACCTTGAACTTGAACCCATAAACAACTTTCACCCAATTCAGCTGTCTTAGCACTGGCTGGATGTTCCAGGGAGAACTCTAGCAGCTGCAGTTTGCACTAGCTGTAGTTTTCAGATCAAGGACAAGGGAAGGTCCACAAAGAATGAATTATAGAAATCTAGTCTGGAGATGACCAGCACATGGTTCACTGTAGTGAGATGCCCTTGAGACAGATAGGATGTTGGTTGCCATGCTTGATGAAGGTGGAAAAATGCCAATTGAGCTACTCTGGTGACCTGGGGCCTCCATTGATAAGGAGGTCTCCGTTATCAACCCCAAATTCCTAGTGGAGCACAAGATCTTCAGTCGCACTCCATCTAGGGTGGATAGTCATACCTCCAAATCCATCTCTGTCGTACCAAACCACAAAACCTCCATCTTGGAGGGGTTGAGTTTAAGCCGGCTTTTCTTGAGTCAAACCATCACTGCTTCCAAACAACTGGCAAAACTTTAGGGGGGGGGGAGTAGATTTGTTGTGGATTCATTTTTACTTAGGTATTTGTTGCCATGAATTTCAATAGGAAACATATTTCTGGCAGTGAGTTTCTCAGTCCATTATGTACATGTGTTTTTTCTTGCATTCACTGTGCAGGTTTTCATTGTCATTATACATTGATTTTCTTCTCTTCAGTGCTCAGTTCACTTTCTGGTTACTGTTTCTCTGGGTTTTGTGCTCTTGTGCTGATTTTCCTATTGTTTCACTTCCAAGCTCAAGGTAATTCAAATTCAAATTCAAAAACCTTTAATGGCATATAAAACATCATATAAAACATCATAAGAACAAGGGTAATTCAAAATTATAATTAATTGATAAAAATTACATAGTCTAGATAAACAATAAAATAAAATAAAATAAAATAAGCAGTAACCAACAGTAGATTCCTCCAGAATGCCCAGCAATCAGTAATTTCCACCAGTTGTAGGTGCCCCTGGTCTAGACCTGATTCTTGCCTAGCTTTTGTATCACAGTAGCCAAGAATTCGGCCACCAGTTCCGTTATTTCTGGGGACCTATCAGCTAACAAATGTCTGGTTATTCTGTCCATAGGGCCAGAAAGGTCCATCGTAATAGGGACAAGTTGTTGTCTAAGCATAGAACGTGATGGGCAATAGAGTAGAATATGTGGCACTGAGTCAGGCTCTAATTGGCAAAATTTACAGTCTGTTCCCAATTGGTACATTGCTGTATCTGCCTGCTAGGACAGCTGATGGGAAGATGTTTAATCTAGCATAAAAGCACGATGATGGAGTGGGTTAATAAGACTTTGCATATAAGTAGCTCCCTGACCTGTATTGGAAGCAAGGCCGAAGAAGCGGGGGGAACAAGTCCGATTGATTCCCGCTTCGACGGTCTGTTTCTCAATATCACGGATTCTCTGTCTAATAATACTGTATATTTGAAACTCATAATTAGTCAGAGGCTCCAAGTTGATACCCAGAGTGCCATTAAAGGTTTCTCTTCAGATCGTATAAATCTTTCGCTCAAGGTAATTAAAAACATACAGATTCTCTCAGATCCCCTACCCACCACCTTTTTGCCCCCTTTTGAAGGTCACTCCTCAACCCATACTGAGCTCAATCTGCACCTTCTTCCATACCTCAATTCCTTAGTGTACAAGCTTCATGTCCCCCTCCTTTTAAAATGTGTAATCTGTTTACAAGTAGCATGAATCAAATGATATGAGACTAATGATACTCTTGGATCACTGAATAAAAAACAAAACAATGGGGGTAATATTTAAAAGGGATTATGTGAGGTTTAGTTCCCTGCTAGTATTGATTTGAAAGCCGGTGTCCACTGTGTTAAAAAAAAGGATTTCAGTGCTCCATGCAAACAAAAATAAAGTGGGGATGTTGTCAGTGCAGATTGAAACTGATATGAGATGTAAAGAGAAAGAGACACTGGGATGGGAAGACTAAAGCTTTGGAAACAATTTACTGTTTAATACTTTAGTGAACAAAGTTTTTTGGGGGGACAATGTTGGGTGTGTTACCCTGTTGGGCCAAATACTGGGACTAAACAGATACTCTCTTTGCCAGAAAACTGAGACTGAATTGGTAGGTGAAAGCAGAGTCTGAAAGCCAGGCCAAAGAGTCCAGTCCAGGGAGTTCACACCACCAGGAGAGGTGAGGTGAGGTAAGATGAGGTGAGGCAGAGTCCAGAGCCAAGCCAGAGTTAGAAACTGGAGAGAGTTCCAAAGCTGTACCATGGTCAATAGCTGGGAAAGGTCCAAAGCTGAGCTTGGGTCAGGAACTGGAGGAAGTCCAAAGCTGAGCTGAGATTAGGAACCAGAGGGAAGTCTGAAGCCAAGCTGCGGTTAGGAATTGGAGAGAAATCTGAAGCCAAGCTGAGGTCAGGAACCCAAGACAAGACCAACAGAGTCTCACCGGGAAGAGCAGGAACTGGATGTCCAAGTAGATGAGCAGGGAATGCATGCATTGCACCCAATACACTTTGGCCAGGACTCTTGGCTGAGATTCAAACTACTTGCATACCTAGGGCCTTTTCGCACAGGGATCTTTGTTGCAAATTGTTTGCGAAATGAAAAATCGCCATTTAAAATAGTGGAATTCGTCGTTATGCATACCTGCCTTTGTAGTGGAATCAGTTGCGTTTTTTAGCGTTTCCCACAGGCTTCCGGTCTCGGCAGAAATCGCTAGAAAGGAAGCGCTATTGCCAAGCTCGTCCCGCCCCTGGCCGTCAAGCAGCCAATGGGCAGCCGTTAGCATGCTCCCAAACAGCCCCTTTCCCTTTAAGAAAGGTTTTTTTTTTAAAAAAAATGACCCATAGCAATGAATCTAGGTAGATTCGTTGCTACGGAGAGACCCATCCAGCTGCCTAATGTGAGCTGTCGTTTGATTGTATGATCATTTGCACGCTGCCTCGAGTGATAAAAAAAAAAATCCCCCCCCCTCTCACGGGCACGATTTTCGGCTGAATTTATTTGTAAAAAATAAAGGGACTTTATTTCAGCAAACGGGCTTTTCAGTTGTTTGTGCTTAGTGACTAAAGGTGAAGGACTGAAGCCAGGGAAGCCTCTAAACAGAAAGAGGCTCGCCGGTGCGTTTATCCCCGCTCGCTCGGAGAAAAAAAAATGGCGATCGCTTCGCTGGAAGTTTGGAGGAGAGAGCCAGGGGGAGGGACTTTGAAGAACCAGCAACAATGGTAACGCACAGGTCTTTAGCGCTACTGTTGCAGATTGGTTGCAGGAGTGTATCGCTATCCGGAGGGTGAATCCACTTTTCTGGATTCCCCTGAAAGCGCCACAACGAAGCGCTTTTTGCTGATTGGTTTCAGGATTGTTGCAGATTGTCTACGACGTCGTGGGTTATGTCAAATTAGTAGCGTTTCCAAATAGCAACCATTCTGCTACTTTGAAGCCGTGCGAAATGGCCCCTAGTCTTCAGCTGAGGAAGGGTCATCAGCTGCCTGCCTTCTAGGCTGACAGTGCAATGACAGCCTCACACTTTGCCTCACACTTTGACAGCTAGCTCATCTGTACCATCTCTAATGCTCCAGCAAGCTCTCCGGGCATTCTGGGTACACTCAGTGGAATGAGTTCTGGTGTGATGGGTAGAAAGAGCTAGGTCAGTGCTTGGCTTGCACCTGATGACCCTTCACCTGCAGAATCCAGCTGGTCCCAATCCTCTGCCAGTCTTCTGCACCAGACTCTGCTGGCCCAGATAGCAGCATGCTAAAATGCATGCGCAAAACCTGAACCATAAGGATTTAAATGGAAGGTGCTTGTTGGATGCTACTGTACAGCTGCGATAGGGAAATTGCATATGTATATATTTTTCAAAAAACAGAAACCTTTGGACACCTTCCCCAACATGTCACAAGGGATGTTCCACCCCAATTTATATAAAAAATGTAGCTGTAGAATAAATACATTGGAGGTGGGCACAGAATCTGAAGTCAAGGCTTACTGCTCTGAAAATCTTCCAAAAGATGTGTCTGCGTAATGGGCCTTTGTTTTATATCCTAGTTAAATTGAAACTTCACAATTGGATTCCTGGCATGACAGACCATTCCAACCAAATTCTTGGTGGATTGAAAACAGCAGGCCAGTGATATAGATCATTAATATTATTGCTTATAAATGACACAGGACATAGCCTGCTTGCCAGCATGAGCAGATTTGGTGACTGTCATTCTGAGAAAGAGGCATGGATGTGGAATTACAGGGCAGTGTTTTTTCTTTCACCACCATGAAGGAAGCTCTATTTAAAAAAGAAATAATGATCTGAACTGGTGTTTGGCAGCCCTAAAGTGGGCAAACTAGTGCTGTGTTGCTGATTACATCATTGTGCAAGAGGGTACAAGATGGAAATGGAGGAAGAGTACATGCTTTGCAGTTCAGTGTCTGTATTCTGCAGTGTTAAAGAACTGGCTTGTCCTATGATCAAAAGAATGCTCCCTACTACCTCGGGTCTCTCAAGAACTGAAAACATGATTTTTCCATTGTCAGATAGTGATGCCTGTGTTAGCAATAGAGTTACACTGTTTGCCCTCATCACCAGGAAAATAAGGTCCAAATTGCGTAACCAGAGCTAAAACCCTAATCATGTTTTTTTCCTAATATTGTACGGTCTTATCTGTATAATTTTATACTGCCATGTAGGAATCCATTTGACAACTTTTAAATCCTTTTAATTTTATCAGTTTTATTAATTTTAACTGATTTTGTATACAACAGTTAATTTGTTTGAAATGGCCAATGGCTGATCAATAAACTGAACTAGAACTATGATCATATGTTCTTCATTTCTTCTAGATTTAGAGACAAGATATTTTAGTTGCTCTTTTCAATAAAGTTATTTTAAGATAGTCCTCATTCTAGTAGCCAGGTATACTGCAGCTGGCTAATATTCCCAAAGTATTGTTTTCTGTCTCTTTTGCTCATATTTCAACATGACTTACTTTGTAAATCATATCAAGGGTTTATGCACTGCTATAAGTGGAAGATATATACAAAAACATGATGACTTGTATCCAGCAAGGAGAAAAATAAACAGACAGGTATTTTCCAAACTGTGCCGACCTTCCATTTTTTTGCTGGTGTCACGGTGGTTCTGATGACTGCATTATTGATGTGATCATTACACTCTGCATGGTTTTATCTGGTATTTCCCCATGTATGTTCCATCTGTTCACATTCACATCGCACATTGATTTTCTACTCTTTTCCCCCTTTGAACATGCATGGAAGCATTGTAGCGCTTCAGCAGCCTCAAGGGGGCCGAGGAATTCCTTTATACATACATTCCCTGTCCACTGTGCCGCACATGAAAGTCCTACCTAGTGTATGAGTTTCACCCATTTTAAAAAATTGTGATTTTTGTCATGTATATTTTAAATTGTTAGCCAATGGATGGCTTTTGTGAAGGCTAAAAGGTAGAATATACATTTTGAAAATAAATGAAGTACGTATGCTACAATTTAATATTTGATTTTTGTGCAACGTAATACAAATTTTGCTGGAGTTAACTAGAAGCAATACATATGTGGGGAGGGTTTGGAATACAGTTGGTATAACCCAATCTTTCTTGCTAGCAATGGATCACACATGTTCATTTCATTCATCATGAGTTGTAAAAAACAGAAACTCTTCTATAGCGTGAATACTAAATAGTCACACAGCAAGTGTGAGGCAACAGGAAATCATGTCAGTTGAGTGAATCCCATCCTTATTCAACCGCTCTGTTGAGCAAATCTGAAGCCTTTCAATTTCACTGACTTGCCCACTGGAGGAAGAGCTACTTAAATTGGAGGAAGTTTCCTTGCGAAAGATGGCTGGATCCATCCCACTGCTCCAACTATATAAGTGGCACTGGGAGGACTTTGAAAGATGAATAACTCTATTCAGTCTTCCCAGTGTGACTGAGGTGGTGCAATAACATATGTGAAAGTCAAATTCTTAGCACAGAAAAAAATTATCTGGCAGGAGCTCTTCCAGTCGGATGATCTCTTTGTCAGGTACGTATCTGCTGATGTTGAAGCACACTCTGCTCCAGCCCTTCCCGCTGTCCAGGGAAATTAAAACAGGCAGCAAGAGAGCAGAATAAATGGTCAGATTACTGTGTTTTTACTGCTTCTGAATTTAAGAAATAATTTTGCTTTGTTACAGAGATTTTAGTGTATTTACAAACTGGGTCAAACATAGATTACTACCTTTCCGACTGCACATCCCTAAATGAATCCATTCTAATTACTTACTGTAGATATTTTCCTTAGTGCTTTTGTCAGATTCTTAACCAGCCTGCCATTGTGCAGGCTTCTTGAAATCGCTGCTACCTTACAGTTTGGAGGACCTGACACCGAGAACAATGAGAACAAGTACAGTTTAATCAACCAGCAATTAGAAGAAGAAGAAGAAGAGTTGGTTCTTATATGCTGCTTTTCCCTACCCGAAGGAGGCTCAAAGCGGCTTACAGTCGCCTTCCCATTCCTCTCCCCACAACAGACACCCTGTGGGGTGGGTGAGGCTGAAAGAGCCCTGATATCACTGCTCGGTCAGAAGAGTTTTATCAGCGCCGTGGCGAGCCCAAGGTCACCCAGCTGGTTGCATGTGGGGGAGCGCAGAATCGAACCCGGCATGCCAGATTAGAAGTCCGCACTCCTAACCACTACACCAAACTTAGTTCTTCATCTCCAGCAGAAGACTCTTGAGAGTTTTATAATTGTTCCTTCTGTCAAGTTTTCTTTCTTTGGCTCAATTCATCTGCTGGCAGAAACTGGATGTGTGTTACACATATAACACAAGAACAAAAATAGACATTACTATACCTCTGCTCAACTGTGAATGCTTGCATGATAATTGTTTTTCTGTTTCCCCTTTACATCCAATGATGAGGCACTTTCACACATGCTAAATAATGTAATTTCAATCCACTGCTGGCAAGTGAATGTTACCATTTCACACAGTAAAATATTGTTGGAAAGTGGATCTGAAGTGTGTTATTTAGTGTGGGTGAAAGCACAATGTTCAAAACTCAACATGGAGTCATATATTTGTGCAAAAATTTAATAAAATAAGTTAAAGTTAAAAAAACTTTGTAGTTACTGATCCAAAAAAATAGCAAGCATTCTGCTGGGACAGCAGTCTGTTCAAGAGGACAAAGTGGTCAGGAGTAAATCTGCCCTCACTTTTTAATTTGAGGGGCAGACCCTAATTTGTTTATTTTGGAAATACTCCTGTAAATTAACCATAATTGTAAAGATCACTTTAAGATATTACAGAGACTATGAATGTTAATATTGTACTGGTAACATTTTGCCAAATGCAAGATATCCCTTTCTTAAGTTTTATTTTATTGAGTTTTTTATGTAGCATACCTAGGTGTAGTCTGCACGGGGCTTTTTACCCAGTCCCAGTTCAAATGAATCCCTCCCTTCTACACTGAATTCAATTTCCATTTTGATTTTGGGCGCTTTAAATTTTCCCTCTGCAACATGCATGATTGATTCGGAGTGACCCTAAATTTCCCTGTGATATCCAGAAGTGGATCTAACCCTCAATATTAAAAAAAACGGCATCAGTAAGTGTGCAGATTTTTGCTTTTTGCGAATTAACTCCCTTCTCTGTGCCTCCCAGCAAAGCAGTCTTCTCTGATTGGCCAGGGAGTCAATTCAAAGACTTCCTGGTTTCCGGTTGCAAGACTTGTCTTAAAGTGACAGCACTCCTGAAGCCCTAACTTCTCTCAGCAGAGATTTGCCTCTTGGATTAATACCCTCCTCCTCTGCTGTCTCCAATCCTCTACCCTCCCCTCGTTCAAGAAAAGAAAAAGGCTCCTGCTGTGCTCCCCTCCCCATTCTGAGCTCCCCCAATCAAGTGCAGAACACTTTCTGTTTCAATTGGGGGCGGGGGGGGGGAAGAGAAAGACCCAAGTTGACTGATCTTAATTCAGCAGGATCCACAACAGAAAAAACAAAGTAAGTGCAGAATCAGCCCTAGTTAGCAGAAGTCACTAGAGCCATGGCTAGAGAGGCATTCCTTCAGCTGAACCAGTAATAGAATTTGCCTAAATGTTTGTTACAGGAACAAGCTTTAAAATGTATGATGTAACTGTTTTTAGTATAAAATTGGGATTACTTTTCAATCAGGAAATATTCTGTTCCTTACAAATGTATTGGTTCCTGGTACTCAACCAAGAATTGAATTTCTGTCAACTCCCATCCATCTAAATTGACTGGCTTTGCCAAGTCATGATTCTTCTTGAGTCTGTGTCTATTACATTTTAAACTCTGGTGTTATACCAAGGGATGAAATGGCATATATGGTTCTCCTCTTTCCTATTTTGTCCTAGGCTGAGAATAACTTGCCCAAGCCAGCTTGGTGTAGTGGTTAGGAGTGCGGACTTCTAATCTGGCATGCCGGGTTCAATTCTGCATTCCCCCACATGCAGCCAGCTGGGTGACCTTGGGCTTACCACAGCACTGCTAAAGCTGTTCTGACCGAGCAGTAATATCAGGCCTCTCTCAGCCTCACCTACCTCACAGGGCTGGGGAGGGGAATTTGAACCCAGATCTCCCAGAACCAAGGTTAGGATGGAGTTTTCAGGATTAGTATAACCAAGAAGACTGTAAGGAAATGTAGTTGGTCATCTCATGCTGGAACATGGATCACTGTTTATCCAGAAGAACAACTGGGTGTATAGATAGATTAATGTGGGTGAAGATGGGTACAATGATGTGTAAATATTTCTTTCCAAGCACCGACCTCTTGTAGGAATGTGCATCCCACCTCCTGCTTTTTAAAATTATATCTTTTTACTCCCTCCTCCATATTCTTTTGTTCCTAAGGACTGATTTCTCTCCCTGAGAGATTACTAGTATTTCTGTTGCTTGTTATTAATTGGAAGGACGTACTTCATTTCTTCTTTATGACAGTGCAGGGCAAGAAATCAGACACTATAAAAGAGGTTCATCAGCATTTTGGAGAAAACAGTAGTGAACTTTGATCATGTTAATTACAGCTGTGGACTCTTAATCCACACACACTGTTCTTAAGGTTCTTTGGGATGTAAGGAGTGATAGGACTACTTATTACTTCTTTTTTTTTGGGGGGGGGTGATCCTCTTTTTCTTATCTAAAGCTTCTGAGCAAATTGCATTACTAAAACACCTACATGTATTTTGTTTTATGTAATTTTTACTGATCAATAAGTGTAAGAAAACCCTCACCAGAAAATTTCTGTCAAAACCTAAAGAACATATTTACATAGTACTTAAAACTAAGAAGGATATGTGGCACTTGAATAAGCGGTTGGGGGGGGGGGGGAGATGGATCTCCAAATAATTGTGCAACCATCAAAATGATCCTGTCCCTGGTAGCTGCTCACTACATGTCCTGAAGAACAAGAGGGCTTCTGGCAGGCTATTTGGGAAGAAAGCAGCTTATGTATCCTGGCTCCAAGCCAGTTAAACCTTTAAAGGAAAGAACCAGGACTATGATATATATTGGCAGCCAGTTCAATACAGGTGAGATATGTTCCAATACTTTGTATCGCTATGTAGTCTCAGTGCTCTTTTGCAGTAAATGAAACTTTGAAAGTCTTCAAAGGCAGTCCTACTTTTAGTGTGCTATAACAGTGGAGTTGGGGTGTGCTCTGAGCAAGGATAATTGTGGTGATATGATTCTCAAGGATACATTGTAAATGGTATTCCAGCTAATGCTAGCATGAGTTTGGCTTATATTGATTATACCCAACTACTGGTAAAATCAAGACTGGAATTCTGCAACAGCTAAGTCCTTTATAAATTTTGAAGGGCAGTCCTACATACAACCTTCAGAACAAGTTAAATATCAAAATTAAGAAGTCACAAGTGACACCTGCTAAGTATGAAAGGAACGGCTGAGGTCTTGAAATCCCATTTGGTGAAATGGCTAGTAGTTGTTTACAGCGTCTACAAATATCTAGCTTAGGCAAATGCTCTGGACACACTCCTAGAATCTAAGTGACTTCATCAGTGATTAGTGAACAATCTGGATTATAGGGGTATACAACTGTCATTATCTTAACTCTTCTGGATTCAGTTCAGAAGGCTGGTCATACTCTTTCTTTAAATGCTACTAAACAATGGGAGTCTATCAACCAGAATCAAAAGAGCAGTAAGGAACGTTTATTACAGAGAGTCTTCATACAGTGTTGTTGATCATCAACCTTGTACATACATGGAACAAGACTCCTTCCAGCATTTAGAGCATATTAAAACACATAAGCTAATAAATACTTTTTATGGTCTGTATTGTGAATACAACCACTGTTCGGCATACTGCAATTTTGGAAAAATCAGAAAATGTGTAAATCGAGAATGGATGGGACTTTCTTATGCATCCCACTGGATAGCAGATATTCGGGAATCCAAACCATGTTATAGCATTGTTTATGGGTCAAGACCTGCCCATTCCACTACTGGGTGTGTTATTAGTTTTTAGCTTAATCCACTAGGTGTCTCCCTGTTATTATAGTTGGTTGCTTATTGTAGTACCTTGGCTTCTTATAGGTGGAAGATTCTTCCCTTCTTCTTTGCATCTCCATTTCAAATTCCTGCACTCAAATGTGCCATATGTGGATGATGTATATGCAAGGCAGAGTGGCCCATAAGAATGGAAGAATCTGGAAAACTTTCTTCTTTTTTTTTTTTGCCATCAAGTTGCAGCCAATTTATGGTGATCCTCATAGGATAGGCTTTCTCAGTGGGGTTTTTGTGAAACCATGGGGTTTCTCAATAGCCTAAGAAGGGTTTCACCAATTGAGTGGGTATATATACATGCATATATATACACATACATATATTTATACACTCTGTTCCATATAATATATTTGTGGTAAGGCCTTGGAGGAGGAGTGGGTCTCATGGCTTAAGTACCACTCAGCGCTTAACAACCACTCAGGGCAGCTGTCCCACCCCTGTGTGCCCCCTCCTCCAACCAACTTGCCTGTCTGTCCATCAACCATCCAATGACCTTCTGTCCCCCACCCCTGACCACACCCTCTTTATACCACCACCCCCAAGGCTCAGAGGCTAAAGATCCCTGCCAAATGCTGCTGTGAGGACAAGTAACATGAGCAGTGCTGAGCGAGCCCATCCAGCTGGTGATGGAGGTCATTTGTCAAATTAAAATGACAAGATGGTTGAAGATCCATTGTTGTTTTCAAAGTAACCATTCCTTGACAGAGGAATTTAAGAAGGAACACAATAGAATGTAATCATTCTCTAAAATCCTACCCTCTTATTTTTCCATGTATTGGGTCACTTAGAGGTGTTCATGCATTCTTTTTATTTTGAGAGTGGATAAGGGAATGGTTTGTATACAAATCCAGGTGAAGCAGGTTGTTGCTGTTTGAAAATTGGACACACCTGAGTGTAAACTGCACAGAGCTTTTATTCCAATCCCAGGTCGATTCAGTCCCTGCCGTCTACACAGAATGCGATTTCCGTTTTGATTTTGGGCGATTTAAATTCTCCTTCTGCAGCAAGAAGGATTGATCTGGAGTGACCGTACCTTTATTGTGTAATATCTTAGAGTGCTTTTAATGTTCAATATTTCAAGATTTGGATTGGGAAAGCAAGCTGTTTTGAACCTCCGTGGTAGAGACGCCCTGATTGGCCAAAGGTGGCCATGTAACAAGCTTGCCTTAAAGGAGAATCCCCTAATTTCTTTCAACTTCTGTCGGTCTTGGATTTTTTCCCCTTTTCTGCCTTCTTCGCTCCTCTCCCCCCCCCCCCAAGAAAAGAAATAGGCTCCCTGCTTGGCTCCTCCCCCCCTTCAAGAAAAGAAAGAAAGAGGTTTGCCCCCCCCCTTCTGAACTACAGCAACCACGTGCAGAACACTTTTCTGTTTCAATGTGGGGGGAGAGGAAGGCCCGTTCAAATCAATCTGAATTCAACAAGATTGACAATGTAATAAACAAAGTAAGTGCAGACTCTGACCTGGGTGAGGGCTGAGACTTATAAAAGGACAATTTAGAGCTGAGAGAGAAGAAATTTAGAGCTAATATAGGAAAAAACTCAGTAGTTTATTGGATAAAAATGGCTAAATATGCTTCTATTGTCCCTGCCAAGTGATTATTATTTTTATGTGTCCAGCCCCAGACCAATATGGTCCTCACTTCCCTTACATATGGGACACTGATTAAATGACCACTGTTTGAACTCATTAGAGTAACACTCACATTTTACATTCCATGATCAATTGCACAAATGTGGTAATAAAATAATTGTGACAAATATATCGAAAGAGCCAACAAGTATGTATCATGGCACTGAATACAAGAGGTTATAAGAGGCTTTTAGATAAGATCATGTCTAGACTGAAACAGTAAGAGTACTTTCACTTATGGATCCATGCCAATGGTCTTTTAATAGGCATTGAGGTTACAGGAAAAGCAAATGTCTTCATCTTGTACTTAACGAATGTCACTTTGCTGCTGAGATTCTCTTTGGGACATTGTACTAGTAGGGAAGTAAACTGTAAAAGTAAGTACCAAGTATTTGCTCAGCTCAACTGTGTGTAGCAGCAGACTGTTCATAAAGAGAGCCAATGATGTATAGTGGTTAGATTGTCCAATTAGATTAAGGATGGTCCAGTCCTACCTCTCTGCTCATCAATGAAGTTCCTTGGGTGACTTTAAGCATATCACAATCTTGAAACCTGATCCTAATCCATCTCAGAGGTGCTACCCCAACCTCCTCTGAGGGAGAAAAGATTGGAATTGTGGTAAAAACAATTTCAGTACTTAAAACATGTCTGGATTGGTGTTACAATATGCATCTTTTATTAAACATGTGAACATGCCGTATACTCCATCACTGTCTCTCTGGCTTGTGGGTCTTCAAGGTTTTGGGTAGATTCCATTCAGCAGTGGTGGCATTTGAACCTGGGAGTTTCTGCATGTGAAGCAAATGCTTCCTACTAACTGAGCCACGGCCCCATTAAAACTTAAATTATCAACATCAATGTCTTTAAAACACTGGAGAAATATAAAAATCTGATAATATACCTATCACAAGGCTACACGCGGCCTGGGTCCTGTCTACCTATGGGACCACTTGGTTGCTTATGCCCCCAGCAGGGCCCTTCGCTCTGTGGGTGCAAACCTACTGGTGGTTCCAGGCCCTCGGGATGTTCGCCTGGCCTCGACCCGGGCCAGGGCTTTTTCAGCCCTGGCCCCAACCTGGTGGAATGAGTTCCCAGAAGAGCTAAGGGTCCTGCTAGAGTTAACAGCTTTCTGCAGGGCCTGCAAGACGGAGCTCTTCTGCCAGGCATATGGTTGAGGCTAGGGCAGGCGGTCCTGACATTAGATCTGGGCTCCCTGGGTTCATCTGAGTGATCTGATTGCCTCACTCCCATATTAGCAACCTGATGTCCCTCAACTAATGTGGGGTGGTTTGGGGGGATTAGTTGGGTTAGTTAGTGCTCGCCTGTTGCCTAACATTAATAGTGTGAATTGGTTTTAATGGTTTTAACTATGGGTTTTATTGTAATTTTTATCGTGTAAACCACCATGAGCCTAAGAGAACGGCAGTATAAAAGTTTAATAATACTAACACTAATAAATACTAATACTAATACTAATAATTCTTTTGACCAATTTTAGAAATAGGTGTAAAAATATCAAGACTTGCAAAGACAGAAATGTGCAAAATATGAAAGTTGGTTGTGGGTCTTTGCCTTTATGTCCTTTCTCTTCAAGAAACATACTTTTCCATTACAATACTTTGAGACACCTTCAGATTCCACATGTTGAGTCAAAATAGTACATTTATAATTTTGAAAAGTGACATGAAGCTTGAATGACCGTGGATGATAGTGTGAATATATTCCATCTGGTATAAGTGATACACCATATGAATCACACATTTAGGTACTGAAATGGTTATCAAAATTTGTATGTTTTAATGAGCTATTTGTCACATACCCTTTATAATTTAGTAATCTCTTTTGATCCTGGAGGGCTATGCCAACCAAAATATTTTTGCCCATCTTCCTATAATTTGTATAGTCACACATTTCCCACACAAAAAAAATACATAAAACACATTAAAAATCTAAAGTAGTAGTTGATGTTTGCCGTTACACTATATAGGATTACCTTGTAGTCCCCCAGGTGTTTGAAGTTCCTCATTTGAAATCAAAATATCTCTGGCTTGTATCCATAGAAAAACAATAGATTAAAAACATAGCTTCAATAATTAGGAAATCAGAATCACCAAGCATTCAAACATTAAAGGAGAGGATTGGACCGATTCATAATTAATGGGACCATCAGTGGCTACTAAAGGAATTTCATATACAAAACTCTGGATGCCCTTCCAGGGCAGCTGGCTGTCTACTATGTGAATAGACTAGATAGACTAGACTATGTGACTAGATAGACTCTGATATGATCTAGGAGGGATCTTTTGGTTGTCTTAAAAAATTAAGCATTTTTCTTATTCGAATACCATCTGTCCTTGTTCCAGGACGTAATAAGGCAGTAACATTTTTTTCTATTTACCTAGTTAAAATTAAGAGTTAATAGTCTTTTTTAAAAGCTAACTCTGAGACTGTTGAACAAATTTACCATTTGTCCTATAATTGGAGAGGTATTTCAGATGATCATGAAAAGAGGGTAACCAAACTGTGCTGGGAAGTGGGAGGTTCTTTTAATCTGTTTGTGTAGAAAGGGGACAGTCCCCAGGGCAGAATGAGGACACAACACAGTGGGGTATATTTTTTGGTATTAAATTGGCTACAGCTTTATTATTATGCAAATAAGCGTAGACGCAGCATGAGCTGAACCAGCCATCTTGTGGCCAATGGACAGAAAGGAAGCCTAGCACCAGAGGCCAGACCCAGAGGCATATGGAAACACATATGCGCAGTCCAATGGGCCTAATGCTTACTGGGCACACAGGAGGAGACAGGTGAGTTTGGGCCCTGTGGGTGTCAGCCTCTACTATGAACCCCCTGCCACCTGATAATGTGAGCCAGACAGCCATACCGGGGATGGCATGGGAAAAACAGCATGGGGAACAATACCACAGCCACTTCTGGCTGCCCCAGGGACCTTATTCGGCCCATGCGTCCCCATGCAGCTGCAATCAGCAGTCTTGTTGAATGGTGACTGCATTTACAGAAACCTCCCCTTTAAAGACTCTGTACAATTATAGCTGTTAACCAGGGCTTATTTCTTTCAGTGAAGGCTTCCACTATGGCAGGTGGCCTCCACTGGTAGCCCTAGTTGTCTGTTGCTGCTCCCAGCAGCAGTAGGATAAAATTTTTGGAAAACTGGAAGTGGCATCTGGACTGCTTCATCTCTCTTGGGGAACACCTGGAAGTGACATGGGGTCAGAAACACTATGGTTTTACTTCCCCGTGTCATTGGTCCCAGCCCTCTTATGGGTTTTCCGTCATGACCTTGCAACCCTAGTGTGAAGGCTAAAGACTAATTTTGAAAGTGAGTTTACTAATTGCTGGCAAGGTAGTTGCTCCACTAATATCTCTATGTGCAAGGAGACAAGTGGATACCATTAGTTGCCCTTCATGTGCATTCCAGAGCAGGCTTAACCTGGTGAGCCGAACCACGATTAAGATGGGATCATAACTAGAGTTAGCACAACAACAGTTTCAAAAATCAACTATAATTAAGCATATGGGCATTTGGTGATGGCGTTCCTTAGTTGTTTTAAAAAATCTTTTTATTTCTTGAATATGTAGTGACCCCAAAATTCACTTTTCAAGGAAGAAATGTATTAATTCTTAATGTAATGACAGTCATTTTTAATGCGTTAATTACAAAAAGTTTTAAACTTGGCACTATAAACTATTTGCAGCATGAATTAATAATGCCACAAATGATAAAGTCATTTGAGCAACCTGAAGAGAATACTTTCCCTTCTCTGATTTTTAATTGTGTGTATGACCTGCAAGTAAAATTCAAAGTCATCTCATGGGTTGCTTGGTTAATGAATTGTCTTAATTAAAATGAAACCAGAAAACTGATTTGGAAACATGGCTCCTTTCCTTTTTTACCAATGTAACAGGGAACAATCCTTTTTTAGATGTTGAAGAAAACAACACATGTAAGTATATTACACTGTAAAAATACATGCAATTGAAATTACAACTGCAATTTAATTCTATTAAACAGGTCTGATTTTTAAAGGAAATGCATGCTAAGTGGAAAAATAAGGGAAGTTATTGAAATGAAGCTCATAGTTGTCCTTTTTTCTCATGTGATCCTTGAAAGACTGGGCAATTGCTAGTTCTTTTAGGCCAGTTACAGCCCTATGCAGAGTATCATCCTTCTACGTTCATTGTAACAGAGTTGACCAGTTCATACCTTATCCTCAAACTTTCTGTGACTACAACCAATCTAGTTAATAACATACATCTCCCTGTGCAAAGAGTAACTCTAGGAGGCACTGAAAATTCTATGGTAAGAATGGCTGGTTTTACCATATTCTGGCAATACCTAGAGCTACCCATTTTGGATAGTACTAGAAATCACCAGGAACTTCTTGTAAGCAGAAGTAAGTAAATTTTCTCCTTTTTGACCACCTCCTTTCATCAGTTCCTAAGCACTGCCTGGGAATCCAGTGCTACATATCTTTAGGGGTATGCTGGCTGCCCTTTGTGGCACGGTGATAACCAGTTGCAGCAGTCGGCTGGAGTCCAAGCTGAGCTGGGCAAGGTGAAAGTGTGATTACAGAAGTTGAGTAAAACCCCAAAAGTTCCAATCAAGCAGGTAGGGCAAATCCAGAGGCGTAGTACAGAAGCTTAGTCCAGAGTTTCAGGGAGGCTTGTAAAGCAGGAGATATGTAGGGACCAAGCCCAGTAGATGCCAACATTATGGCTGGATGCACAGTTGCTTCCACATCAGCTTGAGCTCCAAGCTGCTCTTAAATACGTATCTTCTGCTGGCTCTGACCTCATCCTGAGAAGATGTATATCACTGAAGCAACCCACATTGGCCCAAAAGCCACTGCATCTTTTAGCTGTCGGCTGTCAGGCTCTCTCCAAAGATGTCACCTGTGATAACTTGCAGCTGTCCAGGAGCTGTCAGCCTGATGAGATATAGCTGGGAATGAGTGGTGTGGGCAAATAGTCTGAGGAGATTCTGCAGGCACTCCCAGTTCCTAGGCTGGGTTTTAACTGGGCAGACGAGGCAGGCTGCTAGGTTGTTGGGGCTCTGCCTGTCTCATCTCCCCATAGCTCAGTTCATCCTCCAAGGAATCCCCACTGGTTTGGGGCTGGCTCATGACAAGGGGTTAAATAATAGGCTACATCTTTGCTGATACCTAGATAATTTCAGTAGGAAAAAAGTCAAGAGTAACATATGTACACAATTTCAAGTGAATATCTATGTTGGTCTGAAGTAGCACAACAAAATTTGAGTTCAATGACACCTTTAAGACCAACAAAGATTTGTTCAAGGCATGAGCTTTTGTGTGCATGCACACTTCTTCAAACAGTGGAACAGGGATCATAAGAGCACAGATATAAGGAGAGAGTAAATTAATAGCAAATTAGTAAACAGCATCGTAAGGCCAAATATATAGTATGATAATTCTTTGCTAGAAAAGCAAATTAGTCCCTTTAGTTTAGTTGTTGTTTGCAAAAACATTGGGGCACTAAAAATAGCATTACATACTTATATCACATAATGTTCTTTTGTTTTATTTGGGACAATGTGACTGTTATGTGACTATTTAGAATCTAACTCTCTGTTCTCAGTACAGGATAACAAACTCAGCAGAGCTTGTCGCTTATGGGGATTCCTCCATGCTTGGGTGGAGATGGATGGGACTAACAAGAAGTCACTTTTCATTACTTATTTTCACAACTGGGAAATTGTCTGCTCTTAATCACTAACTTTACATTTTTATTGCCCCAATGTTTTTGTGAATGACAATTATATGTACACAGTGTAGGTATAAGTTTTGTTCTTTGAGTTCACACTTCTGGCTCCTCACCATCACCTATGAAATATATTGTGGAAGGCCTTGTCATGTTTTCTCTTCTTTCACTTTACTTTAGCTGTAAGTAGGTATAGAGAGTCAGACCACAAAGTCTGTCCCTGTACTGGGGCTTTCTGGATCTAATAGGCTGGAAAGGCTAGTTTCAATAATGCTTGAGTGATATCATGATGGTTAGCTATTTCATTAATTTCCTTTTATCCACACTGTTCCTGGTAATTGTAACCTATTTAAATATCTATTTAGTTTGGCCATCAATTACAGGAATTTGCATTCTCTATACCTTGCAGTGTAAAAGAAGGGGGAAAAACTGATAGATTCCATGTCAATAGGGGAGATATTCCTACTCAATCTCTTTGGGAATTCTGAAAAGAGCAGAAAGGACAGCCCAAGGAGTTGTCATCAACAGCAATCTCCAGACTTTAACTATTGTGTGTGTTCATTATGAATTTTTCCAAATGGGTAACTAGGATTTATTTATGCGATGGAGATCCTTGAAATAACTACTGCTAGAAAAGCTAGGGTCCTATGGTCTGTCTTACCAACTTGTTCTGAGCCTGGGATATGATGGTGAAAGAATTAATTAAGACCAGAGTAATAGAAGTAGAAACATAGCATGATCTTAACAAGGTATTGGACCTACTTTTTGGGAAAGTTCTTCATAATAAGACTATTCTGAGTCCATATTTAATTAACATTACAAATTCTCAATATAGGAAAAAAAAACATTTACTATCCTCTGTTATAATGCTCCACCTTCTGCCTTTTTGGAAGAAAAGTTTAAAGGGCTACTGGTAGAGGCACATAAGTATATTTGTAAAGAAGGACAAATAGAGATAACTGAGCATGTCCTTTTTGAGTGTAATTTATCATCATATATATACAGATTTAATGCCATCAATGCTTACAGAATGTCCCAGAGGTCTGAGGAAACAGTGTCTTAATTTAATGTCATTGGACACAAATAAGGAATTAACAAAAACAATTGCTAAGTATATTAGGGTGGCTACAAAAATAAGGAAGAGTTGGTCCAACCCTACATATTAACTTTCGATCTATATTGGATCCCCTATAGTTAGTACTTCGGTAATGACTGGGGAAGGGAATAGCAAACCACCCCGTATTGAGTATGCCATGAAAACGCTGGAGGGCGTCACCTCAAGGGTCAGACATGACCTGGTGCTTGCACAGGGGATACATTTACCTTTACCTTATAGTTAGTACTTATTTAACTTTTATCTGTTTTATAACTGATTGATTTTAATCTGTACTTTTATGTTTTTTATTGGATGGTCCATGACTGTAAATAAAACTGATGATGAAGTAAGTAGTCAGGAGAAACTACTTTTTTATTCTATATCTCAAATATTCATAATCAAATAACATTCATATATTTATTGGGGTGAGATGGTTTTCCTCATCAAGAAAATTAAACAGCACAACTACCACTGTAAAGAAAACACAATGTACTGGAGATATTATGCTTCATTTTAGATAGATTGATAGTTCTGACTTTCAAAAAGTCATAAATAAAGCTACCTTATATAAAGACAGGTGGAAAAAATGTAGAGAACAGAGGTCAGCAGCATTTTCATTTATCTTTCCTATTTTGACACTTTTGTTAGGGAATTAGGAAATCAATAGACACTAATTTCATTGGCAAGGATTACAGAGTACACAGGAAGAAACCGTCATGATGTCCCTGGTTTCTTTCAAGGACATTTTGAATAAAAATTGAATGGTTTCAATTGTTGAATTGTAATCAAGTTTTAATTTCCCCCAAATATTCAAAGTATGAAGTAATTTGTGTCAACCTTAAATATACTTTCTGCTCCTTAATAATCATTGTCCACCTAGGTATCGTGACCCACCACGAGCCGTTGGGAGTGGTGGGATATAAATCCGTAAACAAACTAACAATACAATGAATTATTTTACAATGCCTGACTGCAAAAGAGGTTGGTTTTCCTAATGTTGCCAAGATATGGTACCTGATATTTTAACTATCCTAACTGTGATGAAGCAGACTTTTGAATGTTGCTGTAGTAGTCAGTGTACATTACATTCAGGTAGGTAGCCTTGTTGGTCTGAAGTAGCAGAACAAAGTTTCTAGCACCTTTAAGACCAACAAAGTTTTATTCAAGGTATAAGCTTTTGTGTGCAAGTCTAATTCTTTGGGTATCCAAAGAAGTGTGGTTGCACACAAAAGCTTACACCTTGAATAAAATATTGTTGGTCTTAAAGGTGCTACTGGATTCAAACTATTCCAGTGTAAATTACAGTTGCTCAAGTTTGCTTCGGATCTAAGATCAAGGATCAAGGGTGATTTTGAGCCTTCCAGTTGTCCTGGGTCTATCATCTCAATACTAAGACTTTAAACATTGTCAATTATCAAGACTTAAGAGTGATAAGAACTCAGCTTGATGCTAAATCTGGTACAATTTATTTAGATTAAAAAAAGATAGAAATAATCCCTGCTTCCAGTGTAAAATGTCAACACTGGCTTAACCTTCATATTGATATAGACATTTTTGTTAACAGCACAAAATTGCATTCATATTGAAACATCCCTGCATTTCTGGAAGTTTTAGTGAATGCTTGTTTTTGAAGATAGATGTGAGGTCAGAATGATTTTTCTACTCATTCTCAAGTAAATCAAGACAACTCTCTCATTTGAACTCACTACATTCATTCATCCATCTCCCCTAGAGTTGTCAGCTCCAAACTCTTGGTTGGGAAATATTTGAAGATTTTAGGGCTTAAGCCTGAGGAGGGGAGGAACTTGGATGGGGCATCATGCCATAGAGTTCACCTTCCAAAGCAGCCATTTTCTGTTGTCTGGAGAACAATTGTAATAGCAGAAGATCTCCAGTCCCAACCTGGAGGTTGGCAAACTTGATCTCACTACCTAAAGTCACTGTATGGGTTTTGCCTGAATTGAGGTGCAATACACTGGGGTAGTGTAATTAATAGTAAGTGTATGAAAAGCTACTTTAATATTAAAAAACAGTAAAATCTGATCTACTCAAAATATGGTTCCGTTAAAATACATTGCATTATTATAGCACTTAATTGTAAGACTAAAGATAATGTTTTTTACAGGAATTTTATTCCTGCATTGAATCTTTTCTATATACAATATTTTTACTGATATGTGACAAAATATTTTTAGCATAATCCAGCAATACGTAGAAGCTTTCAATCCACTAGGCTGAATTCTACAACTCTGTATTGTTAAATGATAAGACCTCCTCCATGACAAGACTCTCTAAATTAGCAGAAAAAGAGTTGTTGGATGAATTGAATAATTCCCTGATGTGAATGCATGTAACAAATTTGGATCTTGATTTATTGTCCTTTTTATGTTTTGTATTTATAAAATTTTATTCCTGTTTCTGCACATATATTCAGTTTGCTATTTATACAATTTGGAGTGAATTTAGAAGAAGCTGTTGCTTCCCACTAGAGGAAAGGGAAACACCACTTCCTTCATAGGCCTCTTATGCATGGATGTTTTCCCTTGTATGTTCATCTGGTGTTCTTTTTCCCTTTCACTGTGTATGTCTGTGCCCCCCCCCTCCATGCTGCATTGCTGCATTGTAGTGGAATAGGCTACCTAAGGAGATAGTGAGCTCCCCTCTCACTGACCGTTTATGCACTGGAGATTTCATGCTGGGCTGCAGGCTGGAGTTTTAGTCATGGCAGGTTGCCCCACCTCTTCCTGCACCCACATGGGGGAGCATTTGGCCTGGTGCAGCTCATCAGCCCCCGATCTGTGCTCCTGACAGGGGGGTGGGGCAGTGAAGTTCCCAGTGCATAAACGGTCACTGGCAGTCTAAGCTGCTGGTGAAGAGATACTTATCATGAATGCTTGAGGCTGATTCAGCATTAAGCAGGGGTTGGAAGAGATGGCCTCTGTGGCCCGTTCCAGCTCTATGATTCTATGATTTTCCTTCCTTCAGTGCTCAATATGCATTTCTATCATTGTTTCTCTTAGAGTGGTTTTGTGCTGGTTTTTCCCTTGCTTTGCTTCCATGGTGAAGGTAATTGTTAGGTTTGTGGCTTCAGTACTCACAAACATAGTATCTTTGGTAACTCAGCTCTTTATTAACACCAGTGTCAGGTAAAGGTATCACCTGTGCAAGCACCGAGTCATGTCTGACCCTTGGGGTGACGCCCTCCAGCGTTTTCATGGCAGACTCAATATGGGGTGGTTTGCCAGTGCCTCCCCCAGTCATTACCGTTTACCCCCCAGCAAGCTGGGTACTCATTTTGCCGACCTCGGAAGGATGGAAGGCTGAGTCAACCTTGAGCCGGCTGCTGGGATTGAACTCCCAACCTCATGGGCAAAGCTTTCAGGCGGCTGCCTTACCACTCTGCGCCACAAGAGGCTCAAGAGTGTTCATATACAGAACAGTAATTCAAATGCATACAGATTCCCTTGGACTGATTCCCTTCTGGCCTCTTGGAAGCCACTCCATAGCCAACATTGAGGTCGTTCCTCGAACTGCACTTTTTACCATTCTCCCTCCTTGATCCCTTAAGCATAGCAGCAGCCACGCCGGAGGGAATCCCCTGGAGTATGGGATGCCCTGGCGTAGTGCACATGGGTGTGTGCAAAATGCAGGGCCTGGAAAGCCAAACACGCTGCAACATTGAGGGGAGCAGGGGGGGAGTGGGGGAAATGACATGCCACTCTCCCACCAAAGTGGGGGTGGGGGGATTCCCCGTCGGCTCTGGCTCCGCAGAGCCAATAGGGGCATGCAGTGTCCCTATAGGGACACTGTAGGTTGAGGGAAGGGCCAGGCCAAAAAGCCTGGATTTTCCGCTTATGCACGGGGTTGGCCCTACCCAGAGCACGCTGGCACTGTGGCATCCCAGGAAATGCAGAAGATTTTGTGTTCCCTTTTTGTGAGTCTTCCGCGGCGCTGTGCCAGGCCAGGGCTGGGATGGTGGCAGTGGGGTGCATAAATCGGGGCTGCCCTGCTGCCGCCATACCGGATTTCCAGCCCTTTGCATAATGGGTCCTTCTGGCACACACACATAAATTATCACTTCTGTCCTCTTTTATTTCAAAAACATTCCTGCTGCTGCCTCATCCTTTCACTGTTCATAATTTCCCCACCCTATCACTAAACTCATCTAGCTTGTAAACACTGCCCCCCTCCTCAAAATCTGCATGATAGACCAAGTAAGCAATATTGGAGCTTGTACCCTGATGAAGGAGGGGAGAACCACTAATATTCTGCTAAGATGGTTGCCCAAGAGTAAATACAACTTGAAGAATCTCCTATTTCAAAAAACACATCCACTGCAAAACTGACCAGCAAGGAAAGACCAACTATGCAACATAAAAAAAAGAGGAAATTTCAGCACATTTGGTTTTGGAAGAAGAGTTTGTTTTTATACCCTGCTTTTCACTGCCCAAAAGGGTGTTCTCTTCCTCTTCTCACAACAGGCACTGTGTGAGGTAGGTGAGAGTGAGAGAAACCTGATATTACTGCTTGGGTCAGAACAGCTTTATCAGGGCTGTGGCGAGCCCAAGGTCACCCAGCTGGCTGCATGTGGGGGAGCACGGAATCAAACCCGGCTCGCCAAATTAGAAGTCTGCACTCCTAACCACTACACCATGGTGTTGATATGCAGAATATATGCTGTGTAATTCCTCGTAGAAAAATCAGAGGGAAAAAAGTGCAGAGTGAATGTACAGCATTCAAAATAAAGCCCTACTGACTCAGCTTCAGTAAAAATTGAAAGTAAGCTTTGCATGGATATTCGACCTTTGTGTCTAAATGAAGCTGAAGATGGAACATCTTTTGGTGAGTGTCAGATGTAACTTGGTTGATAACTTGGCCATCTGGTTGGCATACCATCCAGCCAACGCGCCACCTTGTTGAGCCTGCTGTAGCCGGTGACTGCCTGGGTATTTCAGTATCCATGAAGACTCATCATCTTCAGGTCTTGGCTCGGAACTGATGTTGGCCATGATGTTAAGGTAGAAGAGGATCTGATGGTGACAGATGTCATCCCATGGTCAAACCACTATGCTCTGAAGGCCTGTCTTCGGAAACCACTCCCTCCCTGTTTGGGCGACAGGTATATTTTAGTCTGCCCATGGAGACATGTATCCAACTGGATTCCTGAATGCTCTGTGGGAACCAGTACCTCCTGGCAGCTCATTGATGGCACTGGTTGAAAAATGGCAGTCCTTCCTGTCTGCCACCAATGATGAGATTACTCCCCAGTGCCCTGTCTGTCCTCCCCTCAAACTGGCTCCTTGGTACACCATGGAGTTGCGGGTGAGGAAGAGGGAAGTAAGACAGCTAGAGTGAGCGTGGAGGAAGACATGCGATGAAGTTGCAAGAACATCCTATGACACAATTAAGAAGGCATATGAGATGGCGGTAAAAGTGGCAAAACAGGAGTTTTATGCCACTTCCATCATGTCCACAAACTCTCACCTGGCACAACTGTTTAGGATCTTGACTAGGGTTGCCAACCTCCAAATAGTAATACTGATCTCCAAGCGATAGAGGTCAGTTCACCTGAAGAAAATGGCTGCTTTGGAGGGTGGACTCTATAGCATTATACTGAATTGTCTCCCCCCCACAACACCCCCCCACAACACCCCCCCCCCCAAATCTCCAGATATTTCCCAACCTGGAGAGAGCAACTGTAGTCTTGAATTAATTAACTTATCCTGACTAATGCCCAGCTGGATGAATTGGAGGTATCATCCTGTCCAAATGGGCACCTTGATGGCTCATCCATTGTAAGGAATATCACTTCACTAAACATTATAAAGTTGAAACTGTGTGCAGCCAACTCATTCCTGACCTGATTGACCCTCCCTGAGGTGTGCTGCCAATAAAGAGATACCACTCTGCGAATGAGGACCAGTCAGCTCAAATTGCACTGTCAATGAGAGTCAAGCAGTGCAAATTGCACTATGTCAATGAGGGCTAATCAGTTCAAATTGTAATTTGCCAATGGGGGCCAGTCTGTTCAAATTGCATGCAGACAATTCAATCCCTGCTTGATTGGCCCTCCCTGAGAGTGTGCAGCCAATAGGGAAAGAACACTCTGCCAATGAAGGCCCATTAGTTCAAATTGCATACAGACAATGCACTCCCTACCTGATTGGCCCTTCCTGGGTGGGTGTTAACAATAGGGACAGAACACTCTTCCAATAATGGCCAATTGTGGGACTTAGCTATCCTAATTTCTGTCTTCCTGATGCTTGCTGGGTAGAAGAGATGCTGGCTTTTCTGAAAGGCTCTGCTGCTGGTAAGTTGCTCCATTCTTAGCCTCTGCCCACTCTCTGTCTTCCCCAAGCAAGGGAGGAAATCCAGCTGCTTCCTTTGCCTCCTGAGTTGGTCTCAGGTTTCAGCTGTCTGCTGGAAGGAAGCACAGATCATGGGCATCAGCAGAAGAATGCAGGCCTCCCAGGCTCAAGTTAATATAATCTGTCAGGAGCTTTTCAGTCTTCACTTCATGATGACTCACAGTCTTCTGCAGTCAGTAACTGTCCTGCTAACACGGTGTGGTGCCTTTTAGACTGGAGCTCTCTTCCAGCACATAGCTGGCATTGCTCAATTGGCTCAGGTGAGCCAGGTGGGTTGACAATGCAGGGAGCTGCAGCTGGAAATTGGGTAGAGGAATGAGGAACTCCTGTAACTACTTTGGAATCTAAGTCCTGGTTTGTCTGCAGCTCCATTCCCTTCTGCTGGCCAGAGGTCTCTGCCTGTTGAACATAGAATCATAGAGTTGGAAGGGACCATACAGGCCATCTAGTCCAACCCCCTGCTCAATGCAGGATCAGCCCAAAGCATCCTAAAGCATCCAAGAAAAGTGTGTATCCAACCTTTGCTTGAAAACTGCCAGTGAGGGGGAGCTCACCACCTTAGGCAGCCTATTCCACTGCTGAACTACTCTGACTGTCAAAATGTTTTTCCTGATATCTAGCCTATATTGTTGTACTTGTAGTTTAAACCCATTACTGCGTGTCCTTTCCTCTGCAGCCAAAGGGAACAGCATCCTGACCTCCTCCAAATGACAACCTTTCAAATACTTAAAGAGGGCTATCATGTCCCCTCTCAACCTTCTTTTCTCCAGGCTGAACATTCCCAAGTCCCTCAACCTATCTTCATAGGCCTTGGTCCCTTGGTCCCAGATCATCCTTGTCGCTCCCCTCTGTACCCTTTCAATTTTATCTACGTCTTTCTTGAAGTGAGGCCTCCAGAACTGCACACAGTACTCCAGGTGTGATCTGACCAGTTCCATATACAATGGGACCATGACATCTTGTGATTTTGATGTGATGCCCCTGTTGATACAGCCTAAAATGGCATTTGCCTTTTTTACCGCTGCATCACACTGCCTGCTCATGTTTAGTTTACAATCCACAAGTACCCCAAGGTCTCGTTCACACACTGTGTTGCCTAGAAGCGTATCCCCCATCCAGTTGGTATGCTTTTCTGACCCAGATGCAGAACTTTACACTTATCTTTATTAAATTGCATCTTGTTCTCATATATCGGAATATTTGCTAGTCCTCCCAATTTGGAGGGGGCTATCATGTCCCCTCTCAACCTCCTTTACTCCAGGCTGAACATTCCCCAATCAGTGGTCCCCAACCACCGGGCTGTGGCCCGGTGCCGGGCCGCAAAGGCCCTGGCACTGAACTGCGGCTCCCTGCCTCCGCAGGGCCGTGCCCGGCCGTGCATGCACGTTTGCGCCATGCATGGCCGCAAATGCACATTCGTGGCACTCCCGCGCATGCGCCATGCGTGACCGCAAACACGAGAGTGCCCGCACGCATGTTTGCGGCCGCACATGGCGCAAATGCACATGCACGACCCGCCACACATGCACAGGAGTGCCATGCATGCGTGGCATGTGCGGGCGGGCGATTGCCCTCACCTCCACTGCCGGTCCGCAGCTTAGAAAAGGTTGCGAGCCACTGATCTTGATCATTAATAAATATATTTAAAAGTAGCCCTGAGGTAACCTGCTACTCACCTCCCTCCAGTCTGATGAACCAACAAAATACAAAGTATTACATATAATTATTTGCTATCTTTGTAGAGAAAATTAGTATATTTTCCCACTTTTAGCCTAACGTGACCAGATATCCCGCTTTTGGAGGGACTGTCCCAAATTTGGAACAAATTTGCCGCGTCCCGCAGCATTTCTAAGAAGTCCCGCCTTCCCTGGTCCTGGAGCTGGCTCCGCCCCCCCCCACTGGAATTCTCCTCCTCCTTTCAAGGCAAGGAAACTCGCTCTTTCTCCCCCCAAGGCATGCACCCCGCCCACTCAAGGAGGAGGCTGGCTGGCAGGCTTCTCAGCAGCAAAAATGGAGCTGGCCCCGTCCTGGAGCTGGCCCCGCCTCCACCGGCATCCTCCTCCTCGCAAGGCAAGGAAGCTCTTGCTCTCTCTCTCCTCTGCCGGCCGCCTGGCTGGCTTCTCAGCAGCAGCTGACACCTGGGGAACACTGAAAGGCTGTGGGTGAAAATGGAGCTCAGCTGGCCCCGCCCCCACCGGCATCCTCTTCCTCCTCCTCCTTGCAAGGCAAGAAAGCTCCACCCACCCACCCAACCACCCCACCTTCGGCTGGCTTGCTTGCTTCTCAGCAGCAGCAACAGCAGCCACCTGGGGAACACTGAAAAGATGTGGGTGAAAATGCTCACCGGCATCCTCCTCCTTGCAAGGGAGTATAGTAGGTAAATGACATTCTGTTCAACTTCTTTAAGTTGTTTTTTTAATTTTATGTCATTTGTGTATGTAAAATGTTGTTGATGGCGTAGTAAACAATGGTTTGTAAAAGCATAGTAATGCTTTTATTAGCTTGCCTAAATTGCAGAATTTTAATCATGTTGCTTTTGGTGGCTGCTGCATGGCATCTTGATATGTGCATCTGAACTGCTCTCCCAGGGAAGTGTTTTTGCAATGCAAGGAATGCTTTTATGGGCCTCTGGCCTTTTAACAAATGCATGCCTGCTCTGTTTCCCTGCTGGAATATTCTGTTCTTTTTTAATTTCTGCATTTCATGAAGCAGGAAAGGGGTGTAATGTCCTCCAAGCAGTGGTAAAAACAAAGAGAAGAATCTGTTCACTAGTGGAACTTATGTTCTTTATATATCTGAAGCTGACCTGGTAGGAGGAAATGGCTTCAAACAATGACTTGTTCGCTTTAGAAATGTAAGTATCACCTGTTAGACTGGCTCCCAGTTTATTTTTTTAAAAAACCCTCTCATCAGCAACAGGTGTTAGGACTGATTTCTCCAAAGTAGCAACCTATCAAAAAGTTGCATTTTTTTCTCTGATGGCTTAATGTTCTTTGCTAAGTCATTATCTTGTAACTTCAAACACCATTAAAAGTTATCTATCTATACTTAAAAATAACTTCTTAGAATATATACAAACATATATATACTTCATTCTTGCTACTTTTTGTTTTAGCAAAGTCTATTTAAAATGGTTGCTATTTTCTCATACATGAATCTTTTGGCCCTCAAACAGTACTCCTATCCTTGAATCATATTTTCACTTCTGTGAAGTTAAACAGTCTTGTCATTCTCAGATGCTTTTGTGCCTGGGCTTCTTTCACGTCAATCTCCTAGTCCTCATGGGACCCAAGGGAAAGGAGAGGGGGTAGCACCAGCATGCCCACAAAGGCTTACGCCTTGCCATTCTTGCCTGTTCTTTTAAAATGTTTGGCTTACTGAGTAACTTAAAGAAGCTAGTTTCTAACATATCTCTTAATAAGGGGAAACCTGTACAAGAACTACTGCTAGCTGAAATAATTACTGAATGTGCATAAAAACAGTTTTATTGATTGTGCCTTTAACTCTGGACCGATAAATCTCAAGGTTACAATAAATAAATCTCAATAAATCTCAAGGTGATTCCAGAACTCCAGGCCATGCCTGGAGGTTGGCAACCCCTCGTGTCTCCAAGCTGCGCAGGCTTGAGTGGTTATTCCAGAACTCCAGGCTGTGCCTGGAGGTTGGCAACATCCCAGTCAATTGTTTCCCTCTTTTTCAATCTTAAATTCTGGTCACCTTATGTTAGCCACTTGTGGGTATTTAAGGACAGTATGGAGTCCTGCATTCTTTCTAAGGGTACAGAAATACAGCATTTTAGGCTTTCATGTTAGACTATATCTTTTCTTTATGCAATGCTGGAGCTTTTTAAATTCCCACACCTGGCTGCCACTGGTACTAGAAACTTTTATTTATTTATACATACATACATACATACATACCACCCTTCCCTACGGCTCTGGGCGGTTTACATAAAACATTGTAGAACATCTCCATAGAACAATATAAACATAACAAATAACAATAACATACCAACTATAACAGCATTTCAACTAACAACTTTGACACTCCCTTGGTAGGTTCGGCCTCTCAGTCTGGGGGGGGGGGGGGACCTGTAGATGTTATGGGTCAGTCAGCCTCAAGCAAATGCCTGGTGGAAGAGCTCCTTTTCGCAGGCCCTTCAGAATTGTTGAAGTTCTGGCAGGGCTCTGATCTCTTTGGGGAGCTCATTCCCCCAGGTGGGTACCAGGACTGAAAAGGCCCTGGCCCTTGTTGAGGTCCGACATGCCTCTTTAGGGCTAGGGATCCGCAGCCAGTTGGAGGTGGCGGAGTGTAGAGCTCTTCTGGGGGTATAGGCAGGGAGGCAGTCTCTCAGATACATTGTGCCCAGACTGGGTGTGTTATATGCCCAGTCTTCATGCTATTATATCTTGTGCTGATATCAACTCATTTGGCAGGGCAAAGAAACATGGGAAACTGCTGCTAAAAATGTAGCAAATTTAGATATAAGAGCAAAAGAGAGTGGCTATAAGCTTGTAAGTGTACTATGAGCTATTATAGCAAAAAGTCAGATTATATGGATATAGAGGCAAATTTCAATAGCTGTAATTCTTGGGGTGCTTTGATTTCCTTGAGCCAGAACCTAGCACTTATCCAAAAGCTGTCTGGAGCTTTCATTAATTTCTTGGCCTCTCTTGATAAGAAATGCTTTATCTCTCAACATATGGTATAAATGACCTTGAGATATGCTGAAATGTTTGTAATACTTAAAAGACACAACCTAACAAACAATTGTTGAAACTGTAAATATAAAATCAAATTATCGCCACTCTTTATTAATGCTTGCAAAATATTACCTTTAACTTTCCCTTTTCCATCAGCAGGATCAGTGGTCATATACAAGTATGTTAATAAGGGAAGAAGTGATAATCTAGTATCCAGACTCACTGACACAAACAGAAAGTTTAAAAGCACATAAATAATTGCTCGAGTAGTTGTTGTCATCACAGCAAGTATAAAGTCTGTTATGATTTTTCATGTTTAACAGTATAAGGTCTCTCCTTTGAAAACATGTACCAGATGTTGGATTTCCTCAAGGTTAAATGTGATTATTGCACAAGCACACACACACACAAATTGCAGGCAGAGATTAAATCACAAAATAATGAGCTCCTCTCAAAGGTAGTATACTACACTGATTATCCTCCTTTTGCCTCTAAGATATACTCTGTTTTAAATCCCCTCCATGGAATATTCATTGGAAAGCAGTGTTTAGGATAGTTGGTAGGACTTCTTTAGAAAATTGATCAGCTTTGTTTTCTCATTTGGAAGATAGTTTAAAGGCTGGCTCTTAATTTGGGGTCATCAGTTTAATGTTCAGTTTTATATATACATTTGTATATTTAACTGATTTAGTACAATTGTTAAATTAGAACTGCCACAGCATGATAGAACAAGTGCCACCCAATGTAGCATTAAGTTTGTTAATTTACTGAGTTTTTGGAGTAGGTTATGCATTAAGCACACAAACAAGTTTCTTCTAGTACTGCCTTTCAGATGATTGAGATCACTCTTTGGGAGGTTCTACAATGTCTCCTAGGGAATTGGAGGGGGAGGAGGTAAGCCTCAATAATAGCAAGAAATTTTGGGGGTTTAGGTGAGGATCATCAGTGTATTTGTTAGGATGAATACTGATAAGAGTATAAAATTAGCCAGCATGCAGTTGGCCATCCATGCAGTTAAGATCTGACATCCTGCCCTGTGTGTGGGTCAAGCAAAATGATAAAGCTACTGCTTCTTCCTGTCATGTTCGTATGAAAACTGGCCATACTCATAATTCTGTTATACAGTAACTATAATAACAGGCATCATCTAGCTAAAAATTGCTATAGTTAAAGTGTAGTCTTTCTATTTGCTGTGGAAATAGATTGAATCTACATTCCCTTCCTCCATCCCAGTTCTCTTGTTCATCCCTGGGAAAATTTATTTCCTGGATTGTAGAACCTGTGGGGAATAATAAACATGTGTCTTAGAAGGCTGTTGTGGGGGGAAACAATTCTGCCTCTTCTGTCACATAGCTTCACTGATGGAAGGGGGAGAAGAGAGAGCTTCTTTCCCCCTTTCCATGCCATCCTCCTCATCTGCATAGCTAATAGTCCATGCAAGCCTAATGACTCCTGGAATAACCTTTACAGGGGGGAGAAAGTACTGATGCGAAACTGGAAAAGATCTGTGGATTCCAGGTGCAACCCTCTGGGGAACTGAGAGGTATTCTGAGGGTTCTTTTTGTGTCTCATAGGGTTGCCAAGTCCTTGGCAATTGGCAGGACAGGTGAGACTTAACAGGAGTGGGAGGGAGGCACAGCTGATTTTGCAGCTGAGTCTATGTAACTTCTTATGGGAGGGTGGCATATGTATGTATGAATGAATGAATGAAACAAATATCATATAGCACACTCAGGGTGATGCTGTGGTATTTGGGCAAAAACTCCATTGTAAATTTAACTTCTACTGTAGAGTTTTTGCCTAAATAACAAAGCATCATCTTGATGTTGCCAATATGATAACATCACTTCCAGCTCATGTTGGAAGTGACATAGATACACTGCTGCAACATCACTGAAATTAATGGAACTTAAGACCCACTGACTTAGATGTGCCCCTAACTTTCCCTTGATTGTTACAAAATGCTAACATTCCACATTTTATTCAACGAGATCTGAACACAATGGAAAAATGAGCAAATGAGAACAAGATGCAATTTAATAAAGATAAGTGTAAAGTTCTGCATCTGGGTCAGAAAAATGAAAAGCATACCTACTGGATGGGGGATACGCTTCTAGGTAGCACTGTGTGTGAACGAGACCTTGGGGTACTTGTGGATTGTAAACTAAACATGAGCAGGCAGTGTGATGCAGCGGTTAAAAAGGCAAATGCCATTTTAGGCTGTATCAACAGGGGCATCACATCAAAATCACAAGATGTCATGGTCCCATTGTATATGGAACTGGTCAGATCACACCTAGAGTACTGTGTGCAGTTCTGGAGGCCTCACTTCAAGAAGGACGTAGATAAAATTGAAAGGGTACAGAGGAGAGCGACGAGGATGATCTGGGGCCAAGGGACCAAGCCCTATGAAGATAAGTTGAGGGACTTGGGAATGTTCAGCTTAGAGAAAATAAGGTTGAGAGGGGACATGATAGCCCTCTTTAAGTATTTGAAAGGTTGTCATTTGGAGGAGGGCAGGATGCTGTTCCCATTGGCTGCAGAGTAACACACAGTAATGGGTTTAAACTACAAGTACAACAATATAGGCTAGATATCAGGAATAACCTTTCACAGAGTAGTTTAGCAGTGGAATAGGCTGCCTAAGGAGGTGGTGAGCTCCCCCTCACTGGCAGTCTTCAAGCAAAGGTTGGATACACACTTTTCTTGGATGCTTTGGGCTGATCCTGCATTGAGCAGGGGGCTGGACTAGATGGCCTGTATGGCCCCTTCCAACTCTATGATTCTATGATTTGTTTTTTATAGTGATTTGCTTTCTCTCCTTAAAATGATGCTCAAGGAGACACACAGCATAAAACACAAAATACACTATAAATATGAAACATACTGATAACTTTTATTTAATTGTAATCAATTATCTAAATTACATATTTATTATTTTATTGAAACTTAAAGGCACTCATTGAGTCAATATGATTGAATGACATCCCCTTGATGGAGGCAGGAGTTCCCTCACAGACAGGTTCCAGTGCCAATCGGCTGGCCTGCAGAGGGAATTTTCCCACTTCTCCAGCTCTGATCATTATTAGATAAAATACACCCACAACGTATATGAAGGGTGAAAACTTTGCCAACTTTCTAACTCCAGAAAGCATCCAAATTTCTTCGTATGTTCCTGTGGCATGTGCAAAGGACCCTTGGGTGTTGCTTTTTTGAGGGGAGTGCTCAGGCCACGGTTGCAGAGGCTGTGATCAATAGGATTTTCAAGACCATTTAAGCTGTTGTATAAAGCTAGCTGTGTTAAATTCCATTTTTGGGGGTGGGGAGAACTCTACTGTGTTCCCCATAATCTCTTTCCTTGTATGTGTTCTCCTGTTCAATAATTCATGCTTTTAATATGATTATCCTTCTCTTTTAGTAGCCCCTCGATTACTAAAACATCCTTTACCATCCTTTTTCTTCTTTTGGTTTCCCGAGAAACATGTTTTTGCCACAGCTCTTCATTTCTCCCTTTGGTATTGTTTGTACCGGTTATTTTACATTGGCACTGTATTGAAGGAATCTTGAGGAAGAAGAAGGGGGCAGGGAGTATCTCTATCTGCTGTCTAGAAACTCAGACAGAATTGAAGTCCAGTTGCTTCTGTCATGTGAACTCAGGACTGGAAGGTAGCTGAAGGCAAGGAAGATCTGAGAACTAAACTGAGTATAGTATGGCAGGCAGTTACAATGAGTAAAACTCAGAGCCATTCCGCACCCGATAAAAAACGTGAAATTCTTACCTTTGATAAACGCCATATTTTTGGCATTTTGCACGATGTCATGAACATCCAGCATTGCAGCAGCAAATCAGCAGTTACATCCTCCATTTTAAAGTGCTTGCATGGGAATCACATAGACTGGATACCCTCTGCCATGTAGCGTGAGCAGGAGGAGAGCAGCCAGCAAGCCATTTGCAAAAGATACCTGCATTATCAAAGTAACAAGATCTCCAGCTGCAGTGCCCGCACTTGAGCCCGCCTCCCTCTCTCTTCACCTGGAATGGGCTTTCTTTCTTTCTTTCTTTCTTTCTTTCTTTCTTTCTTTCTTTCTTTCTTTCTTTCTTTCTTTCTTTCTTTCTTTCTTTCTTTCTTTCTTTCTTTCTTTCACCCAGGCAGAGCAGAAAATAAACTTTCCCCATCAATTTGCCCATAAAGCACGCCTCTTCCCCACCCAAAACAAACAAGCAAATCATCCAAAAACATTTTTTTAAGCTTCAAGGCTCCGGATTGCAAGAGGGCTTGCAATAAAAGAAGCACTATAAATAGATGCATACGCCTTTAAATGCACAAGTCTCATTAAAAAAAAAAAGAATTGGCTCACATCGTGGTCCCTTTAAAAGAGGGAGAAAGGTGATTGGCCACCTGTCTTGACTGACTGGCAGCAGAGAGGAGCATGTATACCGTATTCCCCTCTTCTGCATTTCAAGCAGGTGTGCAAAATGGCAGGAAGTGTGAGACGGCAGCAGAGGAGCCAGCAGGTGAGGAATTCCCGGAGGCAGGGGTATTTTAGCATTACGCTATTGCGTTGGCCAAATGCTAATTTTTTAAACTCATTTCCCTCAGTGAGCCCGAAGTTACATCTGCATGTCATCAGATGTTAGTAATACTACTAATCACAACTCATTTTTCTATGTGAACAATTTACACATATATTTATTTATATGCCCTTTTTCTTGTTCAGAGCTGCTGCAGCACGTTCTAAAAATTCTTATACTTATATTCACACTTTCCGTCCTTCACTGCTTTCTGTCCTTTTCCAGTCAGCCCAAGGTACCAACATATTCTCCATACTTGAAGGAAGCAGCTCTAGTCCTTCAATCCACCCTTTCCTTGCTCTTGTTAATTACAACACATCATAGATTTGTAGTTATAATTATTTCATGAACAGTTGGGTATAAGGCCATGTCTATGCTATGTATTTAACCGTTGATATAATACCTGTATCTGGAGACATATATAATTTTAGGGATAAGTATGTGCAAGTTGTGCTGTGAGTTCCAGAGAAAACATATTAACCAATTAATGTATGCAAACGCCTTTGAAGATGTAAAACCCTGTTTAAAGAGCTGAGGGATGCTACTGACTAAACAACATGCATATTATTAACTTATATTGCTAATATTTTTAGTGGTCTCCCAAGGTTTACAGAGCCAAGTGCGTATGAAAAAAATGCCTAACAGGATTATGAGTTTAAAAAGACTAGGGTTTTTTAAAGATAATGTTTTAGGCCAGTCACATTCTGGACCTCTTTTGGGTATTTGAAAAGTGGTTATTCATGAATACCTTCTATGACACTGTGGATGCTTTCCTGGAAACATAATAGTCTGTGAAACAACACTATGACTGATTATGCACAGTGGCAGCCCGGCTGCCGCCATGCTGTTGTAGTGGGGTGGGATGCCCGCCATTCCCTGCATATTCACAGGGGAGCAGCTCCCCCGGCATATGTGGCCTGCCCCGCTGTAACACCGCATGGCCATGCTTCGCAGTGGCAGCGGGGTGCGGGAGGCAGTGGGCCACCCCCTGCTATAGCTGGCGAGTGGCATGCCACTCCTCCACCTAGGTGGGGCTGAGGAATGCCCTGTCCAGCTCTGTGGCTCTGCAGAGCTGGCAGGGGCTTGTGGTATCCCTGCAGGGCTGGCCCACCGTAAGCCCCAATGGTGCCTGCAGCATCTCAGGGAACACAGAAGACTCCACGTTCCCTTACCGGGGGGAACCAGGGCCTGAGCCAGGCCAGGGCTCAGTGGCGCCCGGGATGGCGGTAGCATAGGGCATAATCAGGGATAATTCCCGCAGCTCTGTTGCTGCCAGCCCAGGCATTCTGCCCATGCATAATTGGTCTATGGGAGGTATTGATAACTTGAGAACAAATGTTCACAGTATATTGAGAATCAGTGAAAAAATGGAGGGAGTTCCCTATTCTTCCCGTGGTCTCTTGGATGCTTGAGAAGCTGAGCATGGGAGTTCTCTTTGGCCTTGAGTTCTACACTAACTGAGCATCAGACTGCTTAAAAGACAAAAAATGTTTTATTATAAAGAGAAATCTTTTAATAGATATTAATGTTGTTATTATTATTAAATGTATAGACTGCCACTTTCTGGAAATCTCAAAAAGAGCCAATCAGGACACAGAGGATTATCTGAAAATATATCAGGAAATTACTGATCTATGCTAACTACATATCTCTAATGTCCCCACCAGGACATTCATAGAATCTTTTACCGCTCCTTCTGGAGCGGATAAAATAAAAGAGTAAGGGCTCCGTCGCACACATGGAAGCGGCCTGCGCCCCCCAGCCGCCCCAAGACACAGCAGCGGCCGTGCCGGCACCCGCTCTGAGGACGCACCAAGCTCGGCAGCAGGCGCCCGCAGCGCCGGCGCCCACTGCAATGCCTGGCCCGCCGCCTGCAGAAGAGAAGCCCTCGACTTGCTCCTGGGCTCCCGCCCGCCACCATCTCATGCCTCTCCCCACAGCCACACGTAGGCCACCGGATGGGGAAGGGGCACAGGATGAGCCAGCCGTGCCTCACAGGCCGCCCCACAGAGCCGCTACCACCCTAATCGCGACCCCGCTAGCACCCACTGTATTTTGGGTGCAGCGGGCTTACTTACTAGTCATAGAATAATAGAGTTGGAAGAGACCTCATGGGCCACCTAGTCCAACCCCCTGCACTATGCAGGACACTCACAACCCTATCGCTCATCCACTGTAACCCGCCACATCCTTAAGCCTTAGCAGAATCAGCTTCTCTGTCAGATAGCTATCCAGACTCTGTTTAAAAACTTCCAAAGATGGAGAACCCACCACCTCCCGAGGAAGCCTGTTCCACTGAGACACTGCTCTAACTGTCAAGAAGTTCTTCCAGATGTTGAGACTGAATTAATTTTGAATTAATTTCATCCCATTGGTTCTGGTCCGTCCCTCTGGGGCAAGAGAGAACAACTCTGCTCCATCCTCTATATGGCAGCCTTTTAAATACTTGAAGATGGTTATCAAATCCCCTCTCAGTTGTCTCCTCTCCAGGCTAAACAGACCAAGCTCCCCCAACCTTTCTTCGTATGTCTTGGTCTCCAAACCCCTCACCATCTTTGTTGCCCTCCTCTGGACACGCTCCAGTTTGTCTACATCCCTCTTCAACTGTGGTGCCCAAAACTGAACACAGTACTCCAAGTGAGGCCCACCCAGAGCAGAGTAAAGCGGTACCATCACCTTCCGTGATCTGGACACGATACTCCGTTTGATACAGCCCAAAATCCCATTTGCCTTTTTAGCCACCGAGTCACACTGTTGACTCATGTTCAATATGTAGTCTACTAAGACTCCTAGATCCTTTTCACACTTGCTACTGCCAAGACAAGTCTCCCCCATCCTATACTGGTGTATGTGGTGTTTCCTACCTAAATGCAGAACTTTACATTTGTCCCTATTGAACTTCATTTTATTCAGTTTAGCCCATTTCTCGAGCCTATCAAGATCATCCTGTATTCTGATTCTATCTTCGGTTGTGTTTGCTACCCCTCCCAGTTTAGTATCGTCTGCAAATTTAATAAGTATTCCTTCTAAACCCTCATCCAAATCATTTATAAATATGTTGAACAACACAGGCCCCTGGATAGATCCCTGGAGAACTCCACTTGTCACTCTTCTCCAAGAGGATGCTGAACCATTAACAAGTACCCTCTGGGTACGATTTGTCAACCAGTTATTGATCCACCTGACAAAATTAGGATCCATACCGCATTTTACCAACTTGTCAACAAGAATATCATGTGGAACCTTGTCAAAAGCTTTACTGAAATCCAGATAAACTGAAATCCAGATAAACTATGTCCACAGCATTCCCCTGATCCAGTAAAGTAGTCACTTTCTTGAAAAAAGAGATAAGGATATAATTCCCTATATTCTGTTAAAAGATTGTCCTGCAAAGTATGCTGGAGCTTTGTCAGTGGTAAGCTCTGAACTTACTTGTGTACCAGAGGCAATTCAAAGACTATGGTTGCCAACTTTGGGTTGGGAAATGCCTGAAAATTTTAGAGGTAGAGCCTGGGAGTGTGGGGTTTGGAAGAGGGAGGGATCTTAGTGGGGCAAAATGTCACGCAAAAAACCTTCCAATGCTTCCATTTTTCTCCAAGGACACTGATATGTGTCATCTGGAGATCAGTTGTATTTCTAGGTGATCTCCAGGCAACCCTAGCCCCTGGAGATTGGCAACATTATCAGGGCCCCCTGATATGGGCAAATGGAGGAAAATCTGATTTTGAAGTTTTGTAGCTACTTTTAACATTTTGTGTATTGAATTGTACTGATGTTGTTTTGTGATTAGTCCTGCCAGAATTAAAACTGAAATCTGGAGACCAGTTGCTCTGGTTGAAATGGTAGTTTGCATGGTGGACCCTCCCCCTTTATGAACTTTTTAACCCCTCCCCTCCCCAAACCCTCCCCTCCCAGGCTCCATTACTTTTGGGGTGGTAAGCAGAACACAATCCTTGCTGGATCCCCATGCTTTAAAAAAATCCTTCCACAATTTTCCATTACATTGCAGGACTCTTTCACTTCCAGAATTTTGTAATAAATTGCAGGCCTCTGTCACTAATTCCTTTTGTGGGAAAAGATGTCTGCTTTAGCAGTTTAATTGAAGCCATTTATAGCATACTTTTTCACAAGAGAATAACATACTGTAGAAATCTACAGGATGGACCTAAGTTTTGGAATAAAGATATATTTCTTTTTTTTATATTACAGTGAGAGAAGTTTCTTTTACTAAGGCAGAGAACATGTATCATGAATAAGCAATCCCCATTGCGTGAGTGGGTACACATGCAACCTAGCCACTTCAAATTACATTATACTACATGGTGCATTTTTATTTCTCATGAAGTCTCTTATTTCTTATAATACAAACCTAGTTCCTATGCATAGTCTGTTCTATGTATTGTTCTTTATTACTATGTAAACTTTCCTGAGCCTTCGGGGAGGGCGGTATATAAATATAATAAATAAATAAATAAATAAATAAATAAATAAATAAATAAATAATCTCAATTTCTCAGTAGAGGTATCGATCTTGATAGAGGTAGAGATATCTATAAAAATTTAATGTACAAGTAAAAGGTAATTTTCTGCCAAAGCAAAAAAATCATGTGTAGGACAAACCAAGTAGAATATAATAAACTGGGAACCAATGAGGAGCTGCAGTAGGGGAAACAATTTGGAAAACTCTTCTCCAGAAATTTGTGAGATCCGAACAACTAAGCAGGCTGTTTTCCCTTCCTAACTAACCTTCCATTGGGGTCTGGAGATAACTGATATCGATATCAAGACTATAGAGGTCTGTTCCGCTGGAGAAAATGGCTGCTTTGGGGGGGTGGCCTTGTGTCCCACTGAGCACCCTCCAAGCCTTAGCCCCAAATCTCCAGGAATTTCCAGTCTGGAGTTGCCAACCCTAGTTTCCCTGGAGAAAATGAGCACTCTAGAGCAGGGGTAGTCAACCTGTGGTCAACCTCCATAGTCAACCTGTGGTCCTCCACAGCAAATGCTGGCAGGGGCTCATGGGAATTGTAGTCCATGAACATCTAGAGGACCACAGGTTGACTACCTCTGCTCCAGAGAGTTGATTCTGTGGTATCAAATCCCTACTGAGCTCTCTTCCCAAACTCTGTCTTTCCCATTTCTAATTACCAGAAATTCCCTACCCAGAGTTGGCAGCCCTATTTTACCCGCATCCCGCCCACTATCCTTCTCCCCCTTCCGACTTCTCTTACACGCTCTCAAAAAAATCTTTGCCCCTGCTACGGTTGCCAACTTTGCACTGGGAAATTCTGAAGATTCATGGGGTGGAATCTAGGGAGGGCAAGATTTTGGAAAGGAGGTCTGCAGCAGAGTTCCATAGAATTCACCCTTTCAAAGCAGCTATTTCTCCAGGGGAGATCTCTGTTGTTTGGAGATGAGTTGTGGTCTCAAGAGGGCTCCAGGCCCCAACCCTAGCCCCTGAAGCCGTTCATTCCCCTTGAGGAAGGGAGCTGGAGCAGACCAAAGGCTTGTGCCAAAATAAAGAACATGCTACTGCTTCCTTATTTTTTTGCTGCAACAGACTAACTCTCTGGAATTCTAAGAATCCTACTTTTAAAAATATCTAGAGGCTCTGCAGCTAGAAAGAAGAAAAATGGCTTTTTATTTTTATAGTTTCTTTAGACTAATTTACGATCACAGTTCTAGAGCTTTTATCAAACCATCCCTTTATACAGAAGAAATGGGAAAAAATCTAGGGTCAAGGGGTCATTAAATGAAACTAATACTGTGCCCCCCTTTTGATGTCCATTAAACCTGATGCTGAAATAAAATTTTGTTAGTCTACAAAGTGATGCTAGACTCCTGTGAATTTTTTATTTTGCTGCAACAGGTTGAAATGGCTACTCCCTTCTGGAATTACTGAAATGGGATGCATAGACATCCCTAGCTTGTCTGTGAGTGGCCAGCCAAGTGAACATACCTGTAGTCTATCTTGTGCAGCAACATGTTTCAAACAACAACCAGGCAGTTGCCTTGGAGAGCCAATAAACAGGCCAAGGCATTCCCCTGATGTAATGAGGTATTGGTGTCCTAGGACCTACCAAAGGTGGGACCCAGGGCATATTAAGGGTAGACAGTAGATGGGTCAGTTACTTCTACTACAGTGGAAATGCAGAAACTGCCAGAGTGGAATGGAGACTTCTTCTTTTACCTTCTGCACAATAAATCCTGGTGAGACAAAATCTTTGATGGATTGCACATCATTTTAGGAAATTAGCTTTCTTCCCTGCATCGAGGATGCATTTAACTTTGTTGTTTTGTTATCCATTAATAAACTGTCTGTAAAAGCTTGATAATAGAGAAATGAAACACTTAACAATATAGTTAAATGAGTGTGTGAAAGATTCAGCCCAGCATATTATAGTACTTAACTACTTTATTATTTATTGTTTCCTTTAGGTGTTAGAGTGTGCCATCAACAAGTAATGTAAAACCTCAGGAAGCTGACATTTATTCTCATAAACCATTTTAGTGTGTGTATGCTTTAAAAAGAGGAAGGGAAAAAGATCCTGATAGGACACCTTTTCTTCAAAACAAACCAAAAAACCCCCACCAAGAGCAAGACCCCTGTGCCCCAGTCAATGCCTACTTTAAAAAGATCCTAATGAATTCTTTGTTTTGTTTTTCAGAGCACCGAACATATGGCAGCTTCTGCTGGTGCTTGTGTATTTGCAGCGATGCCTGTCAACATCCACCAGAGAGCAGGGCAGCTCCAACAGCCGCATCTTTTATGCCGTAGAAATCAGTGGAGACAGCGACACAGCCAGATCCTGGCCAAACAACACGGATTGCAGTTCATTTCAAAGGTCAGGTGCATATTTAAACTTGCTTCATTACTTCCACCTTTATGCCTGAGATTTTCATTTTTTGAAAATCAGTTTACCTAGGTTCCTTTAGAGACAGAAAAAAATGAAAGTGCTGAGTCCTATTTTCATTTGGAGATATCAAGCTTTTTATCAAATTATAGTGGTGGCGTTTCAGAATATTTCATATCTGATCAGGAAGAAAATCCAAAAATAATTTTCTCTTTATTCAGGAGTCTTTCAGGCACTGGGAGTGTTTTATTTATTACTTGATATCTGTGCACTAGTCAATCATTTTTTGAATTCAGACAAGAAAATAGAATTTTTATTTTTAAAGGAGTGAAAAAAATCCTAAAATGTGGATTATTGAAATGCTGTAGCCTTTATTCCTAATGTAAAATCAGAGTCTCAGTGCTTACTCTGTTGAACATATAATGCGGGCTTTAACCACAACACGTTATAATGAATCTGTATGTTTAAGTCAAGTATATTACATTAGTTAATTATGGGCACTATAGCTTCTGTGTATTTGTATACCAATATTTATCTTTTAGCTTTCAGAAATCTGGCTGGCTTGTATCTTTGAAAACACTTTCATTTAGCTTTACACCAAAACATTGATGCTTTCATAATGTGTATCTATGTGTATGCTAAGCATTTTTAATGTTAATGTTTCATATGAATATGATTGTAACAAATTGATCATTCCCTTTGTTTATTTGCCCAATGGAACAGTTGTGTTGCTATATAACTCTAACATTTATTGGAATAGAAATAAGGACTTTGGTCATTTGAGATCTTACAGCTATTTTTTACGACTATATGAAACAAGCCTAAATGTAATTCTTCATGTAATAGTTTTCCCTCCTGTGATTACCTTTTCTTCACTGTGTACAACAAACTTGTTTCCTTCAGAAAATTAATCCTCATGGCCCTCCTCTCAGGATAGTCATGTTTTATGCTCCAGAGTTCAAGCAAATATAAGAAACACTATGTGGGAAAAGATGGAGGTGGCCACCATCTTGGGTGTTTCTCAGCCACAAAGTATGTTCAGTTGGGTATCAACAGTTTTCCTTATCCATGTTGGTGTGGTAGGATGTCCTTGAGAAATATGTTGGATGGAGGTACAAACAAAAAGGAAGTACTCCTTCATTCATAAGAAATCAAACATCCATTGCTAGTAGAATTAGTGACGGTTACAAGGATGACTGGCTTTGAGAAGGGTTGGACATATTCTACATATCTGAAAGGAATCTACATGATATCTAAAGGGAATCTTCACCTTTAGAGATAGTAAGCCCCTTCCTATCAGTGATAGAGAGACAGCATCTGGAGAAAGACTTGACTTCTATGCCCCATTTTGTTAGGCCTTTGGGAGGACATGTTTAGTCATTGTGTGAAACAGGATGCTTGACAAGATGGATCACTGGTCTGATCCAGCATGGCATGCCTTGCATTATCATGACCCTATTAGGACCATTTCTACCTGTCTCTGTGTACTGTTCTTAAAAAGATATTTTCTGCTGTCAGTTCTTCATAGTGAAGAATCAAATAAACACATCTGAGACTCAGGAAGGGTTGGATACTTCTAATTGCAAAGGGAAAACCCAAATAGTGTGTCTTGGGGAATGTACTTGGGAATGTACAATTGATGTTCCATAAAAGCCAATACTTGATGTCCTTTCTGGGAACTGGTTTTCTTTTCAACTAGAAAAATGGTATCCTGGCACAATCTATCTAACTGTGCATGACAGTAATGATTTAGAACACTAAGGCTACACTAAATTTGGTGAATAATGATTCCACAGTGTTTGGGGTCACTACTTTAGTATTTTATTAAGAGAAGCCCTTGTTTTAAAACTCACTTGTTATGAATAAACTTCAGAGACAGTGTTCTTAGCTTCTGTTTCAAGTGTGACATTTGAGCTACAGTGAGAATGCTTCTTAACCACTGCAATGTATCAGGTGATTCTAATAACTCAACATTTACCTTTTCTCCCCCTCCCCAAATAATTTTGTACTTTCCATGTAAACTTTACCCTGTTGAAAACCCTGCCATTCAAGGTACTAGGTACTAGAACATGCAACAGAGGAAACTGAAGGTGAACATATTTCTTGGTTTCATAACAATAGCACCATGGGTATGGCTTTCTGCTTTTGATGTTCAAGCAGCAGTTCTGTTTCTTAACTTTTTTTCCATTTCAAATATGAAGCAGCCGCCACTTTAGTATTTAGAGCTTATGGTCTTTAAGCCACAAGGAGCACTGGTGCAGACTTAAAGATTCAAATGTGATTAAGCTTAATATTTTCCCCCAAACTTCTTGTGGACTTGTAATAAGCTTACTGTATGTGCTGTATGATAAGACCAGATGCTGCTAGGACATATATTTGACAAAGTACCAAAAAGAGCTTTGTTAAAGTTGCTGTAACTAGAAAGCCTTACTGCTAATATAGGTTGTATTTTTAAAAAGTAGGCTCCTGTTCAGCAAATACTGTTCTATAACATGTGATTTTTCTTTTCTTTATATGAGGAGTCCTTAGTTTCCTTGGACAGAAGTTGGTTTGAATAAATTAAATATGTGAATTGGGCTGACAGCTGCAATTCCCAGGCAACAGTATGAATTGCTTTAAAAGTATTACCATAGTATTAAAAAAACTCCAGTGCTGAATTAGAGGAAAATTTCTTGTTCCTCTTCCAAAACAAGCAGTTTTCTTCTTAAGGTTACTAAACGTGGGGTGGGGCCTGGAGATCTCCCATAATCACAACTGATCTTCAGACTACGGAGGTCAGTTACCCTTGAGAAAAATGAGTGTTTGGGAGGGTGGAATCTATGGCAGTATATCCCTCTGTGGTACCGCCCCTTCCCAGGCTCCATCCCCAAATTCTTGAGAATTTTCCAACCCAGAGTTGGCATCCCTGCTTCCAATACTGCATGATAGGCTGTGACAAAAGAACAACTACATTTAATGATTAATGTTATTGGATGCCGTCTGGGAAATAGATCAATGATGTTGTTGTAGGTTTGTACCAGTGAGTATCTTACATGTTCTATTTATATTGCCGGTCTATCTTACACAACCAGCAGGTCCCAGGGAGGCTGTTGAAACTGTGGACAGGGGCCTAGAGGCAGCTTTGGAACGGAAGAAGGCTGACAAGCGGCAACATTATTCCAAGATTCAGAGTATCTTAATAATTCCAAGGAAACAGAGGTGCTATTGCTTTGGGGGGAAGTCTTACCCAGTAAGACAGCTTGGTGTAGTGGTTAAGAGCAGTGGCCTCTAATCTGGAGAGCTGGGTTTGATTCCGCACTCCTCCATATGCAGCCAGCTGGGTGAACTTGGGCCAGTCACAGTCTTGTTAGAGCTGTTCCCAGACACCCCCTCCCCAAATCTTTAAGAGTTTCCTCACCTGGATATGACAACTCTGGCTCCCAACCCCCACCAGTAGACTGGGGTGGGGGGACCTGGCAACACTATTTAAAACGATGCAGCCATGATACTGAAAAGGGGTTAGTTACAGGGATTGTATTATCCCATGTGCTGGAAAAGCTGCACAAGCTGTTCATCTGTTTCCAAATGCAGTTCAAAGTCCTGGTTCTTATCTATAAGGCCCTAAACAATTTCCTTTAAGGAAGGGCTCCAGCCCTACTGTCCATCATGCTTTTCTAGTTATATTGCAGTGAACACATGTATAATATGCATATATATCCATACACCTGTGTTCCAGTACATAGCTGCATGTGTGGCTCCCATTACGTGTTCAGCACATGTGTGTGACATGAGAATTACTCAGTGCATTTATAAAGAAAAATCAAGTGTCCACGCTACATGGATTGTACATGTGTTCACTGTAATGCAGAAGTGATATGGGTCCAAAGACAGGACTTTTCAGTAGTGATACCCCTGGATCCTACCATATTGCCCCTCGCAGGGCTTTGCACTCTGTGGGTGAAAATCTGCTGGTCGTTCCCGGCCCTAGGGAAGCACGCCTGGCCTCGACCAGGGCCAGGGCCTTTTCAGTCCTGCCCCCCACCTGGTGGAATGAGCTCCTGGGAGAGCTGCAGGCCCTGCGGGATCTTTCAACGTTCTGCAGGGCCTGCAAAACGGAGCTCTTCTGCCAGGTTTATGGTTGAGGCTGGGGCTGATAATATAGATCTACGCCCCCCCCCCTGGGATTCGGGATTGGGATCTGAAGTAAACATCATCTCTACCCGCCAGTAGTGGGAGGGGGGGAGTTGAATTGCCAATCTTCGCCATGCTGGTAATGTTGGGAATGTTATTACTGTCTTTTAATGGGGTTTTAATGGGGATTTTAGGATGCTGTGACCCGCCATGAGCCGCAAGGGAGTGGCAGGAAATAAATCTAATAATAATAATGATAATGATAATAATAATGATAATAATAATAATAATATTCATAGAATCATAGAATAATATAGTTGGAAGGGACCTCATGGGTCAACTAGTCCAACCCCCTGCACTATGCAGGACACTCACATCCCAATCGCTCATCTACTGTAACCTGCCACCCCTTTGCCTTCACAGAATCAGCCTCTCCGTCAGATGGCTATCCAGCCTCTGTTTAAAGATTTCCAAAGATGGAGAATCCACCACCTCCCGAGGAAGCCTGTTCCACTGAGAAACTGTCAGGAACTTCTTCTGGATGTTTAGATGGAATTTCTTTTGAATTAATTTCATCCCATTCGTTCTGGTCTGTCCCTCCAGGGCAAGAGAGAACAATTCTGCTCCATCCTCCATATGGCACCCTTTAAATACTGAAGATGGTTATCAGATCCCCTCTCAGTCATCTTCTCTCTAGGCTATTCTGTGTTAAACCAAAACATTTCTTTTAATCTATGTTTTTAACTAGAGTGTGATCTTTGTTTTTCCATTGCACTTCTAGTATGAGGACTGTGAAGATGATCAGTTATTCTACCAAATGTATTATGATTTGGGATATTAACATAATTTTATACTTCTGGGTTTCACTGTTTATTAATTTTAATCATTTTATATTTTTGTGATACTGTCTTTTCTTTTGTGGGCTGCCTTGAACAGTCTCTACAGAGTGCATTTAAATGCATTTAAATGATTTAAATAATACATTTGACATGCTTTAAAAGTGCAGGTCTGATATGGGAAGATGGTGCTCCATACAAATGGTGCGGGCATTCAAGGCTCCTTAGATGAATCAATGAGTAAGGGTAGATAGTTTAGGGGGAAAAAGAACTCTATACAATTGGATATTTTTCTCTTGTTGGCTAATTGAATGCCACAGATCAGTGGTCCTCAGCCATTCCAGACCTAAGGCTCATTGAACTGCAAGTGTATGACAGGATGTGACAGAAGAGGCTGCAGAGTCATGACCTCACAAGGGTCAAAATCTGGACTTTGAGGAGCAGACCAAGAGATCTTGGGATAGGAAACACAAACTGGACACCTAGTGTACTATATTTGGAGGCTGAACAGACTGACAGTTAAGACTTTCTTCTTTCCTCTCTCTATACTGTTAGAACACCAGCCTGCTTAAAAGAATGAAATACTTTTATTAAGAAGATGAACTTTCTATTCAAAGTTTGTTTCTCTTCATAATACATTTTTTTTATTCTTTTAAGCAGCTTGGTCTTGGTCCTCTTTGCATATTTAAACTTTGCCAGTAGATAAGACCTGCAAAAACAGACAAAAGGGATGGTTTGTAGTGTCTACACAAAAAAAAGAAAAAAACCTATCCCAAGGCTACTAACAATATTAACAAAGCTAATACAGAACAAAGAAAAGTAAAAAAGTTCTTCCTATTATGTAGGTTTATTGTAGCATAAACCTATATAACAAGAAGAGACTTTTTACTTTTCTTTATCCTGTATAAGTTTTGTTAATATTGTTGGTAGCCTTGGGATAGGTTTTTTCCTCTTTTTGAGTAGATAAGACCCATCAGAGGTGGAGGGAGAGGGATTGGGGTCTTGCCAACAAAGTGTGGGCACAGGAGAGGGATCTTTTCTCCTAGGATCTCAAGGCCAGACACTCAAGATCATCCAATTTTCCCCACACCACTCCAGAATAATATGTGTATTATAGCAAATAACTTTAGAAGTCATAGTATTCAAGGCAGAACTATCAGGAGAACAGATATATTATCTGTTTCTCAGAAAAAATATAGACACAGAATTAAATATAGCAATTTAACTAAATAAAACATTGGTTTAATAATGGTGTTAGTTAAAGTTACTGTTCCATTAATAATAATCAGTTTTCTCCTGACAGAAGAAGAGTGCGGTTTTTGCCTTAGTTCCAAGAACACAATATTCCAGCTTTGCCAAAGATAAATCAGACATGAATCACACTTTGCCTTCTACTCCCCCTGCCTCTCAGTGGCAATAAAAGTGTAGTTGATGGACAATATTTCTAACTAATCCCAAATCTTTTATTTTTGAGTGCCCAGACTATTTAAATTTCAAAGGCATAAGTGGTAAAGTAATTTGCCACTGAAATGTACAAGGTAACTGATCTAACCAAGAAATGAAACTTGAAATGGCACACCTCTCCTGGCAGGGGGTTGAAGATAATAGTGCTTAAATATCAAAGAGAATTTCTGAACTTCATGGGACATTGAGGTGGGTGGTATTGAGGTATTGTTCTAGATATGAAGAACACTTGTCAATCAGAAATGATAGGAAAGGAGAAACTTTCATAACTTAGGAGATACCATGAACCATAGAAGGATATTAAATATATGTTAAACTATTATCGTGCTACAGTAAGCTGGGCTTTCTTGTCAGCTTGTCTCAAGCAGGAAAACAAAACCAAGGCTTTCATTTCCCCCCCATTGCATACCAGTTGGCATTGCTGTTGTTCTGCACAAGGATTCTGATAGGATTCCTCCATAAAAGATTGTTAATACTCTAACAATATTGAGAATCTACTGATTCAGGAACGCAGAAGCTCCAGCTTGTTTTACAAAATATTATTATCAATGCACTTTTTAAATGACAGGGAATAGTCTTTCTTTGTATTTGCCTCTTATATAGATATTAAACAAAACAAAACAAAACTTTCTCAAGGAGAAGCTGGTAAATATGAGCAATTTTTTCTCTATCATTTTCCTTATCAATTTCAAGCTCTTGATTCTGATTTTAATGCTTTCCTGTATTCTTCCATCCATTATTTCTACCTGCCTTTTGGTCCACTTCCAAGTTCTGTGATTTCCCCCAAGCCCATTTTGGCAAGGCATTTTATGGACTCCAGTATAATTTATGCGTTCTATGATATATTACAAGTATTATTTCTAACTGTGCTATAATAGGTGATTTTAACTACCCACACATTGATTGAGTCAATATGTGTTCAAGTCAGGAGAAAGATATTGGGGTTCTAGATGCTCTTAATGACTGTGCCATGGAGCAGATGGTAACACAATCTACTAGGGGGGAGGTGATCCTTGACTTGGTCCTACGTAATGTTCAAGACTTGGTGAGAGATGTAAATGTGATAGCATCAGTTGGGGACAGTGACCATAATGCTTAGCTTTGGGAAGCTTGGAGACTATTTAAAACTTCAGTACTGGAAGATGAGATAAAATGCATACTATAGGTTAGGAAAGGTATGAATAGACATGAAAAAAAGGATTGCATGGTTAAAGAACAAAGTAATACAAGCAGTAAAATTCCTTTAAGCAGTGGGAAACTAGTCTGAGACCTATTCCACATGAGGGGAGAATGCTGGGTGGGTATTCATGTGGCAGCGGGGCTAATCCCTGTTTCTACATGATGTCGCTTCTGGCTTGACCCTCTTCCAGCCCTGGCTCGGTTTAGGACTCCAGTACCCCACTTTAAGGGAACCCAGATATTTTCCATTTCCTTTGTCACCGTAGGCACCAGGCCAGGCCAGGCCCATGTAGACATGAAAGAGCCCTGCCAGGCCTAGCTCCTCCCCCCCTACAGTGTGCAAGCAGAGACAGAAAAATGCCCCAGTCAGCTCTATGGCATTTTGTTACCTCCCAGGGCTGCATGGGGTATTTGACTTTCCTGCAAATAAAAAAATACCTGCCACCCCCCCTGGCATGGCAGAACCTTTCAGCCCAGGCTGTGTCATCAGGATGCAGAAATCCAGAGTGGACAGGATTTGTCCCCTGTGGGGATACAGGAAGCAGTGGAGTATGCTGCTCTGTTATAGTGCACTGATGGTGGCCTGGGGTGGTGCTTCCAGTGCAAATATGGGCCTGAGTGAGGTCAATAAAAGGGAGCACAGGCATTGGCAAATAAAATGCAAGTTTGTAATCAGATAGAAAAAACAGGTCTTTGAGGAACATATTGCAAAAAACATAAAGACCAACAATGAACTTGTCTTTAAATACATTAGAAACAGAAAAGCGTCTATGGAGGCAGTGAGGCCCTTGGATGACCAAGCAGTAAAAAGATCTCCTGACAAAAATATGTAATTTATCTTGCTTCTATTCCTGAGGCCTGGAAGGTAGCTAATGTAACCCCCATCTTTAAACAAGGTTCCAGCGGATATTCAAGAAATTATAGTCCAGTCAGTTAAATGTTGGTACGAGGTTAATTGGTAGAATCTGTTATTAAAGACAGAGTTTGCAGGTACATGGTTGAACAAAAGTTGAACAAAAGCATGGATTCTAGACAGAAGACCTTGGAAGCTGGGGTGGATGTTGTTGAAAGCCTGGTAACATTTCTCAAGAGCTTCTTTGCCATGGGTCTGGACAATGAAAAATTAATTAACGAATTTCAAATAATGGATACCCATATGGCTTCACAGTATGTCAGCATTTTGATAGTGTATCTAGAACAGCATTGCCTGAACTTCTACCTTTGTTTTACCTGAGATTCAATGATGACAGTATCATGTCTGGATCCATGGCAAAATAATTGCAACAAATTTTGTTAGTCTTTAAGGTGCTACTGGACTCTTGCTATTTTCTATTGCTAAAGGTTAGAGACTCCGGGGAATGGTAGAATACAAGAAGGCCTGGAGGATCATTGTCCATGGGGTTGCGATGGGTCGGACACGACTTCGCACCTAACAAAAGGTTAGAGATGTTAGCGCTTTGGACAAACAATGATTCAGGGGTGACATAAAATGATTCATGAATAAAATGACATAAAATGACATAAAATGATAAACAATGATTCATGAAATAGCAAAGGTAGTGAAAGAAGTACTTTCCTCCCTTACAATACAGAAACTCATGGGCATGCAATAAAATTAATGAGCACTAGAATTGGAACAGATACAAGCAGTTCTTCATCTAAAGAGTAATTAACATGTGGAGTTCACTGCCACAGAAAGCATTGAGGAGAGGGGATTGGATAAATATATGGAGTAGAGGTCCATCGGTGGCTATTAGCCACAAGGTATAGATGGAATTCTATGTCTGGGGAAGTGGTGCTCAGTATTCCTGGTGTTTGGGGGCGCAACAGGGGGGGGGGCTTCTGGAGTTCTAGTTTACCTGGCGGATCTCCTAATAGTACCTGGGTTTTGGTCACTCTGTGATACAGAGTGATGTCTTGGATGGGCTGTTGGCCTGATCCAACATGGCTTCTCTTATGTTATCTTGGACTACGAATAAATCAGATTTCAGGTTTCTGGGTGACCTAGATATTCTTTAAGAATTTGAAGGTATACTCCATATATCTTACCTTTCAACCAGAGGCATCAATTTTCTCAGTTTTGTAGTAACCAGGATGACTTAATATCGAATTTAAAGCTTGGGAGGATTTGGAGCTACTCTTGGGTTCTGCTTTATAGAACTAATGCTTTAGGATGCTTAGGGCTGATCCTGCGTTGAGCAGGGGGTTGGACTAGATGGCCTGTATGGCCCATTCCAACTCTATGATTCTAATGCAAAATGTCAAGATTTCTTTCCTAGCTATCAGGTGCCTTCAAATGTTCAAGGATGCTTCTAATGGGGGTAGGGAAAGAGTTAATTAGACACATCCTGCATGAACTAATTTTATTCTATTTCATGTAATATTTTGCTATGGAATTATTGGGAACTCCTGAAAGTTCCTCTGAGCTCTCTTAAAATGTGGAAGTAATTGTCTTGTACACTATTCCTCTGGATTTTGAAGAACACATTCTGAGTTTGCAGTTAATGAATCTGCTAATGCATAAAACTTTCTGGATTTGGGGGTAACGTTATACTGCTACAAAAGGATTTTAAATATGTATACAGAAGGTAAACTGTTGAATTCTCTCCCCTGGATGTTTTTGTGTGATGCATAGTGCCCGTTACTTTACCAAAAAGCTCCCAAATTCATGTATTAGAGTCCATATATATGAAACATAAATGATTAATAGTATATTTGGATGGTGAAGGACCAATGTGGGCTTTCCACATGGCATTATTGCATCGCCAAACTGCTTTTGTTTATCCCCAGGTTTCCACACATTCTCTTCAGCCATTAGTTTTTACTTTGCATTTCCCCTGGTTTCATTCCAGTTCTTTTGGGACCACTTCTACTCTGATCTTTTTCTGAGAACTACTAAGTCATGTTTCTCTCAGTGTGAAATATTCCCTAAGCTTTTGTTGGTTTCCTCCCACTAACTTTCTGCTGAGTGGACCATGACTGTGAGACACTGCCCAGGACACTCTTTCCCTCATCTTAGTAAAAGAGAATTTGTATTGTTTTCATTGGCAAATTTAAGTATAATCTTTTAAAAACACTTGCCTGTGATATAAATTGCTATAAGAAGGCACAGGAGTGAACATTGCTCTTCCTAAGTGCTAGCAGCAATTAGTACTTTTTTCTTTCTCTGCCCCCCCTCTCTCCCTCTTTGGGTATATATGTATGTCATGAGCATTTGCTTCCCTGTACTTTCAGATTTTCTTCAAAAGAAACCAAATCCATATAGAGGAATATATTTATTTTATTTATTTATTTATTTTATCATACTTCTATACCGCCTTCCCCGGAGGCTCAGGGTGGTTTACATTATAACAGAGAACCATACATAAAACATATATATTCTGCACAACCGGAAAGGCTGCAAGTTGGAAGCCGCTGGGAAGGGAACTCACTGGCAGGGGCAGCTCTCATGCGGCAGGGATCTACAGCCTCTGAGACTCAGGGAAGTGGAAGGAGGAGGGGGTAGTCAGTGGTGGGGGATGAAAGGTGACTGACTGGCTGCTGGACAGACAGGCAAACCAGTTGGAGGAGACACTCAGGAGGAGACAGCCACCCTGAGTGGGTGTTAAGCGCTGAGTGGCACTTAAGCCATGAAACCAGCAACAAATATGTACACACATACACACACAGATGAAAGAGCCCTGACAGGCCTAGCTCTTCCCCACCTATGTGTGTGTGTATCTATATCTACATCTGCTTATCCAGTGTTCCTCTTAATATTTGTGAAACAGCCCTGGGGGTGGAGAGTGTCCTGGCTGTCCGAGATGGAATAGGACCAATCAGGGTGCGGCCAGCTTCTGGCCACACCCTGATTGGCCCTCCCTCTCCAGCTCCCGCCTTCCTTCCCTGGATGCTAACCACTCTCAGATGCCTGAGAGAGACACACAGAGCCCTGCCAAACCACAAACGACCCCTGATTACCTGCTATGGCTCTCGCTGCGAGGGAGCGATAGACAGACAGGGACAAACTGCATTTGAGCTCCACACTGCAAATGACTCTTGCTTCCCTGCTACGGAGGAGCCATGATCACCTCCTATGGCTCCTGCGAGAGAGAGAGTTCTGTGCCTACCGGTGTCCCCTGGGTCCTAGCGCCCACTGCATTCCTGGTTGCAATGGGCTTTCTTGCTAAGAGGCATAAATGCATACTTTTTCTTTCAGCTTTAATTTTACAGGATTTAGTTTAAACAATTAATTGTTTTGTTTGTTCTTGCTTAAAAGAACATCTTTTACATTACATCGTACCCATGGCCAGGAACTTGGGCATGATCTTCGATGCCTCTTTATCTATGGAATCTCAGGTCACAAAGGTAGCCCAGATGGCATTTTTTCCATCTGCACCAAGCTTGGCTACTAGCATGCTACTTGTCTCCGGAACACTCGGCCACAGTGATCCATGCAACAGTCACTTCCAGATTAGACTTCTAAAACTTGTTCTATGCAGGCTCACCGTTGTCCCTGACTTGGAAACTACAATTAGTACAGAATGCAGTTGCGTGGATCCTCACTAACTCATCTTGGAGGGCTCATATCCATCCCTTGCTGAGGGAGCTGCATTGGTTGCCAGTTCATTTCCAAATCAAGTTCAAGGTATTGGTCCCGGCCTTTAACGGTATACGTAGCCTGGGTCCCTGCGGGACTGCTTATCTCCATATGCCCTCCACAGGACATTATGTTCTGCGGGTATGAATCAGTTGAGGATCACAGGTCACCAGGAAGCACACCTGGCCTTGACCAATCCTGGCTCCCCACCTGGTCGAATGAGCTCTCGGAAGAGCTGACGGCCTTGTTTGGGGCTCTCTGGGTTCTGCAGGTCCTGAGATGGAGTTCTTCCACCAGGCTTTTGGTTGAGGCCAGGCTAATCACTGGACTAATAAGAATAGGTCCTCTTCTGTCCTTGTAACATCTGGATCCCCCGGGGCCTACTATCGCCCAGCTCTAACAGACTGACGCTGCCGGGAACAGAAAAGTTGACAAATATGGGTCTAGTTAGGGATTGTTATGCCAGCCATCTTGTTATTTAAATTGGGATAACTGGATTGTATTTGTGTTGTATTTTTCAGTGAGAGACTATCTTGTCTTATGATTTTATCTTGTTATGAACCGCCATGAGCTGGCAGTATACAAACTTAAAACAAACAAACAAATAAATAAATAGATAAATTAATTAATTAATTAATAGGACATTTTTATTTTCTATTAGAATAACAGGATTAAATCTCTCTCAGATTTTTATACTGCCCTTCCATATGGCCCAGGGTGGTTTACATGAAACTTTGTGGGATACATAGAGCATCATACATTAAATAACAGTCACAACATAACATATCAATAACAATTCTAACAATAAATATGTTTAACACATTACCATAATTAATTCATTGAAAAATTTCAATAGAACAACTTTAACAGAACCCCTAGGGAGGTTAGAATCAATTATGGCATGCCAACATGATTATTATTATTTCTAATATTTTCTTTTTTAAAAAAAACTTTAAATTAATATGTAAACAGATACAATTTCACAAATAAATTAAAAACGATATTTAATGCCAGATACATTGCATGCTTAGGCAACAGCTTAAAAACATTATCATTTCAAAGAAACAAAGAAGATTATACTGCTCTAGTTATATTGTGATTTCCCAACATCACTCTTGATCAATAAAGTTCTAACCTATACATGCCTTGATTATTTTTGGTAAGCTGCTACTTTCATTAAAGTTTATAACTTTTGAATTTTCTGTTCTCCATTTGAAAATTCACACAATTAATCTTTCTCAGTACTTGCTTGAGGAAATTCTGCAAACAAAATCTTCAAGAACCAACAGGCAAAAAATTCCTTGGGTCACACTGGCAACATTTACAACATATGATATGCTTCTGATGCCTTGGCATTCCTGTTGATGTTTTTGATATACCAAATACCTTATAATTGTCATCTCATTCCTTTTTTCAGCCACTTGGCCTTATTCTTATTCTTGGGCCACTTGGGCCAAGACTTATTCTTGGGCCACTCCAGTCCAGTTGTTTGGATGTAACCCCATGGATTTTCACTGAGATTTGTTTCCATAAAATACATTTTGGATCAGAGCTGACTTGCCCAAGGTTGCTTGCAGAGCTTCATGGACAGACTAAGCCTGGTTCCCCCTACATATGAAATCAACCTTCTGTCTATCGCACCCTATTGATCTTTAATGCTGGCCACCCATATGCATAGTCTCAACTCATTATTCAGGACAAAAGTCAATATTGTCAAATCTATGCATATATCCTGCAGATCAGTATTTTGTGGAAGTGTTTGTGCATATCTGTATTAGTATGTGTTCCGCTCACATCCACCTGTCCGTTTCCTTCCCCGCGCTTCCTTGAGCGGCTAGCACAGCTTCATCTGCCCTCTGTACATGTGATTAAATATTAATTAGGCTTCTAATATAAGCAAGTGAGTTCACAGGCCCAAGTGCCACATACATAATGCATGAGGTACCCGAAGGCTCAGCCTGAAAAGCTGATTGGCCACCTTGGATTTGTATAATTATGAAGTTTCATTATTAACAGTGGAGGCAGTGGAGAGATTTGCCTAGCTTGAGGGACTTTGAAAGCATAAGCTGTCTCATTAGGGAAAAAGGGAATAAGGCATAATATGCAAACTTGTTAGCAGGGGGAGAGTGGGGAAAAAAATAAAAAAAAATTGAGCCTAGTTCTATAACGAAAGCTGGGAGTGAGAGTAAAATAATTTAAGCATGGGAGGGGGAACCCTGAAATTCAAATATGAGAATTTGTAACTATATACCTTTTATCACTGGCCTTTTATTTGGAAGGTTCTTTTTTGCTTCAAAGCATGTATGCTTCATATAGAAGAATCTTTAATATTTTACTGCAAAATCCACAGGTAGCTTAATAGGTTCAGCAAAGTGAAAGGTATGGAGGTGTGAGAGACTGACGAGAGTCCAGGGTTCTTGCTCGACTGTGTGTTGTGCATGCAATTAAATCTCAAGGTCAAACAATTTACAGACAATTACTTTTCTAACATCTCCAGAAATGCCTGCTTACACGTCTTTAATTTTAAATGATACTGATATTCCAATTCTCCCCAAAGGTTAATGCTGACTAAATCCAGCTGTGACCTGACACGATGCGACAGCACACTGCCTAATTATCCTCTGGATAGTCATTTACTTTAAACCATTAAAGGAATAGGCTGAGAAGATGATTTAGGACTCTGGAAAAAATGTTATCCTGACTTCTTTCTTGAAGCTACGATGAGATGAAAAATAAAAATAAAAATCTTGCTAAATGTTAGCCATTTGCTGGTGATGACAGAAAATTGTTCATCCTTCTTTCTCTCTCTCTTAAAAAAAATAGGTTAAATTGCTAACTAGTCCATTTTATCCATTGCAATGGCTTGGCACTAAATGTCAGTGACAAATTTGGTACTTGTCTTGAAGAATGAATTAAGTTATGCACAAAAGCTATAGTGCTCTTTTTAAGATGAGTGAATTGCAAAGAAAGTGGGGGGAGTTGCTCTTTTGAAAAAAAAGATTATATCGATTAAAGGCCTTTTCTATTGTAATGGAAGACAGGTAGTGGTTTAAGATAATTCTAACAGTTACCTCCCACGGAGGCTGCAGTCCTTTGCTAGGAATTTCTTTAAGAGCTCTCATGTCACTTCCTATAGCATGATTATCATCATAAGTCCATTTGTGATGGTAAGGAAAAAATTACAAAAGGCGACAACTATTATTCATTAACTAAAGTAAAAACCTTGCTCTTTTCCCTAAAGGGATCAGATTTTTATATTGAAACGTGTGTGTAAGTGCATACATATGTGCGCACGCACACTCACACACACAAAATGCTGTGCTATTGCAATTAAAAGAAATCAGTGCTGTCTGTAAAGAACTGATAAGAAAGAACAGTTGGTTCAGCAATTTATATTTGCAGGACCTGACAAAGGCTTCATGATCCATCTGGCTCTTAGTTGTTTGGCACTGGTTCTATACCTTCATTTCAGAGAAAACAAATATAATCAAACTATGAATGTAACATACACATTGTTTGAAAAAAAGTCTTCTAGTGTATATGTTTCCCATTTATCTAAGATACATTTTCCTGAGACAGATTGGAGCCACAGTCACTGCAGGTTCTTTAAAACAGTTTACCAGCCATGTGAAGTGTCAGCTCATGACATTTTTGGGTGCCCTTACCCTGCATATGAGGGCTGGATTATTTACCAGGCATATTTCTAGAATAGAAATTTCAGAGCATGCTCAGTGTGATTTTGCCAGCTCATTACAAAGCCCAGAGCTGCACTTCTCTGTAGGGTTTCTCCAGATGGAGAAACATTAAGTAGTACATTTACAAATACCAGGCAACCAGTTTGAGACCTTGAGCAAATTAAACACTTATGCCCTCTGCCAAAATGAAGTTTAATAATTTAAGTAAAATAATACTTACTGAAGGTTGCAAAACACTACAACTGCTGAAATGTTGCCAACGTTGGTTCTGAACACTGCTGATCTAAAACTGCCATTTGGAAGAAGACATCTGCAAGTTACTCTGTCTGCAGCTGAAATAGTGGAGCACTTACTGCATACATTATATCTTGTCAGCATGCCACTCAAAAAGGGGAAGCAGATTGACTGTGGCTATTTCTCAAATCTCGTACTCTGCCAAACTACTACAGTAGTCCCCTCAGTGGCTCTTGCTTGGTTAAGTCAGTTTATTTAAGGATGATCTACATGTTGCTCAAAGCAACATGTCACTGCCAAAAAATGCAGTCACACATCTGCTTATCCTTTACTCCACTGTGATGAGTGGTACAGAGGATCTCATGTTATGACCAGATTTCTTTCCACCCCCTTCACCTCCGCCAACAAGATTGGCTACCAATGACAAGGGTCTAGAAATCTATAACCATTGTTGGTAGAAACTCAAATAAAAAACCCCAAAGATTCAAAAGAAGCATGACTCTTGATGATTCCCTCAGGTCGTGGTGGTAGCACAGCTGGCATTCTACCACCTTTGCCAAGCCAAACTACTAGCACCCTCCTTGGCTCTGGAATACCTAGCCACAGTGATCCATGTGATGGTCACCTCTAGGCTGGACTTCTGCAACTCACTCTATGCAGGCATGCCCTTGACTTTTTATCTGGAAACTGCAACTAGTCCAGAATGCAGCCACAAGGGTCCTCACAGCAACTCCTCGGAGGTACCACATTCAGCCCATCCAACAGCAGCTGCGCTGGCTTCCAGATGAATTCCAGATCAGACTTAAAGTTCTGGTTATCACCTTCAAAGCCATATGCAGTATGGGCCCAGTGTACCTGAGGGATCGCCTCTCTGCTTACACCCCCCAAAGAGCCTTACGCTCTAGCAATTCCAACTTCCTGGTGATCCCTGGCCCCAGGGAAGCTCGCTTGGCCTCAACCAGGGCCAGAGCTTTCATCGTCCTGGTCCCCATCAGGTGGAACGAGCTCCCAGAAGAGATCAGGGCCCTGACAGAACTTGAACAATTCTGCCAGGCCTGCAAAAGGGAGCTCCTCCACCAGGTATTTGGTTGAGGTTGACCTGAACCACTGCTTCCCAAGGGCCCTCTCCCTGAGCCCCCCTCCTATGGCATCCACCATAACTCCTACCAACCCACTGGGCTATCAGTAGGAATTACTTTAATGCTTAATTTTTCTACAGTTCCATGTTGCTTGTTGTTTCACTTCATTCATTATTGTTATTCTAAGTTATCTGTATTGTTTCTGTTCTGTTTTATGTGAACTACCCTGAGCCTTCGGGGAGGGCAGTATACAAATATCGTAAATAAAAATAATAAAAGTAATCATGGAAGACTATTTCATGAATTCACTGATTAGTCTTAAATTCTCTCCCCTCATATGCATCCCTTCAAAAGGAATACATGTGGCCCCGGAATCCACTTGGTTGCTTGGCTGGTGATGTCTGCCCTTCTGAAGCCTGAGACCTACTGCTGGCAACTGCAGTCCCTCTTGTTGTCTGCAAGACCAAGTCATTGCCTAATAAAAGTGGATAACCTAGTTCCCCCCAAAGTCTCACTGTCTACTTTCCTGTAAAGCTAATTACACTTGAAATTCTGGGCCACTTATGCCTTTGAGTTCAAAGGAGTTTTTATTTACCAGGCCAAGCTTGAAACAAGTCACTTTAGTTCCCATGTCTCCCCAGCCATTTACTTGTTCACTATTTACAGTTTCAGGCTGTAAATATTCTTTGTTTAGATCTTCCTGAACTTTCCAGGACTGATATTGGTCTGTCTGTCTGTCTGTCTTTCTGTATCCCAAAATTCAAACAGTTGCTGGTAAGGGCTGGCCATAGCCCAGGAGGGACACACCTGCAACCACTCCACCCTAATCACAGTCTGTGAACCTCTACCTTCCTCTCTAGATCACTGCTCATCTGCTCATCTCTAGATTATAATGATCAGCTCTGCAGGCATTGTACAATTTTAAGGCTCTCATCCAAATCTCCAGGAATATCTTCAACCCAGGGGTAGCCAACCTTCAGGTGGGACCTGGAGAGCTCCTGGAATTACAGCTCATGTTGTTGTGGCATTGAAACACTTGAGACCTACTGCACAGGGTTGTTGTGCAGATGAAACAGGAGGCATAAGAACCTCTGCAACAGCCTTCAGTCTCACCTGTACAACAACCCTGTATGGTAGGTCTCAAATCTGCAGAAAGTTGCTTGGCTGTTTCTTCCCTCCAGCAGCATGGCTGGCCACAGCAGTATTTTAAGTGAGAAGAGGCTTTTCTGTGGCCTCCCTGTCAGCCAACTGTTTGGCAGAAGGGGAAAGCTTCCCCCCCTTCAAAAGAAGGCCCTCATGAATGCCCTCAGACTCCTCTGTGTTGCTCTCAGAAACGACTCCATCCCCTCAGTCAGGGGCTATTAGAGGCTCCTTCCCAGCAGGTCTGAAGGCAGAAGGGAGAGCACTCACCAGCCTCCCGCCAGCTCTGTCAGTGTTCTGAGGCAAAGAGAGGGAAGTTACAGTTGGACATGACAGTTAGGGCAGCCTTGGGGTGAAAAGGGCTGGTGCAGCCTGTCCAACCATCAGTTCTCATCCCCCTTGGCAACCCTACTGACCTCCTCTCCCTGCGGTGGTCAGGGGCATATTGGCAGCGATGTCTCCCGCTGGGCTGAGTGGGCGGCCCCTGTCAGAACTTTGGCCCAATGATTGGGCCAAAGTCCTGAGTGGGTGTGACCTGTCTGAGGTTATGTGCATCCCAACTGGGCAGAGCTCTGTCCTGTCCTGGTGAGGGCCTGCCCACTCTCCGCCCACTTAGCCCTTAACCAATTACGTATACCATTCCCCAAGCAGTTTAAAGATGTTATTTAAGGCCATAGGTGGTGTTCTACAGATTTCTCTACAACCAGCCTTATCCTAATATTTAAACACTATTTAAACACCACATAAATACTGTGGGCAATTTTGCACATTTAAAAAAATTGCGTTATGCCAGCAAAACGGCATAGCTCTAAAAAATATCCCACCTCCGGCCGTTCCTTACCTTCTGGCTCTATCACTTTTGTGTGCTTCCTTCTCATGCTCTTTGCATTCTGTATGCCTGCTTGAAATGGTGGAAGAGAGCAACATGGCAACAGTTGACTCTCTTCCACCTCTCAATCAAGCCAGGCAGCCAATCCCCTTTCTCCATATTCTATAATGGGAATTTCAGCATTCCCACCTTTTTTGCCTTTTTCACAGTCTGGAGGGGGGGTTGGGTTTGACGTGGAGCCTCCAAACTTTCAGGGTAGCTTCAGGAGTCTCTTACCTAACTTCCCTCCAAATTTCATGTTGATTGGTCCAAGGGGTCTACTTCTAGGGTCTCCCAAAGAGGCTGCCCCCATCCCTCCCATTATATCCTATGGAGGGTTCATCCCATAAGATATAATGGAGGAATGGGGGCATCCTCTTCAGGAGCCCCTAGACATGGACCCCTTGGACCAGTCATTCTGAGGGGAGTCAGGGAAGAGCATCCTGGAGTTCCCTGAATGTTTGGAGGCTCTACCAACCTTAAACCCAAAACACCCCCCCCCTCAGACCCTGGGAAAGCTGGGAATGCCGAAATACCCTTTATAGTCTTTGGCACCATAGACTTTCATGGCCGCCAAAGGTGGCTGGATTGGGCCCTTAGTGAGTCCTTTGATTTGGGGGAGGTGCAGGGAAAAAATCCTTCCTGATTGGTGGGGGAAAGAAAACTTTAAAGAGGCATGCCTTGCGTTTAAACTTTGTGGAGAATTTTTTTTTTTTTGCCTTGCCTGCATGATTCAATGCCTATTCATTGCTCAGGGAGTTTGCTTTTTTAAAAAAAAACCCACAAAACCCATCCCCGGGAAAAGGGAGAGGGAGGCGGGTGGGTGGGTGGGAGGGACATTGGAGGCAGAGATATTGCTGCTTCGCCTCCATACATTTTTTTAGCATGTGGCCTGCTGGTTGCTCTCCTGTAGCTCATGCTTTTTAGGCTGGGGAATCCACTTTATGCAATTCCCCAGCTAGCGCTTTAAAATGGAGGATGTAGCTTCCCATTTGCTGCTTGGATGCTGGATGTTGGTGACATCGAGCAAAACGCCAAAAATAAGGCATCTGCGTAAGGTAAGTATTTCACTACACTTAACGGGTGCGGAATGGCCCTATATAATTAACACTACAGCATTGTCTTGGTTTAATATAATTATTTGAGACTATGAAAGGTAACAGGATTATCTTATGTGGTAGGAATAATTTGAAAATGTGGAGAATATTAATTTATAAAACCAGAAAAACTGAAAAAGGAGCTTGGATCCTATTTTCCCCCCTGAATCTTAGAGCCAAAGAACAGTTGTCAAAGTTTAGTGTAATCATTCCTTGATGGTTCATCTTTGTACATATATAGAGATGAAATTACTCATGTCAGAGGATTGTTTGTTTTTGACAATTCAATGTTAGTCAATTTGAGACTCACAGTATACAAAATAATGGATCCATTGCCTGAAGCAGGCATTTGTACAGCTAAATAATTTACTTGAATGGATATTATTACCCCCTCTGTGTGGTCACTTCTACCACTTCAATGATGTTTGAGCTGTGGAGGGCCAGATAGGGTTGCCAGGGCCACCAGTGGTGTTTGGTGGCAGGGGGGTTAGGTTGCCAGATTCAGACTGAGAAATTCCTGGAGATTTGGAGGAGCATCCTGGGGAGGACAGGGACTTCAGTGGTGTACAATATCACAGAGACTACTCTTCAAGGTATCCATTTTCTCCAGAGGAACTGATCTCTGTATTCTGGAGATGAGCTGTAATTCCAGGGGATCCCCAAGTTCTATTTGGAGGCTGGCATTCCTAGGATTAGATAACACTGGTATTCCCTATATAAGACCAGTCTTTGTGAAAAACACTAGAAATCCCTGAAATGTATGTGAGTGTGTATGCATATGATTTTTAGCTTGGAGAAAAAGATGCTCCCTTGTGAACTTCTGCTGCTGTTATTTCAAATTTTCTGTATATGATTATTTCAGATGTTTCGGGTAGAGAATCCAAAAGGGACCAGAGCTAAAACAATACAAAAGCAGGATTTATTTAATTTGGTTTATTTTAAAGTGTGGATTTGCCATGTGAATGTTCAGCAACTCTAAGGGCATTGCATAAATAGAATCTGTGTTATGTTGTGGTGTTTACCAAAATCTGTCTTGCCTCACACCCGTATAAACCCTTGATGGTTTTATTATTCAGGGGTGGGGAAGCAGGCAGAAATGCAGTGAAAACTACAGAATGATTTAACACTGTGGGAACCTAATCAATAAGGCTGTTGCAGAGAGCTCCCGGGAAAGAGAGCTGTTTTCCATCCAGATGATAATGAGGCCTACTAGCAGCAACCTCTGGAGATGAATACTGGAACAGCGATTTTGTGATGCTGCTTTCTTAGTTACTAATTAATAGTTTTGTGGCCAGGAAGACACCTTTATGGCCTCTCTGACACCTGCAAACTTTCTTATGGTTAGTCTCACTTGACACTTGTACCATCAGGGGTCACTCTAGGCTGATTAAATCATGCTAAATCTAAAGGAACAAAATTTATGTACTTTCAGATAATTATATTGTATCTTATAGTGTGCAGTATTTTCTAATTTTGATTAAATAAACAACTATTAAAAAAACTCTTGAAGCTAGGAAAACAGAACTAGTACTGTTTCAATGTATATTGTTAAGGTACAAACTATGAAGAATGGCAAAGACAGACTCTTGAGCAGGGTGGGAATTAATAACCTGAATCTCTCTCAGAATTTCAATATTGTGAACAAGCCCTTAAAAACCAGCCAGGGGTGCAGAAAACAGCTTTGTTTAGTGCCTAATAATTGTCCATTTTAGCTAAATATGCCTTACTCTTTCAAGAACGGTGTGTTCTGCTAATGTCAGGACCCTTTTAATCCCAAATATCACTTTTGTGCACCAGCGAACATGTTTTAAGATGTATGCATAAAAAATATGAGATAATTTAACAGAAACATGTATACAGCATGGCAAATTATGCACATAGAAGAAGAAAAAGAGTTGGATGTTGCATCCTGCTTTTCTCAGTCTCCTTCTCTTCCTCTCTCCACAACGGTCACCTTGTGATACAGGTGGAGCTGAGAAAATTCTGAGAGAATTGTGAGTGGCCCATATTCACCCAGGAGTCTTAAGGTGGAGGAGTGACAAATCAAATTTGATTCTCTAGTACCAGTTCTGCACCAGAAATTATCTTTGCCTTACCGGTCATCTGGTGTCAGGACAAATTCCTGGTTCTGCTTGATGTCAGCAGTGAGTCAGGGACATCTCAGGTGTGGCCCGACTCAGTCTCTCCATTGCCCTGCAGCAAAGGAACGTGGATATCAGGCTGCAGTCTGACAAACCGGCCTCCATTTGGTAAACCTCTAGGTTCGAGTCCACTGCTCTTTACTATTAATACTACATTGGCTCTCATATGCTCATAAGGGTCCTGCAATTGGCTGGAGTTCTCTTTCAAAAGTTCACAGTAGCTTGGGGTCACATGACAAACCGTGGTTTAGCAGCCACTGAAACTGATATCCATCAATACTTTCCCTCCCTTCCTAGTTGAAGAAAGTCAGAAGTAGATTTTCATTTCCATTTTGGAGTAATACTGAAAGAACCTCCATTGTGGCTATCATAGCACATTCAGGTAATCACAAATCAGGGAGTATGTGAGGGGGAAAAATGGAGTGTTTGAGGAAGAAGTCCACATTTCTAATGTCCAGACTATGGTTTGGTTGTAATATATGAGCTCAAGTGTGCTATGAAATCTGGGGTTTGTCCCTTTAAAATGCACCTTTAAAATACATTTTATATTTCAACTGCAGAAGCTTATTGAAATGGAGCAGGTAGATCCATGCATTGTAATTATCATTCATTTTGCCATATATCTTCACACAGGGGGGGAGGGGTAAACAAAATACTTCATAAAGTATCCCTTATTAATAGAAAATTGATTTTAGCTTAACATTGTACAAATCACCTTACTTAAATTACATTTTGTAAATTTTGGATATTTCTTGTTTTAGAATCACTTTGCTGGCTTGAAGAAAAATGTTTCTCATTGTGTCATAACTGTAACAGACCAATGGTAGTATCTATGTATGCTGGTATAGTTTACCTTCTCCCCTTCTCAGTTTCACAAGAGTCTTGGCATTCATTTGATGTTTCTGAGGTTAGATACCTGAATTATGTTTGATAATTCATCACAGCAAATCAAACTTTACTGCAGACTTCACTGAAATCATCATGCTAACTAGGTCTTAAAAGTCTCAGATTTTAAAACCAATATAAATTAATTTCTGTGAATGTAACATATATTACTAATAATGGAATGGACTGGTATGAACTAGGTAGTTATTAATTATGCACTATTTACAATGGTTAAGGCATTGCGAAGAGCTCCCGAATGATCTCTCCGAACTGGGGGAATGGGCATTACAATGGCAAGTGAGATGCAGTGTGAGCCAGTGTAAAGTGATGCACATTGGAACAAATAGAGCCATCTTCACCTTCACATTGATTGGATCTCTGGCAGTGAGAGATCAAGAAAGGCATCTTTGGGTGGTAGCTTCATGAAAATGTAAGCCCAGTGTGCAGCTTCTGTGGGTTCCATGTTGGCCATAATTAGAAAGCAACAGAAAATAAAACTGCTGCTATCATACTACTCTTATATTGTTAGTGGTCAGGCCCCTCTTCACATTGAGGGGCACTTTGAAAGTGTATTTTAATTTTTTCTAACAAACATCCTTTGAATTTATTTTAAAATTGGTCTCTGCATGAGTTTTTCTGATGAGAAGGACCCTGAAATACATAGGTGGAAATTCTCATTTTTACCCCTCTCACTGCATCTTCTAGAATTGACTAGTTCCCCCATTTAAATTCAGGAGACAGTCTATTTTAGGTAACAATGTAAGTCCATGGTGAGACCACACTTGTAATACTATGTATATTGCATCTGAAAAAGGATATGTAGAGGTTAAAAAGGTGCAGAAAAGAGCAACCAAAATGATCAGGGAGCTAGAGCAGTTACCCTATGAGGGCTGGTTAAAATGCTTAGGGCTGTTCAGCTTAGAAAAATGGTAAGGCAAGATAGAGGCAGTATTCCTTTTTAGCTGTGTGCATGAATGGCCACTCATTCAAGAAGCCCTGCAGAGCAGCAATCTGGAGCTGCCCTGGGTCCTGCACTGCTGATTGCCCATTTTAAGATTATAGCAGTTATACATGCTGCTTAGGATGGGAACTGCTCCAATTAGAGGGAACATTGGTTAGAGGTCCATAAAATGTGCATTGTGTAGGATTGTCAGACCCCCTCCCCCAGTGAAGGCAGGTCTCTCCTGCTGCCAAGCTCCACTGCTCTGCACGGATCAGCTTGTTGATGTGGGGAATTGTGATCCAGCTGACATGCAGCAATATGTCTATATACTGCCCACATCAACCAGAAGTGACATCATAATGGGGACATTGGGGCGATGCTTTGGTATACTGGCAAAAACTCTATGGTAGAAGCCAAATTTATCATGTTCCATGTAAAATTACAAATTTATCATGTTCCACGTAAACCGCCCAGAGCTGTAAAGAATGGGTGGTATAAAAATCTAAACAAACAAATAAATAAATCATAGGATTTTTGCCCAGATACCAGCATACTACCGTAACATGATGACATCACTTTCAGATCAAGTGGGCAGTGACATAGGCAAATTGCTGCATGTTGGCTGAGCCTCCCTCCTGTTGCTTCAAGGATTTTTTTTCTTGTTCTGCATGTGTTTTGCTGCCTTTAGTGGTCAGTGTAGTATTACATTGTTGTATGTCTGGCATATCTTCCTGAAGGTTTAAACTGCAAGTTTTTATGCCAAACATAAAGAGATCTAATATTGAATTGATCAGTAGAGAGTACAAAACACATACAGAACTGAAATAAAACCTTGACACAACAGGGTCATCTATTTTCTCAAAATAACAACCCTGTGAAGTAGGCTAGGGTAAGAAATTGTGATGGGCCCAAAGTCACCCAGAGAATTTCCATAGTAGCAATAGAAACCAAGCATGGTGTAGTGGCTAAGCGTAGTGAGTTCTGATTTGGAAAACTGACTTTAATTCTCCATTCCTCCACATGAAACCTTCTACCTCACAAGATGACTGTTGTAGGAAGTGGAAGGGAAAGGCAATTGTAAACTGGTTTGAAATTCCTTAAAGTAGAGAAAATCTGAGTATAAAACATACATTTCTTCTTCATTAGAAGTTCAGACCTGATGCACCCAGGATCCTAGTCTACCACTATGTCTGTTACGTCACACTGGCAAGAATCCCTGTTATTAAAATATTGCTGTTTTCATTTGTGAAATGACAGGGTGTATGTAATGAGCACTCAGTCGCTACTAGAAATAATTTTTGGGAATCATCAAGAAAATACCTTGGATCCTTCCAAGACTTGTGGTGAGGCTGGAACCTGTTCTACCAATGGTGACTTAAGCTTTTGTGGAGTGGGAAGAGAAAAAGAAGACATCTAGATGCAATTGTGAGAGCTGAGTCTGGAATGCAGCATGGTAAACTGGTGTTGAATTGTGAAACGTAAAATAGGAAGTTCATAAGCACTTTAGTAAACAAATAGTGCAGGGGTACTCAGAAGCCTTTGGATTTATCTGAGTTGAATGTGCAGCATAACCCATTCTATGTATACAAGCATATGCACTAGATCTTTGGCATGACCAAGCCCATGCAACAATCAGTGTTTCTGATTATGCATTTACAACTGATGTGCACAGGGCTCCATTCAGCTGTTCCACTGCATATGCAGATCTTGGAACTGGTGCAAGTTTGGCACATCTTCTGAACACATTCAGTGGAGAAGAGAATGAATATCAGCACATAACTCTCATTTTGCAAGACACCCCTTGTCCCTCAGGAAAAAGCATTTATGGCTGTGTGGAATGTGCTTATATAAGTTCCTGAGTCACGGATTGGTTGGTGATGTAGTGGTGATGTTACAATTCACTCCTTGTCAGCCCTTGTCTGCTTTGGAAGTCAGGCTGAGCTGAAGCCATTTCAGTCCTCAAGCAGCCCTTTTTTAAATAACAGGAGGAGACTACTAGCAACCTGCAGGATGGTTTCGATTGAACGAAAGCAGCTTCAAACCAAGAAGCTGAGGGTAGACCTACCTGCACTGTATAGCCTGGCGATTCTTTCTATAGATTTTCTTCTTTTTACAGAATGCAGCTGCTGGGACTGAGGCTTAAAGGGGAAACTGGCACATAATCAAAGAGCCTTTTGAACTTTGTCACCTTGTTCTGTTTTCCTGCAGATAAATGCCACTCCTAAGCTGCTTTTACCATCCTGCTGAGGAAAACTTGCAGGTAGATGGCCCTTTTCTTTTGTACCAGAAGCTTTAAACAATGTCAGCGCAAGTGGTTGGTTCTCTAAACTAGAATAAAGTCTATAAAACAAATTGAAAATCTGCATGTAACATGTAAAAATTACTTCGGATAGACCATATGCTTTTCTTTGTCTCAAGTGAAATCCTAAGAGATTACTGACTGAGTACCCGAGGCCACACAAAAAAGGCTAGATTGTGTACAAACCAGACATTAATATATACAATGCAAAAATAAAGTGTAATGACTGAAAAAAGCCCCTATATATAGTGCAAAATACAGTAAACTATGACCATTTTTTTCAGTGCAAAATACAGTGAGTTATAGCAAAAGGGAAAATAAAGTGATTGATGGTTTGCTGGCTACTTGAAACACCAGTTTGATATTTTCTTTAGAATTGTTTCTGTAAGAATCTTGTTGCAGCATGGCCATAAATAGTTATAGCAAATTGTTTATAAAACACAAGAGTCAAAACATATTCAAGTATGATATAACATCTAAGTGGAATTATTAGCAGCAAAAAATTACAGTTAGCCATTTATCAGTTCATCTTAGAGAATTAAGACACATATTTAAATAACATATCTGTAACACATTATATTACCAGTAGAAAGGACAAAAAAGGAAGAATACAACAAAGAGAAGTGAAAGAGCTCACACTAAGGCCCATTATGCCCGGACGCCGAAATGGCGATTTCGGGTCACATGGAAAACGCGGAGCACGAAGACGCGAAGCACACTGGTTATGCACGGGATGGGGTGCGACAGTGGCAAAACCCAGAGTAACTGATGCACGCGGCGATCCCGGCACCGCTGCTGGTTGTGCCCCGGTCACTCGGAAGCTGCGCTTTCTTCCGCGTTTCGCTAACGCGGCTTTTTCAGCGGCATGCACCGAAGCTGCGGCTGGTTGCAGCCGGCACTGTGTATTATCGGTGATTTTAGTCGCCGCCATTCCACCCCAAATGTGCGTTATTCCCCCCATGCATAATGGGTCACAGAAATAAAAAAATACCTGTGATTCAGGTATTTCTCATATAAATTTCTTATGTGTAATTCTGAACATCTTGCATGTACAGGCCAAGGTAAATGAGAAGTGTGTCATTCCCACTTATATGAGAACTGAGTAGCCAAAGTGTAAAAGGACAGAAAACATATAAAACTGCCATGTCATGATGACCAGAATCTTTTCAAGGGAGAAGCAGAGGAGAAAAATGTACCAGCCAGGCTGTCACATCCCAATGATCATCGAGACCCTTAGGAAATGATGCGTCTAACATAAAAATCCAAAAGGCCTTTCTCTGAAATAAGTACTTGTCAATATTATGAGACTGATGAGGCCTTCTCAATGACGATGTTTAAAAATGGGGTTTTCAACAAAACATGTCACTAAGGAAGCTTCAAAATTGGGATTCCTAATTTTGCTACAATGTTTAGATGGTCTGTTCTTTAAAGGATTGTGTTGCTTCCACATACAAGAGATTACACTCTTAAAAAAATATTTGAATGGTCATACTTAACTAATATGATACGATACGATAAGATTTATTCTATGTAGCCAAAGGCCGTTACAAAACACAATTAAAACAATATGGCACAAATATAAATAAATAAAACAATATTTCTCCAATATTGTGTACCTAAAAATGTAAAAATGGACTACTAAGTTACAATAAAAGGGATAATACTTAACTAATACTTAAATTGGGATCAAGATTGCAGGGAGAAATATCAACAACCTCTGATATGCAGATGATACCACTCTAATGGCAGAAAGTGAAGAGGAAGTAATGAGCCTCTTGAAAGAGGAGAGTGCAAAAGTTGCCTTGAAACTCAGCATCAAGAAAACTAAGATCATGGGATCTGGCCCTCTCAATTCCTGGCAAATAGATGGGGAAGAAATGGAAGTAGTGACAGATTTTATTTTCCTGGGCTCCAAGATCACTGCAGATGGGGAGTGCAACAAAGAAATTAAAAGACTTTTGCTCCTGGGGAGGAAAGCTATGGCAAATCTAGACAGCATCCTAAAAAGCAGAGACATCACCCTGCCAACAAAAGTGCGTTTAGTCAAGGCTATGGTCTTCCCAGTTGCAATGTATGGCTGTGAAAGTTGGACCATAAGGAAGGCCGAGCGTCAAAGAATTGAGGCTTTTGAACTCTGGTGCTGGAGAAGACTCTTGCGAGTCCCTTGGACTGTAAGGCGAACAAACCAGTCAGTCCTAGAGGAGATCAGCCCTGACTGCTCCTTAGAAGGCCAGAACCTGAAGATGAAACTCAAATACTTTGGGCACCTCATGAGAAGGAAGGACCCCCTGGAGAAGGGCCTTATGCTGGGAGCAATTGAGGGCAAAAGAAGAAGAGGATGATGTGGCTGGATGGAGTCACTGAAGCAGTGGGTGTCAACTTAAATGGACTCCGGGGAATGGTAGAGGACAGGAAGGTCTGGAGGATCATTGTTCATGGGGTTGCGATGGGTCGGACATGACTTTGCACCTAACAACAACAACTTAACTGTATTTTGCACTGTATATTAGGATTGTTTCCACACATCACATTGTATTTCTGCACTATATATATTAAGATTTGGTTTACACACAATCTAACCTTTTCTTTTATGTGGCTCTGGTACTCAGTACTCTCTTTGGTTTCTCACAGAGGTCTTTCGTAAATCAAATTCTGCCAGACCTTCTTGACACTAACCTATTTATTTTTCCTTTGATTGTCCTCTCCTTTTCCAAATGTACTTAGCTTGTCCCCTTCACTGACAATAATGGGAATCTCCTCATTTTTCCTAGTTGATGCTATCTGTTCCACTTAATATTCTGGAAAGGCCTTGGAGGAGGAGTGTGTCTCATGGCTTAATTGCTACTTAGTGCTTAACACCCACTCAGGGCGGCTGTCCTGCTTAAATGCCTCCTCCTCCAACTGGCTTGCCTGACTGTCCAGCAGCCAGCCAATTGCCTTCCGTCCCCCACTCCTGACCACTCCTCCTCCTTCCACTTTCCTCTGAGGCTTGGAGGCTGCAGATCCCTGCTGTATGAGAGCTGCCCCTGCTGGTGAGTTCCCTCGCAGCTGCCTGCAGCCTTTCCAGGTCCTGGGGGGGAGGGGGAGGCAATCCGCACGGTTCTTTCACCCTCCCCCCAACCTACTGCCCATTGTATTCCTGATTGCAACAGGCTTGGCCCCTAGTTTTATTATATTTTTTAAAAAAATGCATGGTGAATGACAATAGATGTATTAAACTGCAGGCTCAAACAAAAATAAGCTCCTTTCATACCTGGGCTGAGATACAGCATAGCCGAGGCCAGATTCCTCCCACACATTTATACAATAGGCTCAGCAACTGTACAGCTTTGCTGTTCTCCAATTGCCCATGATGGGCATATGTTACTAATCATGACCTACTTAAAGCAAGTTAAAGCAGACTATACTGGTCGAAACCAACCACACTGCCCTTAAAATTGCCTTTAAAAGAATAACAATGCAATCCTAATGGAAATGTGTTAATCTCATACTAGTACGGTTTCTTTTTGAGGGGAGAGGGCTTGAAGCAGAAGACCTAAATACCATATGGGACACTTTATTCCAGCACTCAGGGCTGGCTCATATCAGCTAACCCCTGCCTCAATCTACCCTGAAGAGGCTGGCTTGGTGGAGTTTACAATCTTGAAAGAAGAGAGTTGTATAGTTCCCAAGTCTACTTTGCTCCACATGAGTCTGGGAGGACATGAGTCTTTATACACAGATTTGTTTTTATGCCATGTATTTTTTGATCAAGATTCCCCTCCTTACTGAAAGTTTCATGAGTAAAAAGCCTTTGAGGACCTAGAGTTATTGATCAAGAGATCAACATTAAACTGGCCAAGTTATTTCCTAATTACTGCATTCTGATGAGAGATCTAATATCTTGAAAGTCTTTATGAAAGTCTACCTTCACTTCTTCTCTGGAGAAGGGAGCTTTGACTCTCAAAAGCCTTTTGCCCTGGAAATCAGAAGATGCTCCTGGACTCAAATCTTGCTCTTCTACTGCAGACTATCCAGACTACAGTCGTCCAATTTACCCATCAGAACATCATGGGGATCCTTATCAAAAGCCTTACTGAAATCTAGGTAAACAACATCCAAACAACATCCATTTCTAGTCCCACTGGATAATGACAGCTTTATAATAACCAATGATATTGTTTGCTGCAGTTGTTGTTTGTACAGGAGTTGAAAAGGGCAAATTGCATGCTAGAGTTTATTTGAAAAGACATCAGAAGCCATATCATAGTTATTTTATATAAATATGTGGTTTGGATGCATTTGGAATACATATATAGTTCTGGTCACATGTCTCAAAAAGCGCCTTACAGAGTGCAAGTAAGATGATTAAGAAGTTGACATTTCTTGTGTGTGAGGTAATTCTAGATTTTAATACTCCTTAGTTCAGAAAAAAATGGTTATGACTAGATAAGAGGTTTACAAAATTAAGCATAGTATGGATTAGTTAGTTACCCTGCTCTCCCTCACTTCAGTTTGGTGCAGTGGTTAGGAGTGCGGACATCTGGCATTCTGCACTCCCCTCCACGCAGCCAGCTGGGTGACCTTGGGCTCGCCATGGCACTGATAAAGCTGTTCTGACCGAGCAGTGATATCAGGGCTCTCTCAGCCTCACCTACCTCACAGTGTCTGTTGTGGGGAGAGGGAAGGGAAGGCGACTATAAGCCGCTTTGAGCCTCCTTTGGGTAGAGAAATGTAGCAGATAAGAACCAACTCTTCTTCTTCTTCTTCTTCTTCTTCTTCTTCTTCTTCTTCTTCTTCTTCTTCTTCTTCTTCTTCTTCTTTATATTTGTGGTCAGTTACTGAATAATCCAAAGTGGATATACTTGGAGGTAAATCCAATTGATTTAAGAAAATGTTCTTATGATTACAGCCCTGGTTGAAGTTGATAGATGTACATTCAGGATATATAAAACAAAGTACTTCACACCAGGAATAATTAACTTGCAAAAATCACTTTTACAAAATATGTTGAGGTGGCCACTAATTTAGATGACTTTAAGAAGAATAGAATACAACTATTAAGAGTAGCAAAATTTATATAACATACAATAATAACAAAAGACTATATGGAACTGGAATTGCAAAGCCTACATTCTGTATTTAAAGTTTTAAAGGTACTTTCCCCTTGTGGCTTTACTAATATAATTTTGTGACAGACACTAATGAAACTACAGAATTTTAGATAAGACTTATATTTCATATGCAGGTACAAGAAGTAATTTCCTTATCTAATTCCTTAATGAGCCTAAGTGTTGGGTATTCACCTTACCTTCTGTGAAGTTCTTTTCTGTTAGGTTTAGTAACGATATTAAATGCTTCAACTACATTTTAAGTTAACACAGCACTTTAAGTTAACCTGAAAGGGGGAAGGTTTTTGTGTTGTATATCATGGAAAAACCGTAGCATTTCTCGCAAAGGAGAATGAAATATTGTGGGATTCTTTGTATTGTATTTTCTGTTGGCATTCACTGAATCCAAAAGAAGTATTGGACTTAGAATCGTAGTATCATAGAGTAGGAAGTGGCCATACAGGCCATCCAGTCCAACCCCCTGCTCAACGCAGGATCAGTCTAAAGCATCCAAAATAAGGATCTGTCCAGCTGCTGCTTGAAGACTGCCAATGGTGGTGGTGGGGGGGGGGTGCCACATCCTTAGGCAGCTAATTCCACTGCTGAACTACTCTGACTCTGAATTTGCCCCCTTGATATTTAGCTGGTATCATTCTCCATGTAGTTTAAACTCATTACTGCACGTCCTATCCTCTGCTGCCAACAGGAATCATTCCCTGCCCTCCTCTAAGTGACAGCTTCTCAGATATTTAAAGATCATGTCCCCTCTCAACCTCCTTTTCTCCAGGCTGAACATTCCTAAGTCCCTCAGCCTTTCCTTGTAGGGCTTTATTGTTTAGGAAAATATCTACACATGTATTTTTTCCTGAGCAAGAGAAAATGACTAGCTTAGCATGGTATTGGGAGTAGCCTTGTGTAAAGGAAAAAGAATTGGACTGTTTTGCATTTGGATCTATTCCAAATCACCATTCATTGGTTTGGAGTCAGCTAAATCGATTTGGCTGAATCCAAAAAGTATTTTTTCCCCTGTGTACATGCCTCACACCCCACCCCTGCCTTGCCAGGCAGTGGGGAGAACTCTGTTGCTTGAGAAAGCAGGGAGGGAGGCCTTTAAAGTGTGCATCAAACATATGTCGTGATCAATTGTTTCGTGCACCCTTTAAATACTGGGGAATGACTGGGGAAGGCACCGGCAAACGACCCCGTATTTAGTCTGCCATGAAAATGCTAGAGGGTGTCACCCCAAGGGGCAGACATGACCCAGTGCTTGCACAGGGGATACTTTTACCTTTACCTTTATCCTTCAGTAAGAGCCTCTTGTGGCGCAGAGTGGTAAGGCAGCTGACATGCATTCTGAAGCTCTGCCCATGAGGCTGGGAGTTCAATCAAGACATGACCCAGTGCTTGTACAGAGGATACCTTTACCTTTACCTTTATCCTTCAGTAATTATTCTTTCTCTTAATGGGTGAGATTCTTCAATTTTGATTATTATTTGTTTATTTAATGATTTAATGAAACCGACATGTCTTGAATAGTCAAACAACAGAACTTGTCAAAGCGATGAGTAACATAATATTTATACACAACATTAAGAAAACTGCATGGTTCAAATTGAACATCCACAATTTTTAGGCAATTTTCACATTAGTCCTTTTAATTTCCTCCCCTTTACAAAGAAAATGTAACTCCTGGGTGTGCATTTAAAAGAGGAGGCAAGAGTTACCAGGGAATCCCCAGGGACCACCTGGGGGCTGGTATCCCTAAGAGGAAGACTTATTTAAAGGACTATTTAACTCTTTCTCTTAATAAAATGTTTGTTCCAAAATTTCACCTAGAAGCTGTATTAACATCTTTTAATACAATACAAATAAATATAATTTTTCTATGCAACAACAAAACAAGCATAGATTAGTTATTATTCTATAGCAAATAGGTTTGGTCTGGAGTCCCCAGTCTTGTTAAGCGTGCAGGTTCTTTGAAAATAGAGTATGGGTGCCACTATGAAATGGCTACCAAGGAAGGGTGCATGGGCTAATCTCACGGTGTTGCTAAATTGCAAGCCAGTCACTCTCCACTATTGTTTCTGGATTGTCCTATTCCAGTGAGGTTGAGGAATGCCAAGATTAGCTCTTTGCTTTGGGAAAGAAACAGATGGGCACCAAGAAGCTCATTCTCAAGAGCCGTGGTACCCGTGAGTTATGTTGGTAGAGTAGCTAAACTCCAGTTTGGGAAATTACTGGAGATTTGGAGTTAAGAGTCTAGGGATGGTGGTGTTTGGGGAGGGGAGGAACCTCAGTAGGATATCATGCCATAGAATCTCTCCTCCAAAGCACCATGTTCTCCAGGAGAACTGCTGTCTGGAAAGCAGTAGTAATTCTGGGAGATCTCCAAGTCTTACCTGAAAGCTGGCAACCCTACACAATGGGTTACTAGTATAATGGGAATTAAATAAACTCTCTGCTCTGTAGGATTATCTCTCTATAAGTCATAGGAGCAGCAAATGCATCCTGTTTAAGCACACATGTATTTGTAATTCCTTCCTGAACTTCTAGGGTTTATAGATATCGTTCTTTTAGATTAGTGATATGTATTCCTAATTCTTTCTGTAACATACTTCAGAAACTGGGAGAAGAGAAAAGAGATGGATTTTGATTAAGTCTAGGGCTAATAGACTGCTTTGACAGCTGTGGATATAAAGGCAGACTTGCTTCACAAAAAGAAACAAATGTTTGGCGGCAGTTTGAAATCCAAATTGCATGTGAGGGATGAGCGGAAACTTCATGTCACGATGAGCAGAAGAGAGCAGGCTGTAGACTGCAAGCTGCTCAGAGACTTGGGGGAGAATCTTGAGACTGGGTATATCTGCTTTCTCTGTACAATACAGAATTACTGATACTACATTTCTGAAATAGTGTGAAATCATGTGCAAGGTGACCTTAGGGTACATGTGAATGCTTCCCATTATCAAATGAGGTTCTTGTCATCTGTAGTTAGCTGTGCTTCTAGACCACCAAAGGCAACTATATGGCAACCACAGACCTTGCTTTCAGTTAGGGAATAAAATGATGCTGTGAGAAATTCTGATATAGTTAACAAGCTAGGCTGGTGGTTCTCAAAGTTTTCAAATGAGAGCCAGTTGCAAAGTGATTCCATTATTCCCATCATAAAATCCTGAAACATATCATCAGTTAACATTGAATAAATTTGTAATCTATTGTTCAAGCTCAGTATTCATGAATATATAGTATTACTGAGCAGCAGGCCAGTTGGATGAAACCAACTGGCAAAATCAAAGCCAACAAGAATGCTTTTAAATACCTAAGTTATATAGCTTTGCCATGTCACACTCTGTTCTTAAGAATTAATTGTTAAGGAACTGGTAGAATAGACTTCACTATTTGTGAACTGAAGTTGTACTGAGATGTTGTCCATCCATCCAATTCTCTTGCACTGAACAGCTTGAAGGATCAGGTAGTGATGGCAAGAACCAAGAAGAGTCTCTCCACCAACACTTGAATTGGAAACAGGGTTGCCAGCTCTGGGCTGGAAAATAACTGGAAAATTTGGGAGTGGAGCTGGAAGTGGGGCAGTATTTACAGCAGGGAGGGACCTCAGTGGAGTGAGATGCTATGGAGTCCACTCTCCAAAGCAGCCATTTTCACCAGGGGGACTGATTTCTGTCATCTGGAGAAGAGCTGTAAAACCAGGAGATTTCTAGGTCCCACCAGGGGACTGGCATCCCTAAATGGAAACCCAGAAATGTTCAGTTTGGTTACCATTTCCCATCCCAATATATATCACAAAAGAGGAGGTAAATTTTACACACTGATACTGTTTTCTGTGACAGCCTTGTGTTAAGGTAATTCCATGTTTACACATTCTAGAACAAAATTTAGTACTACAACTGCTGCACAGCACAGTCTGTGGCTGAGTTTATTTTTTTATTAGTGCTGTTTTATTATTATTTTTAGTTTTGTTTGATGCAGCTCCTCATTTAAGCCACAGACAAAAAGAAAATGTATCTTGAATATGCATCACAGATTCCAAAAATGAAAAGAAATTGCATTTGGATAGCACTTACTCAATAGACAGATATGATACATGGTAAGAAGGTGCACTGTCTGCCCTGTGATAGATTAAACTACTTTGTAGGAAAATTACTGTGAGACAGTCACCACCACCACTAGCACCGTGGCTAAATCTTTAATAAAATTCTCTTCCATATTCAGGAGCAAGGTATGAAGTACACAATAAGCAGAGTGAAGTAGAGTGCCATTTATCAAACCACGGCAAGGTCTGTAATCTCCTGCTTTATCTTCTTCCACTTTTCTTTCTCTCTCTCTCTCTCTCTACTCTATTGTTGCAACAAATCACATTTAAACCAGGCATTGGGCATGCAGCCTTGAACTGGTACCTGTGCGCTGTCAATTTGTCAGCGTAATTAGTTTGTGCCATTTTGGTGGTCCTTTGATTGTTCTAGCTTAATTGCTTGTTTGTGGTTCTTAATAATCAGCATGTGTGGAACAGTGAAGGTACAACCACTGCCGGGTTTGAGTGCTAAAGACTGTGCAGGATGACTGTTCTGGATGAGCCCCATATTACTTTTTCAGCAAGATGGCAGTATTAGATGATGTTGCACTTGGCCCCTGGGTGGCACTACATGGTTAGAGCTGATAACATTTCAGCATTCAAGAAGGCAGAAGTCATTCTTAGAATCAAAACAACACAACTCCCCCACATCCCAACACTGATCTTGGACTTTCTGAAGTGCACAAAAGCAATTGCGGTAGTTACCCTTTTTTATTTAAGATGCCCATTACACTATGGTGCATGGAGCTTGCAAAGATGAGCGTGTAGCTTTGAAAGCCGCTTTGCTGTGAAGTGCAGATGTGGTAGAAAGGGCTCCCATGGGTAACAGGAGTCTGTGACTGGTAGAAGTGCTTAGTGCAGCCTGAATAGGCACACAGTCAGTCAGCGCTGGGACCTTGAGGTGATTTTTATTTGGTACTATTGTAACCCTTCTTTATTGTTTGAATTGCCGTTTTATGACAAAAGGTTTATATTCAGCTTGGCTTTATACTTGCTTGAAAGAGAGCAATCACCGAGAGAGATAAGGCAACAATTGTAATGATAACTGCATTTGTGGAAGCTTTCAGAAGTTGAACAAGCATGTACAAATCAACTCACACTAGCACTCTACCTGAGTGGAGATAGGGATGTTACCTGTTCAGGATATCCTTAACTCATTCCCATAAGCCTGGGGTATTTGGTGCCTAGTAAATAGAAGAAACTTTGTTGCTACTTGGATGGGATTCAGAATCTTTTTGGTTTTAAGCACTTCCTCCTGATGGATCACCACCTCAACTCTCCCCCAGAAGCATTAGCCTGGAAGCAGTAATGAAATGGCTCAAGCAGAGTTGACTGAAGTTCAATCCTTCAAAGGTGGAGGTCCTATGGCTGGGCAGAAAGGGACCATGTGAGGAAGCACATCTGCCCAACCTGGATAATGTACAGCTATCAGTGGCTCACTCTGCCAATAACCTAGGCATGATACTGGATACTTCCCTCTCAATGGAAGCTCAGGTCACAAGAGTAGTGTGGCTGGCATTCTACCACCTTCACCACGCCAAACTACTAGTGCCCTACTTTGCCCCGGAACACCTAGCCACAGTGATCCATGTGACAGTCACCTCTAGGCTAGATTTCTGTAACTTGCTCTATGCAGGCCTTAACCTTGATCTGGAAACTACAGCAGGTCCAAAATGCAGCAGCCATGGCCCTCATAGCAACACCATGAAAGTCCCGCATCCATCCCATCCTACAACAACTGCTGTGGCTACCAGTCGAATTCTGGATCAGGCTAAAGGTTCTGGTAATCATTTTCAAGGCCATATGCAGTCAGGGACCACCCTTCTGCCTACACCCCTCAAAGAGCTTTGCATTATGCCACCTCAACCAGGGCCAGAGCCTTCTCTGTTTCAACCCCAACTTGCTGGAATGAGCTCTTGGAGGAGATCAGGGCCCTAATAGAACTTAAACAGTTCCTCAGGGCCTGCAAAAGGGAGCTCCTCCACCAGGCATTTGGTTGAGGTTGAACAGAACCAACAACAATCCCTAGGCCCCTGAAACTCTCTCCCAGGAATCCATGCAGCTGAACTGAACAATCATGGACCTGTTTGACTTGTTATTCTGCTAAATTGTTATTCTCTGTTGTTGTTATTATTATCATTGCTGTATTTCAATTTGATGCAAAAACCTGAGTTTGATGTATTGTTCCTTTACATTCCATGTGAACCACCCTGAGCCTCAGAGGAGGGCGATATACAAATGTAATAAATAAATAAATAATAAATAAAATGAATCAAAGAAAAACAATTCTGCTTCTCTGAGGGTTATCTCATCGTGTTCCTTTACAAATTTTAAATAGAATATTTTTGTATCATGCATAGGCTGAAACAAAACTATACAGGAATGCAATTTCCACATTATAACAACAGCAATGGAAAGCATCCTTGTTACTAAAGCTTTGGCAAGAACTGTGTGGACATGTGCATCTATTGGTGATTGCTCAAGCATCCAAGTCATGATGGCGGCTTTTGGATGTAGCTAATGTAAAGCCAACTGCTGATCTGATAACGTTCCTACTTGAACAGTAAATATTTGAAAGTCTCTCTGATGAAAGTCATCTCAGAAACTCATAGGAGAAACTTACAGGAGCTTCTTCAGGGATGGACCTTGGGATTATGTAATGGCACATAGCTTTCACAGCATATTTCCTCTTATATCTTTCCTTCAGTCTTTCTTTATGTCTGTAGTAGCTGCAAAGCCTATTCATACGAATGGGCTTTGCAGGGCTCTTACTGAGGCCCCCGCAGAATGACATTCCCACGGCAGGCTCTCAGGGCTGCGGGAAGCACTTGTCGTGGCCCAGGCAAGGGAGGCTCCCTGCCCCTCCCCACCGTCCCCACAACAGGCTCCCCGGGCCGTGAGAAGCACTCTTGCTGTTTGAGGTGGCGAGAGTGCCTCCGATGGGCCAGGGAACAGAATCTCTCCTCCCTGCCAGCCAGCGAAGAGGAAGGATGGGAGGTGGAGACAGAGGGCTTTGCTGGCCACACCCTGATTGGCCCTATTCCAACTTTGGCAGCCGGACTGTCTCCACCCCCATGGCTGTTTCACAAATATATAAGGAAAACAATGGATAAGGCTATCTTGTGACCAATGAATAGTTTTAACATCCCTTATGGGCAGTGTACTGCTGAAGTATCCTCCACTCCTGTACCACAAAATGCAATATTGACTGCGGACTTTAGCTTCCTGAAGATCATAGGGGGTTTAAAAAAGTAACTTTCTCTCATGGTTATGGCCATATGTTTGAAAATATCAGAAAAACGTTTGATGAAATTAGAAACTAGTTTCTGATAAAGATTTCCAGTTGTCAGTGCCCAGCATAGCTTTTTACTTTTTCTTATGGTGATTGTCTGAAATGGAATAAATTATGCAAAAACAATGAATGTTGTGGAATTAATTGCAGCGATTAAGTGAAATCATGCACATTATCTGTACAGGTTTCAGAATTCAGCATTTCTCGTTACAGTATTTTGATTCCCTTGATGCAGCATACCGTATTTCTTTTTGAACTGCCTGTTCTCTCGTGTAGCATAAAATAACATGTTGTCTTACTAATTACGTAATGACATAACTGTCTAAATAACTTAACAGTTCTACCAATCATATTTGTTCCTTACCGGCAGTGTTTTTCAGATCATTTGAACTTAGTTTTCTTTCTGAACTTTCTCTCCCTTATGACCTCTATAACCCAACATCAATGATATATTTCAGAGAAAAACACAGTTGCTGCTGGGCATGAAGATCTATGAAGATCTATGGCTTGGGTGTACTCACCCAATCATGTGATTAGTAAAGGAACAGGATATCTCGCCCCTCTTTCTAAAGCCCTATATAGGGGATTGTTATTAGATCAAAGAAGAAACTTTTCCAAACTTCATTTGCAATAACATTATGACAATAAGGGCACTGAAACTGTACACAATACACATGACTGCAAATCCAATATAGTCAGGATGATCTGATTGGGGCATTCATGTTACTCCATTTTGGGCTGATGTAGAAGGAAAAGTTCTATTATCCATTCTTGGGACTTTGTGTTTCTGTTTTCAGGAAGCATGTGTCCCCTCCCTTCCCATTATAATATACATTTATTATAATATATTTATTTGTTAGTAAAACAAAATTGTTTTTCAGTTTAAATTTCTTTGAATGTATACATAAATAATTTATATGCTTATATAAAGGTAAAGGTGTCCTCTGTGCTAGCACCGAGTCATATCTGACCCTTAGGGTGACGCCCTCTAGCGTTTTCATGACAGATTCAATATGGGGTGGTTTGCCATTCCCTTCCCCAGTCATTACTGTTTACCCCCCAGCAAGCTGGGTACTCATTTTACCGACCTCGGAAGTATGGAAGGCTGAGTCAACCTTGAGCTGGCTGCTGAGATTGAACTCCCAGCCCCATGGGCAGAGTTTTCAGACTGCATGTCTGCTGCCATACCACTCTGCGCCACAAGAGGCTCTATATGCTTATATACTGTCCTACAAAAATCTTTCTGGCTGCATTGGATATGAACTGTTCAGAAAAAACAGAATAGATTGAAGAGGTGGAGGAGTGGCACTGTATGTGAGGAAAGGGCTTACCTGTCAGGAAATTCTAGTGAAGGAGAGTATATCTACAGTGGAAAGCATCTGGGTGAAAATAAGCGAGGGGAAAACAAACACTGTGGTGGTTGGAGTCTGCTACCGACCAGCTGACCAACAAGAGGATGTGGATGCTGCACTTTGTGAGCAGCTTGAGAAAATATCCAAGCAGCAGGACCTTGTCATCATGGGCGACTTCAATTTCCCAGATGTGTGCTGGGAAACAAACTCTGCGAAGCGTCCTCAGTCATGCAACTTTCTGACCTGCCTGGCTGACAATTTCATTTACCAAATGGTAGATGAACCCACAAGAGGTTCAGCCATACTGGACTTAATACTGACCAACAGGCAAGAGTTGGTGGATGAGGTGAAGGAGGTGGGGACCTTAGGGAGAAGTGACCATGTCCTCTTAGAATTCCTTTTGAGATGGGGAGCCAAGGAAGCTTGTAGCCAGACACGGATGTTGGATTTTTGTAGGGCAAACTTTAATAAACTCAGAGACATGATGAGTGTCATAACATGGACAAGAATGCTGGAAGGGAAGGGAGCATGTGAAGGGTGGGCGCTACTCAAACAGGAGCTATTGCATGCTCAATCAATGACTATCCCAGAAAGACGAAAACACTGCAGGAGCTCTAAGAAGCCTATTTGGATGAACAGAGAACTTCAAGAGGAACTAAGAAAGAAAAGGGAAATGTTCAGGAAATGGAGGGAAGGACAGAGCTCTAAAGAAGAGTACCTACAGGTTACTAGGCACTGTAGATCAATCATAAGAAAGGCCAAAGCTGAGAGTGAGCTAAGATTGGCCAGGGAAGCCCATTGTAACAAGAAAAGATTTTTCAGTTATGTGAGGAGCAAACCTAAAGTAAAGAAGGCAATAGGCCCACTGTTGGGTGTGGATGGACAAACTCTAGCAGAAAATGCAGAGAAAGCAGAAAGGCTTAGCGCCTATTTTACATCTGTTTTTCCCACAAGTCAAAGTGTTTAGGCACATCCAGAGATGGCAGTACCCAAAGGAAAGTGTCTGGGTGGCAGGTTGACATGGACAGAGAGTTTGTTGAGAGGCATTTAGCTGCACTGGATGAGTTCAAATCCCCTGGGCCGGATGAAATGCACCCGAGAGTGTTCAAAGAACTTTCCGGAGAACTTGCAGAACCCTTGTCCATCATCCTTGGGACCTCTTTAAGGACTGGAGATGTCCCAGAGGACTGGAAGAGAGCAAATGTTATTTCAATCTTCAAAAAGGGAGGAAGGATGACCTGGGAAACTACAGACCAGTGAGTCTGACCTCTGTTATGGGGAAGATAATGGAGCAGATATTAAAGGGAGGATTCTGCAAACATTTGGAGGACAATTTGGTGATCCAAGGAAGTCAGCATGGATTTCTCTCCAACAGGTCCTGTCAGACCAACCTGGTTTCCTTTTTTGACCAAGTAACAGGTTTGCTGGATCGTGGAAATTCGGTTGATGTCGTTTACTTGGATTTTAGTAAAGCTTTTGATAAGGTTCCCCATGATGTTCTGATGGATAAATTGAAGGACTGCAACCTGGATTTTCAGATAGTTACTTTTTAACATATTTATTAATGATCTAGATGAGGGGATGGAGGGACTACTCATCAAGTTTGCAGATGACACTAAATTGGGAGGACTGGCAAATACTCCAGAAGATAGAGACAGAGTTCAACGAGATCTGAACACAATGGAAAAATGGGCAAATGAGAACAAGATGCAATTTAATAAAGATAAGTGTAAAGATCTGCATCTGGGTCAGAAAAATGAAAAGCATGCCTACTGGATGGGGGATACGCTTCTAGGTAGCACTGTGTGTGAACGAGACCTTGGGGTACTTGTGGATTGTAAACTAAACATGAGCAGGCAGTGTGATGCACCGGTAAAAAAAGGCGAATGCCATTTTGGGCTGTATCAACAGGGGCATCACATCAAAATCACAAGATGTCATAGTCCCATTGTATATGGCACTGGTCAGACCACACCTGCAGTACTGTGTGCAGTTCTGGAGGCCTCACTTCACGAAGGACATAGATAAAATTGAAAGAGTACAGAGGAGAGCGGCGAAGATGATCTGGGGCCAAGGGACCAAGCCTTATGAGGGACTTGGGAATGTTCAGCCTGGAGAAAAGGAGGTTGAGAGGGGACGTGATAGCCCTCTTTAAGTATTTGAAAAATTGTCACTTGGAGGAGGGCAGGATGCTGTTCCATTGGCTGCAGAGGAGAGGACACGCAGTAATGGGTTTAAACTACAAGTACAATGATATAGGCTAGATATCAGGAAAAACCTTTCACAGTCAGAGTAGTTCAGCAGTGGAATAGGCTGCCTAAGGAGGTGGTGAGCTCCCCCTCACTGGCAGTCTTCAAGCAAAGGTTGGATACACACTTTTCTTGGGTGCTTTAGGATGCTTAGGGCTGATTCTGCGTTGAGCAGGGGGTTGGACTAGATGGCCTGTATGACCCCTTCCAACTCTATGATTCTATGATTCTATGATTCCATCCATCTTAAACTTATAAAATCTTTGAATGGGTACTTCTGTGTTTTCTGTTGTACAGCAAATAGTAGCTCAGGGGGCTTCCTGAACTGTTGCAAAAAGTTTAACTCTTTCTCATCCTATTATGGCCCTCATAAAAGTCACGGTCCTCCGTTACTGCTATTTAAAGACTTCTTAACATCACATGTAATCCAACATGTTAATCAGAAAAGGCTTCTTGTTCTATAGATATTATGGTTGCAGGTATGTAGATTTATCCTAATGTATTATAGGTGCACTGTGCCATTATTATTATTATTATTATTATTATTATTATTATTATTATTTAGAGAATGCTATTTTCCACAAAAAAACAAAGAAAACCCTGTTTTCATAATTTAGTTTGAACCATTTTGGTTCATGAAATAACTGCTTAATAATTCATCTATTCAAAATCAAAAATTTGGTTTTCTGGTTTTGACAACTGGATTGATGTGGATGACTTTTAAAAAGACCATTGACATTTGCTTTTCAATAATGGTTTGTTCCAGTCTCTTTAACCATACTATCCTGTTACTGTATTCATTCTTAAGCCCTTGTATACTGTCACTAACCGAAGTTTTAGGTCTTTGGTGGCATGCCTTGGGAGAGCCAGGACTTACAACAAAGGAATAATAATACTTAAGTAAAGGTAAAGGTATCCCCTGTGCAAGCACCGAGTCATGTCTGACCCTTGGGGTGACGCCCTCTAGCGTTTTCATGGCAGACTCAATACGGGGTGGTTTGCCAGTGCCTTCCCCAGTCATTACCGTTTACCCCCCAGCAAGCTGGGTACTCATTTTACCGACCTCGGAAGGATGGAAGGCTGAGTCAACCTTGAGCCGGCTGCTGGGATTGAACTCCCAACCTCATGGGCAAAGCTTTCAGATGGCTGCCTTACCACTCTGCGCCACAAGAGGCTCTATAATAATACTTAACCATGCTAAATATCTCCTCAGTGGACCTTAATCTTAGGGAATGGTTCTGTTAGAGATCTCATCGGTTCTTGGAAGATTTGACTCCCCTCAAATAGAGGTAGCAGATATGTACCCATTTGAACAGAGAGTTCAATTTATATTCTGAAAGAGTCGTTGCACCACATGGACACTACTGTACATTGATTCACCTTGAGGTTGCAGGATTTCCCTCTCTAGAAGTGTTACATGAGTTGGTGATTGGTGTGGATGTACTGCCTTGTACAAGTGTGTCTCTACTTTCACCTCTGCTCTACTTGTGTATTTGTAAATGAAGCAAATGCTTAAAAAACAAAAACAGTGCACTCTCTTTCTCTCCTCCAAAGGAAGCCAACTTAGGAAACTGCTGGCCTGGAAATCTTTCCAATTAAAGAAGTGGGGCATACCTAACAATTATTTGATATTTTTTTTCTTGTGAAAATAATCTGAATTCCGATAAAAATACAACTTTACTAAATACTGAAGTGAGGCATTTGGGATAAAAAGCCATAAGTCTAATTCCTAGCTGTGGAGTTAATATAAGTACATGCATATTTTATTCTGCTGTCTCCAAAAGGCACAATGTAAATTATAGAAATATACCCATAGAATTGTGCATATGCTTCTGGATATCTGTTACTTTTTTAGTGCTTTCCTAGGTTATCAAAGTGCTTTAAAAACACATAACACTCTTTTTTGCCAAAAGCAATGCATGTGAAAAGAATAGGGAAAAATGCTCAGTGTTCTTAGCATTTTATTGAAATAACAGATGCAAAGATAAGTCATTTTCTGCTAAATGTCTTTCTAATCCTTTTTTTGGTAAGTTTTTCTTTTTCCCTAGTCCCATTACCTATTATTGGAGATGTCTCTCCTTACAGGGTATAAAAGAGTGCAGAAACATTTAATGCAATTTTTTAAAAATGTGCATGGACTACTTAGGAATATGCACACTGAATATTAAACAAACACCTGAACTTCCTGTTGCTGTTGCCCGTAACCAGCACTTTGTTATCTCCTACGTGCAGTGACTTTCAATTTTTTGTTAGGCGTTGGTGTCTCTGTCTATATGGCTTCTGCATGATGTATGTGAGAAGGACTTCCAGCAGAGATACTTATCATACATCTACCTAAAAGTTGGTGCTTTCCTCCCCTAGTTCATGCATCCAAGATACTGCATACAGATCGTAAGATATCTGAGTTAAATGTTGAGCGGAATGGTCCTATATCTTGCTCACAAGCTAGCTGGAGATGAATTTTAGTTGATCTGCTATAAAAGGACAGCAGTCTGCAGACTGCAGACTACTAGCATTAAGGATACAGGGATAACTAATATCATAAGCCTGCAAGGCAATAAGCATTCGCTCCCAACTAGCTATTAACAATTTTGTTTTGTGTATACTAACTTCTGACTTGTAATGCCAGATGAGGGTTGCTGCTTATCCTCTTAGAATTGGGATAGGGTTAATTATGTCTTCCATGATATGTGTGTTTATGGGGCGAACATAGTGCTGGCCCAAACCTCAGAGATTTGAGAGGCATGGGGAGGGAAGCCTAACTTCTGGTTGAAGATCTGACAGTGGCATCATCAAGCTGAGACTTGTCCCCAATATTGATGGTTATTAATTATGTTGTTTATAGTCTTTCTTTCTCACTGAGACTCCTAATGGATGGCATGTGTATGTAAAATACTGTCAAGTCACAGGTGACTTATAGCAACGCGATAGGGTTTTCGAGGCATTAGCAGAGGTGGCTTGTCATTTCCTTTCCTTGGTGGTTTAGTCTCCAGTACCACCCCTGCTTTGCTTCTGAGATCTAATGAGATTGAGCTAGACTATGCCATTCAACATCCCCCCAAGTGGGTTACACAATGTAAATCATATCCAATAAGCAATTTGATAATATTAGCAATTATCGAAATGGAACAAAGCTTAATGATTAAAGATGACATATTAAAAACATCCAAACATAGGAAAAACATGGTACGTTTTCCTTGACTAGTCTGTTATGTAACCTTATTTGCCTTACAAAAATGCCTTCCCGAACAATTATCTTTGATATAGTTTGTGAAATGCCAACAGTGTGTGGTGTTATGGGTTAATGACTGATGTATGATGGACATTAAGGGAGCATTAACATGGATAGGCAAGGATTCACATTCACAAGGAGTGGTCCTCACAGATCCCAGGATCCTGTCAACAACCATCATGGTAACTGGATCAAAATGGTACATATACAGAACAAATTATGTATTAGGCATTTCTTCTGCCTGTATTATATGTCCAGTTCAAAGTACATTTGTGTTATTTTTATCAGCAAAATGCTTTGCCAAGTAATTACAGTTACTTGTTTGTTTCTGAGAGAATATATTTAGGAGTCAGCAGATGCTGAGATACTTGGAACGGTTGGGAACTATGGTTGCAAAGTTGTCTCAGAGAAATAACACTTTCATTGTGTCCACCACTTCATAGGTGTTCTAGTGAGCTCTGTAGCATGCTGTGTCAGATTCAATACAAGTTTTTTGCAAGGGTCTTTCTAGGTAACGAAGCTTTTAGTTTACCCAGCCGTGCATAAACCATGGGTGAAATAGGATGATAAGGAGCAATCTAGTCTATAGCTTTGAAGAATTTTACATTTCACATTCTCACCATAGCTCACAGAGCATGTGTTTGGAATGCTAAAATCCTCCAGGGCATTCTGGAATCCAGTAGGATCCATGCGGGCTGGAACATTTTAAGAACTCCCATTTAGTAGGGACAGGGCTGGCCCCATAGTCACCCTTGTCTCTAGTAAATAGTGGTCCAATTAAAATACAGGACAAATATCCATAGGGATAAATGAAATTCCTAGAATGTTACACAACTTGGTGATGTCACTTGCAGGTCGAGATCGAGAAATGTCATCACTGTATTTTGCATTGCAATCTCCCTCCCTGATGCATCAAGTGGCAATGGCTACCCCACTGAAACCACACTGGAAATTCCTTGTTTCTTGGTTGCTAGGGAATCATTTTGAAGACTGGATGCATCTCACAGATTATTAGTCCACTGTGTCTGCATCAAAACATTTATCTTTTATACTGTCCATTTTACATGTTTATCTCATGACTGAATGGGATAAAAACAATGGCTCAGGGCAGTTATTAGATCTTGTATTGTTCCTTAAAGTTAGAGTTTATTTGAATCAATGTGAAGGTAATCTTTGTAAAAAAAAAAAAGAAGTGTAGTCAGAAGTGAGAAAAAAGGATCAGACATATGTGCACATGCACTCCCAAGTGAGAAAATTAGGACAGAACTTTACTTATTACATATTCCTCTCGACTTGATGTGGCATAAGCAGGTTGTGATAGATGACATGGGCTCTTTTTATGTTTGAGGCCCATTATGCACGGGGGGGGGATAGTGCGCATTCGGGGTGGAATGGCAGCGACTAAAATCACTGATAACGCATGGAGTCAGCTGCAACCAGCCGCAGATTTGGTGCATGCCGCCGAAAAAGCCGTGTTAGCAAAACGCGGAAGAAAGCGCAGCTTCCGGGTGACCGGGGTGCAACCAGAAACAGCGGCGGGGTCGTCCCGTGCATAAGCGGTTTTCTTCGCTTCTTCCCCCTCCGCGTTTTCCATGTGACCCGAAAGTTTCGGCGGCCGTGCATAATGGACCTGAGAGTGACCATCTCATCCTTCCTCTTGGGGGAAACTTAAAGGAGAAAATCAAGAAATACCAAAGGCAGATATTCCTGACTGCTGCTAGCATATTGGAGATCTCCTAGCAGTTTTGGGCTTGCTTCTGCATACATTGTCCCTTAAGGCATCATTCATAGGGTCATGGAAGGAGCCCAAAGTGTTGGCAGTAGCGCGGCCTTCCCCCCTCTAAGGCTGATTCGCTGAGGCATTGTACGATTTTGAAGTCCCACCTCCAAAACTCCAGGAATATTTCCAACCCAGGCGTAGCTAACCTCCAGCTGGGGCCTGGAGAGCTCCTGGAATTACAGCTCATCTTCATAGTATAAAGATTAGTCCCCCCAGGCAGAAAGGGCTACTTTGGATAGGGTTGTGGTAGAGAAGAAACATTTAAGGCCTCCCACACAGGTTGTTGTTGAATTGAAACACTTGAGGCCTACTGCACAGGGTTGTTGTGCAGATGAAACAGGAGACAAAAGAACCTCCACAACAGCATCCAGTTTTGTCTGCAGAATAATGCTGTGCAGTGACCTCAAATCTGCAGAGAGTTGCAAAGAAGAAAGACACATGGCTTGGCTGTGTCTAACCCCTGGCCAGAGCAGTATTTTAAGTGAGAAGGGGCTTTTCTGTGGCCACCCTGTCAGCCAACTGTTTGGCAGAAGGGGAAAGTTCCCTACCCTCAAAAGGAAGGCCCTCAGTCTCCCCTGCGTTGCTCTCTGAAGGAAAATGCCTCCCTCCCCTCAGTCAGGGCCTGTCAGAGGCTCCTTCGTAGCAGGCCTGAAGGGGGGGGAGGGGGAGCACTCTGCAGCCTCCTGCCAGCTCTGTCAGGGTTCTGAGGCAATTTGCAGTTGGACATGACAGTTAGGACAGCCTTGGGGTGAAAACGGCTGGCGCAGCCTGTCCAAGCATCTGTTCTCATCCCCCTTGGCAGCCCTACTGACCACCTCTCCCTGTGGTGGTCAGGAGCAGATTGGCAGCGATGTCTCCAGATTGCCCCTGACTTGGCTGGCTGGGCGGGTTGGGAGGTGCTTCACGGCTCCCGACTGAATGGAACTCTGGTCTATCCTGTTGAGGGCCCAATTGGAAGGTCCTTTGCGCCTTCTGATTGGGCCCTCACCCGAATGGTTGGAATTCTTGTCAGTCTGGACAAAGGGCCAATCAGCGTCTTCCGCTATCCTGGACTGTCCCCGCCCCTTTCTCCTCCCACTTAGGCCTTAACCAATTATTTATACCGCTTCCAGCGGTTTACAGATTTGAGAGACTTTGGGAGGAAGGAGAGAGGCAATCAAGCGCTCAGAATTATAGGATTAGGTGGCACAACAAAAATAAAGGTGCAATTAGGCACTATTCTGCAAAGAACAGTTTTTGATAAATGGAAGAGAGCAAAGCATGCTCGGAAGCTGCCTCTATTGGACTCAGTGCGGAAATATGTCATGGATTTCAGCCTGGAAAATAAGGCGAGGGAAGCCCATATGTGGAATTGCTAGAGTCGACTCACAGGCTAATCTGCTTGATAAATCTATCTTGGTTTACACTTGCTACTAATTTGGTTTACACTTTCTACTAATCTGTCCTGGGACAGACATTAGGCTAATGGCCTATAATTTCCTGCTTCCCCTTTTTTAAAATTGGTGTCGCATTTGTTACTCTCTAGTCTTTTGGTACAGCAGCTGAATTTACTGGTTGTTTCCATATGCGGGCTAGTAGATCAACTACCTTCCATTTGAGTTTCCTAAGAACTTTTGGGTGTATACCATTAGGATATGGAGACTTTTGGGGTTTTAATTTCCCCAATAGGTCAAGAACATCTCTGGCCACCTCAATTTGACTCAGTTCTTCAGACCCTGTTCCCAAAGATAGTGGTTGGAGCTACACCCCACACTTTCCACAGTGAGCACAGAATCAAAAAACAAAAAATTCCATTGAGGTTCTCTGCCATCTCGTTATCTTCCTTTGTGAATCCCTTTATTCCATGGCTGTTCAATGGTTCCACTGCTTCTTTGGCTGGTTTCCTGATCCAGATGTATTTAAAGGAATATTTATTTGCCTTGATGCTTTTAGCAACCTGGTCGTCAAAATTTTTTTCTTGTCTAATTGACTTATGTCTCTTTGCAGAGCCTGTAGTTCCTTCTGCCTGATTCAATGGGAGAGACTTTCCAGTTTTTAAAAGAAGCCTATTTCCTTTTTATAGCTTCACTGACATGCATTTTTAACAGCGTAAGCATTCATTTGGATTTGGCATTCTCTAGGGATATGTCTCTCGTTTTTCCCTTTTAATTTAATTTTCATTATTTACCTCATTTTTGTAAAGTTCTCTCTTTCGAAATTAAATGTTACAACATTGATCCTTCCCATGCTTCACTTCCGCCACTGAGCCCGAATAGGGAAGAGAAAAAGAGAGATACAAAGGAAAAGTTAACAAATGAAAAGAGGTATATTAGTTAGAGATAGAGGCCCATTCCGCACAAGTTAGATGTAGCAGGAGTGTGGCAAATTGTAAACGCTACTAATTTGCAGTTATGCACACAATCTGCCACACTCCTGAAACAGACCCGCAAAAAGTGCTTCGTTGTAGCGCTTCCAGGGAAATCCCCAAAAGTGGATTCACCCTCTGGAAAGCGCTACAGTCTTGCAAACAATCTGCAACAGTTTCGAAAAAGTTCTCTGTGTTACCATTGTTGCGGTTTCAGCAAAGTCCTTCCCCCTGGCTCTCTCCTCTGAACTTCTGGCCAAGCGATCACCATTTTTTTTTCTCGGAGCGAGCGGAGAGCAACAAGCCGGCGAGCCTTCGTTCACCCAGCAAGGCTTCTCCGGCTGCAGTCCCTCCACAGAGCTGCTTTAAAGCTCCCCTCAAGTCACCAAGCACAACACAGCCCCGTTTGCAAGTTCCCTTTATTTTCGGCTGAAAATCACGCCCGTACACGGGGGGGGGTCACTCGGGGGAGCGTGACAATGATGAATCAGCAGCTCACACACCAGCTGCCAGCTAGATGGGTCTCTACATTAGGAGGAAACAAGGAATCAAGTCATATTTGTTGCAACGTGTGTTTTTCTTTTTTTTAAAAAAAAGCCTGTTCTTAAAGGGAAAGGGGCTTTTCCGAAGCATGGTAACAACCGCCTATTGGCTGCTTGTTTGATTGACGGCCAGGGACGGGACAAAGCACGGAAAAAATTGCTTCCTTTCTAGTGATTTTTGGCGAGACCGGAAACCTGTGGGAAATGATTGAAATGTAACTGGATTCCACTACAAAGGCAGGTATGCGTTACGCCAAATTCCACTATTTTAAATTCCGTTATTTCTTTCTGTAAGCAATTTGCCATCCTTGTGCGGAATGGGCCCCAGAATTGAGATTTTGAGCAGCATTTTAACTCATGTACACATGCCAAAACAGAAGCACAAATTGCATATGTTTGTAATCTCATTCTGTTAAATATTTAGAAATGCAACTGTGGAGAGTGCTTTCTTGGAATTAAGGAATTAATGTAAAACATGTCCTCTGTATCTTAATGTATATTATTACAGACGTAGGAAAAAGTCAAGAGATTTAAAAATATAAACCTTCTTTGTACATGTTAGAGTATATGCTTCCCTTCTTCCAAATCTTTCTCCTGTTCTGCATAACTCTCACTGGCTGCTATACCTCCTTTAATCACAGCAGGGAATACTGTGTATTTGTGACATGAACTAGTTTCATATGGATAGCATGAAATTGGTTTAACTCTTCTGCTATGTGTGCCTGAGTACCACCAAAGGGATCGGCTTACACTGTATGGGGACTAGTATGTAACGTTAATATACAGCTTGTAGATATGACTTCTGATTTTATGTTGTCAAATCATTTTGCCAATAAAAATACATTAAGATACAAAAATAAAAATAATCAGCTGGCATCAACAAAACACACATCAAAATTATACATCGTGTGGATAATCAGATTGCTTTATGCCTTTAATGAAAGCAAAGGTGATTCTGTTCTTGAAAACTTATAACTGACCTGTGACTAATGTAATACGGGCCTTCATTCATAATAGACAGCATAAATTACCACTTTAAATTATCACTTTGACCTTTTAGACCAAGGCTAGTAGCTTGTGATAGATAAGTTGAGGTAAGAATTGCATGCACCTTGGATACAAAAAAGTGCAATAGAAATGGTATTCAGAAATTATGCATGCTTTGAATTGTGGGTGTTCTATTCCATAAACATTACCCTTTATTTATTTGAAGTATTGTGTCTCCACTGTTAGCTGCTCTGCTTCCTTTCCTGTTACAAAGTCAAGTGAAGTGCATCTTTATTCTACACCACTTTACTTGAAAGACCACCATGAATGTGATTGTATGCCAAAATATGACCAATGTCATATATAAAGCATCATTTAAAAAGAGGATCTGGGTATGATCCTTCTAGGAATCCCAGCAACCAGTCAGCAAATCCCTCTTCCCTACAATATTCTTAGCCAGTCAGGCTGTCGTTGTAATGGGCAAGATATAGGGCTGGCACCAGTAACTCAAGACTCTCCCATGCCTCAATTCTGTCTACAAGCCACTATTTACTTATGCTCTTCATGGGGATATATCTGAGGTCACTTCCACACTGGACCAATGTCCTGTTTACTCGCGTCATTGCAGTAAGTATCTCTGCATTAGTAGTAGCACTGAGCTTCTACAGGAGGCAACTCCCTGTTCTTTCTCCTCCTGGCCTGCCATTTCCCCCTCCCCCTTCAAATCTATAATACCAAACCAGTGATGATCCACACAGATGTTTTCAGTAGGACATGTCTAAACATTTTGGTCATTAAACTTTTGACAGAGAGTGAGAAACTTGATTTGATTTCTCACTCGCTGTCAAATATTTAGACATGCCATAATGTAAAACATTTGAGATGACATCCACTGAGGCAGGACTTATCCCCCTTCATTTATTATATTTACTGTATGTAGATTGACATGCAAATGTGCCATCCTTACCTCTGACTCACTTAGTTCTAGGGAGTGTTCCTGCACTGCCTGTCAAATTTTCAGAGGAAGGCCTGCAGCCCTCTGTCGTGTTGTCAGTTCTCTGGATTGGGCTACTGGAGTCAGTAGACAGTATGGGCAAATAATATGTATAATATAAATATATAAACAAATACATACATTTTTGAATATTTCTACTAGGCTTTACATATCTTAGGATATAATTGTAAGCAGAGTTATGCTTAAGAAGGTATAGCTGTGCTAAGGATTGCACTGTTTGTGAGGTTTCCAGATCCTTTACATCTTTTAATTTATATGCTTCCCTGATTTGTACTACCAGTCTTTTAACATGACATCAATTATGTTAAGTACATGTTACCATCCTTTTGTCTCACGAAATAGATCTTTTTACAGTGCACAGTAGCTTTTTTGGATTTTCACAAAAATAATTTGAACACATAATTATGAGCATTTTTTAGGGAAATGAAGTATAACAAAAACAATTCTCTGTGCGTATAAATTTTTCGGGGTTTAACTATGCTGAACATTTTTCAGGATGTTATTTTGGGAGGTACGGATGAAGCTGATTGTTTATTAGATCAGTTTGAAACTTAGAGGTGCTAGCTGGTAGACCGCTAAATCCCTTTCCCTATAGATATCTGAAGAGGTAAACTTGCCCTTTGTCTCTGTGTAAACACCTTTCAGCAGAAATACTAATTGCCTGATGAATGAGCTCTCCTTTTCAATCTAACATGATTGGAATATGATCTATGTGTTTATAACTATATTTGTCACCTGTGATAGGTGTGGCCAGCCAATCTTCTTTCTTGAAGTTGCTGTGATCCATAAGGAACCAAGAGATGAGCAGTACAGAGTCATCTTCTCGGGTATCTGTACTTCACTCTTTAAAAATCATAGGATTGAAATTGGTTCTTTTTGTTCATTGGGTCTTGGGAATTCCCAACTGGGAATAATATTCCTAATCCTCAAATTCCTCTAACTTCTATGTATTCTTACGGAATGAAGTCAACAGGGCTTTCTAGTTCTCTTTTCAAAGATCTCTCTTAATGCTTCTGAAATAAGAGACTTCATTCAGTACAAATACAGAAATTAGAGGAATTTGAGGATTAAGAATATTATTCCCAGATGGGATTTCCCAAGACCACCTCCATAACTCCCTAGCAGTGAAATCCCCACCTCCCCCCAGCTCAACAGACCTTTCTGATAAAACAGTACCCGGGTGGGGGGGGGTGGACTGGCTAGATAGTGGGGCCCTCAGATCTTACTAGCTCCAGCCTCAACCAAAGACCTGGTGGAAGAGCTCCATCTTAGAGGCCCTGGGGAACTGAGAAAGTTCCATCAGGGCCCACATCTGTCCTGGGAGCTAATTCTAAGAGTGAAATACATGTGCTTTACACTGAGAGAGAGACAGTTTGGTGTAGTGGTTAGGAGTGCGGACTTCTAATCTGGCATTCCAGGTTCAATTCTGCGCTCCCCCACATGCAGCCAGCTGGGTGACCTTGGGCTCGCCACGGCACTGATAAAACTGTTCTAACCGGGCAGTGATATCAGGGCTCTCTCAGCCTCACCTACCCCACAGGGTGTCTGTTGTGGGGAGAGGAAAGGGAAGGCGACTGTAAAGCTGCTTAGGGGAAAGCGGCATATAAGAACCAACTCTTCTTCTTCTTCTTCTTCTTCTTCTTCTTCTATAGGTAGGGGCCAGGACTGAAAAAGGACCTGCCTTGGGCTGGGGACCTCAACAAATTCATACACACAGAATGCAGTGTCCTGTAGGGGGCTTACTGCCAGATCTCCTTGTTTGCCTATTTACCTTGACTGAATAAGTTAAATGTAAGGCACTGGTAACCAATTTACTATTAAATCAGAGCAACATATTTCAGTGTACTGCATTATACTGGGATGTACAAGAACATTTGGGAAAGATTTTCTCGTCCATTAAATTATCGATTAAAAATGCAAACATTATTGAGGTATGAGATCACTTTGAGTTCTTTCCACCTTACTGTAATAACTGCAGTTAGTTGGAGGGACTAAAATGATTGTGGTTTACTATAATTGACATTGTTGCCCATCTTCACAAATATTATGATTGCTTGCTATTTTCTTTTTTAATCTTTTAGTCTGTAGACTTTATACTACCTCACTAGATAAGCCTAGATCAAAACATCCATATCTTTAAATAGGACAGGGTCCTATCTTTAAATAGGACAGGGTCCTATTAAATAAAAGAGTAAGGCCACCTGGGGAGGAGTTAGGGCGGGCCCTGTCCAGGATAAAAACTCAGAGGGCCCAATCAGGAGCCGCGAAGCGGCCCCTGATTGGGCCCTCCGAGTGTCCATCCAGGGCCAAGCAGCCAATGGGGAGGCACGCAAAGTGCCTTCCTATTGGCCCCTCACCCAGCCCAGTCTGGCTGCCAGTCTGCTCCTGACCACCGCAGGGAGAGGAGGTCAGTAGGGCTGCCAAGGGGGATGAGAACAGAGGCTTGGACAGGCTGCGCCAGCCCTTTTCACCCCAAGGCCGCCCTAACTGTCATGTCCAACTGCAAATTGCCTCAGAACCCTGACAGAGCTGGCAGGAGGCTGCAGAGTGCTCCCCCTTCCCCCTCCCCCTCCCCCTCCCCCTCCCCCCTCCCTTCAGCCCTGCTGCAAAGGAGCCTCTGACAGGCCCTGACTGAGGGGAGGGAGGCCTTTCCAAGAGCAACGCAGGGGAGCCTGAGGGCCTTCCTTTTGAGGGGGGGGGGACTTTCCCCTTCTGCCAAACAGTTGCCTGACAGGGAGGCCACAGAAAAGCCCCTTCTCACTTAAAATACTGCTCTGGCCGGGGGCCATGTATCTTTCTTCTTTGCAACTCTCTGCAGATTTGAGGCCACTGCCCAGCGTTATTCTGCAGAGGAAGCTGACTCTTTTGTCTCCTGTTTCATCTGCACAACAACCCTGTGCAGCAGGCCTCAAGTCTTTCAATTCAACAACAACCTGTGTGGGAAGCCTTAAATGTTTCTTCTCTACCCCAACCCTGTCCAAAGTAGCCCTTTCTGCCTGGGGAGCTGATCTTTATACTCTGCAGGTGAGCTGTAATTCCAGGAGCTCTCCAGGCCACACCTGTAGGTTGGCTACCCCTGGGTTGAAAATATTCCTGGAAGTTTGGAGGTGGGACTTCAAAATTGTACAATGCCTCAGAGTCCAGCCTTCAAATGAGCCATTTTTGCCTGCAGTTGGTAGGGAGTGGTGCAGGAGTGTCCCTCCTGGGCTATGGGTTATAGCCAGCCCTTACCAGCAACTGTTTGTATTCTGGGGCGCAGACAGGCAGACCAGCATCAGTCCTGTGAGTCTGGAAAGTGCAGGAAGATCTAAATAAATGTTTACAGCCTGAAACTAAATAGAGAACAAGTAAATGTCTGGAGACACATCGTAACTGAAATAGTAACTGGCAAATAACCTTGGCCTGGCAAATAAAAAAACAGTATTAAAAACCTTACTAAGGTCAAGACTGCTGTGCACAGAAAGTCTTCCTCTTAGGGTTGCCAGCTTCCCTGTGAGGCTCGCTACCCCACCTCCCTCATGGGGAGTCCGCTATGGGGAGAGAAGGGGAAGACGATTGGAAAATGCTTTGAGACACCTGAGGCCTGCTGGGTCACTGTGGCCCATTCCCAGTTCTCTCAGATCTCTCACAACCCTACATACCTCACAGGTTGACTATTGTGGAGAGACAAATGGAAAAGGTGTTTGTAAACCGCTTTGAGACTCCTTTGGGTAGTAAGCATTAGGGTGCAAAAATCCGTTCTTCTAAGGAGCAACCATGAAAGAAGCATGTGGGCACATAACATTTTACCAACAGTGAAAATATGGGAGACAGAAGGAACAGGGTGGACACCTGTGTACTGTGACTACCCCATGTGTATTAGGGCAGAGGGGCATTTCAGTTAATGTGGCCTCATTCACACAAGAAGGGAAATGACACAGAACTGGGGGGAATTGGTTGCCATGTAATCTTCCCCTAAGAAGAGTCTCCAGTCTGATTTTCCCTTCACATATCTGAGGACATGGCTCTGGAAAGCTCATCTGTAACCACTATGCCACAATTCCCAAAGGTCAGTCCTCTCCCACAATCAACGAACATTCCACACCACAGGTTCTTGACACCCATCTCTCCACACCCATGGCCTCATTTGCCACCATGCCACCACAACCTCCCACACAACACACATGACAACCTCATGCCCTTACAGATTGGACAACTTCTCCCCTTTCTCTTCCCACTGCCAAGCTCTAGCGCCCGTTGTATTCTTGGAGACAACGGGCTTTGCCCCTAGTGCACATAATAAAGTGTATTCTATGATTCTATTCAAATTGTTGAGGAGTACTATTGGGATACCAGAACAATGCTATGGTCAACAGAATATACATCTGCATTAAGGGGAATTTGTCCCATCAGCCGTATTAAGTGTCTATTAAATTAGTATAAACCTCTGTTGATCTTCAGTTTTCTCTTTAGATTGCAACTAAGTTATGACAAAATTAGACAGTTCTATATCCCACTGCTTTCAATGGCAGTGTAAAGCACATGTATTTCACTCTTAGTGAAATCCGTTGTACTAAAACAATGAATTTTGGCTCTACTGTATTACAAATCAGTAGTTATTCAGAATAAAGTCTTTTTTAGTTTGTCATATTAAATTTCTTTAGTTCTAAAAAACCCTGCTTTGGGGAAATATAGGAGCATGGCAGACAATCTAGCTTTGATATCCTTCAGATTTATGGTATATGTTAATCTATAGATAGTAGACTTTGGAGATATATTTTGGATTTTTTAATAACAGTTAATGGGGAAAGTGACTATTATTTTTGCTTATTGATATTTTCATCGGAACTTGCTGTTTTTCATACTTCGTAAAGCATTAGGAGGTCTACTGATGGAAGTATGCTCTATGAATGAATGTGAATTCATGATATATGTATCTGATCATTTCCTTCAAAAGTAACATTTAATACACATTTTCTTAGAATACCAGTACTGAAGAGATCTTTATACCATAGATATTTGTTTTTCTTAAATATGTGTGTGTGTATGTATAGGTAGCCCACATTGTCTTATAATGCTAGGAAAGGGTTAAATTGTAATGTTTGTTGTTTTTGTGTGTTAACTTTTCAGGGCATTAGAAAACAATCAGTATGATATATTAAAATGTTGGATTAGAATGTGGCAGGAGACTCAGTTCCAAATCCTCACATAACCATGGAAGCTCACTAGGTAACCTTGGGGCAGTCTCACGCCCACAGTCTACCTTAGAGAGTTGTTGTGAGGAAGCAATAGAGGAAGGGAGAACAATGTAACCTGCTTTGTGTTGCTATTGTAGAAAAAAAAACAGGATATAAATGAAGTAGCAAAAACTGCATTATATTCATCTCATTTTTAGTGATATTAAACATTGTATAAAGCACCCCCGAAAAAAAAACTCTAAAAGTAAAAGGGGATAAGAGATTCACAGATCATTTAGCACAAAGCCTAGTAAAATGGGAGAAAATTTGACCAACTCACAGGCAGCTCTATATTTTCTGCCTTCTTCATATAAACCAGTTGCATCTTCTCTGCAAATCTGGTACTCTGGGGGCTGTTGCTTCTAAAGCTATGGGGCTGGAGTAATATTTCCTCTGATGCCTTTGGTAGTATATTATTTGGTATAAGCAAGGTGCACCTCTAAAGAGCTGAAGCATCATAACATGTGCAAAGAATATAAGACGTAATTAGTGATAATGATTATCCATTTCTCTGCGCTCTCAATTTTTCCTAATAATTTCCTCAATTTTTTCCCTAAAACATAATGAGGAGTTTCTTATATTGGAAATATACTAAGAATTAATTGATTATTAATCCATAACTTGTTTTTGAAATAAAGTGCTTACTGTCTTTGAAGGTACCAATACAAAGATGTCTTAAGAAAAGTCCTGTCTTAGCCATAGTGAAAAACAAATCTGGAGTGACTTAATCATCTCTCAGTTTTTTAAAGCATTTTATTTCTAAGCTAATGATGATAATAAAGCCAGTCTCAGAACACCAACAAAAGAACACAGAGAAGTGAATGCAATCAAAAATAATGTTGGAAATCAAGCCAAGAGTAAGAACATAAAAATTCAAAAAAGTTTTAAGAGTTCACAATTATAGCAGTAATTGCTATTTTAAAATGTTTTGCTTATTCTAAAAGAAAACCTGTGCTATTAGCTGAAATTCTTGGCATTTTAAATCACACAAAATCTTTTTGCAGCTGATGAAGGCTAAATATACAAGCAATCAAAACAACCTATTATCTACATATTTTAGTTGATTTAAAAAGGTACCTTTTGGAATTAAAAAAAACATTTTACTATATAATCTTACCTAATTAAAATATAGCTTAAAAAACATGATTGTTTGGTTTCTAGAACAGACAAATTTTGTATATGAGATGGTAGAACAGATATATTCCAGGTGGGTAGCCCCTGACAATTTTCAGGCTGTTGTGTTCTGAACTGGCTGCAATTTCTAGATTGTCTTCAAGGCAGCCCAATGTTGAACATGTCACAATAATCCAACTGCAAGATTCTAAAAGCATATGTCAGTGTCCACTTGGTTAAGGTGAAGAGATATCTGGCCCTGCAAGGCGGGATGCGGTGCGACTGGCACTGTGGTGGTAGCAACAGTTGGGCCCTCCCCCTCCCTCATCCTCCCATCCCCCAACCCTTAGAAGGGCGGCGGTGGGGCGGGGCGGCACACGGTGGGGCGCAGCAGCGCACGGCAGCGAGAGGCCCTCCTTCCTCCTCCCCCCTCCCTCCATGACTGGCCTTAGGGCGGTGGCGGCTCGGTTCAAGTGAAGACTCAAGGCCTGGTCCTGGAGGAGGCAGGGAGTCCCAGAGGCCCGAAGGAAAAGGCTGCCTGGAGGAAAAGGCGGCAGCAGAGCTGGCCAGGAAGCCCCACCCTGGAGCCCAGGCGCCTGCGTTGGGGCCTCCTGAGCCTGGGCTATCTAGTGGGCTGCCTGCCGTGTGGGCAAATTTTTTTAAAAAAATTTAAAAATAATTTTTTCTTTAAATATGCAAACGCGCGTGACATTTTGAAAATGCCGCGGGACACGGGGCAAATGCCCCAATGCGGGACTACCCTGCCAAAGGCGGGAAAGATGGTCAGCTTACACTTGGTTGAGTCTAAGAAAGGAGAGTTGGTGAACCAGATGCAGATGACAGGAGGCAATCCTGGATGCAAGTATAAATGGGACGGAAAATAGGAAATGAAATTGGTAGCCAAGAAATGTTGGAGACTGGAGATGAAAATAGTGGAATGAGGATGATGAAACAGAGAAAGCAGCAATGGGGACTCCGGAGAGATGAGAAAATCAACAATTGAGAGAATGGAATCTTCAGCCTGAAGGAATGGAGTTCCCTCTCCTTCATGAGTTCTCAGGGTACCCCTTCTATTTTCTATTTTACAAAAAAAAAGTATTAAAGGCCAAACAAGATGATATATTTGCCTTGCCTTGGGTTGGAGTTTCCCTGATGTGGATATGATCCTCTCACAGTCAAATGGCAGCTCCTGATACTTTAGTTCCTAAGTGCTGCAAGAACCCTATTAAGATTGAGGCCATAGTGTTGGGGGGGGGGGGAGTGTTCAGCCATGAGGCATTTTTTAACATATTGAGGGCTGAACATAAACTACATGGCAAATAATTTCTTTGGGATAATTTTAGTTCATAAAATGTTGTAAAGATAGTCCAAATGGAGGTTCTGCAATGTTTGGAAACCAACTTCTCAGAAACTTTGTGTGACTATGATAAGAATGTTTAATTCTGTTGGAATTGCAAATAGCAAGTAATTTCATAAGTCAGCCTTGAATGAATGTTGTTAAGCTGTTTAAGCAGTTGAGCTATACCCATGTGCTCACTGGTGGTATCAAGTGGTCACTGATGAAGTTGCAGTGGAAAAACCCTGAGCACAGGTTCTGGGATTTCCTTTGTTTATGGTGGGCTCTTGCCCACTCCCCCTTTCTTCAGGAAGAGAAGATCTGTGTGTTTTAGGCTCACCTCTCTCCATCTCCTGATGTGTGGGACATAGTCCTGCCTGCAGCCTTGCCATACAGGCTTGCAATGTGCTGTTTTGTAACTACTCTTTAAGTTTTTTATGCTGCTTCAGTAAGGAGACTGAAATAGATGAATATTACATGTATGTGTGTATAAATGATCTTTCCTGTAATGATTACTCTCTTTTAAACCTCAAAGCACTGTGAGTCTGGATCTGTGCCTGATTCATAAAGATGGATACTTTCAAAACACTTGGGTACTCTGCAGCTCTATTTCTCTGGAGGGGCTCAGGACCAAGCAAAGTCCCAACAAATTCTGACCCTAATTTCACAACCTCTGTCTTTTTATTGGTATATTGTATCATAAAGTGTGAATATTAACATATGGTTATGAAGCAGTCAATTAAAGAATATATTTTAGTTTACTTTTGAATGAATCCAGATGGATGCTTTGTTTTCTATTTTTCATTTCGATTTCACAATATTTTGATTATAATTAATATTGTCACATAAAAAGCACACAATGTTTTACTTATTTTACTGAATATAATGCATAAATGACACTTTTTAGGATAAAACAGGAAACAAATTCCTCTGTAGTTTTCAAGAAAAACTAAAACCTGTGTATGGATCTGAGTGAGAACAAGATGATGGATCCATCAGAACTGCAAACAGAAATTCAAGTCATAAGATAGTTCTGATGCAACACAAACTCATGGCTTATTTAAACTTTCTATCATTAATTGAGCATCAGAATGCATGGTCACAACAGTAAACTAGGAAAATACGATATGGATTTGGTTTATTAACTCTGGTAATTTTAATCATATCAGTATCAAGCTCAAGGATGGGGATGGGGTGGAATGGCCATCCTCACTCAAGACTTTTCACTTTCAGAGAATCCTTGAACTAAACATCACTGGCCCTGAATGTGTTTGGCCTGGCTTGGGATTGTGGCAGAGAGGGTACTGGTCCTCCTGGTGTACCATTTACCCAGCTCATTTGCCGACTCTCTTCTGAGGTTATCAGAGGCCTGAGCGGACACTAAATTTTCCTAGACTGTTGGTCTTGGGGACTTTAACATCCTTGCAAAGCGTTCCTTGCCTGGTGCAAGGAATTTTATGGGTGCCATGGCAACGTTGGAACTCTCCCAGGTTGTATTGCCCTCCATACATGAAGCAGGCCACATGCTAGATTTTTGCACATGGCTTGATCAGGTTGTTTTGAACAGGTGTGATGGTAAGACCAATTCCTCATAAAGATTGGTTGGGAGAGACATTTTCTCCTGCTGGGGCAATGAACATATTTATGCTCCCCTGCAAAGAACAATGGATCCTGATGGTTAGCAAAATGCTCTGTCAGATTTATCTGGATCTGTCAACAGTTCCCTCAGTGAGCTAACTGAGATTTAGAATTAAGGTCTTCAATAAACTATCAATTGGATTGCTCCCCAACGCCTTTTGCACCCTCGTATATGTGTGGGAAGAGCCTCTTGTGGCGCAGAGTGGTAAGGCAGCCGTCTGAAAGCTTTGCCTATGAGGCTGGGAGTTCAATCCCAGCAGCCGGCTCAAGGTTGACTCAGCCTTCCATCCTTCCGAGGTCGGTAAAATGAGTACCCAGCTTGCTGGGGGGTAAACGGTAATGACTGGGGAAGGCACTGGCAAACCACCCCGTATTTAGTCTGCCATGAAAACGCTGGAGGGCGTCACCCCAAGGGTCAGACATGACGCGGCGCTTGCACAGGGGATACCTTTACCTTTACCTTTATATCTGTGGGAAATTTCAAGCTACCACTGGATGTTGGCATCTCTGAATCACTCATCCTATACCAGACTAACATTGAAATACTGATGACTGAGGAAACAGTGTTATGTATACCTAGACTAGATGGATAAGGACAGAAATTTCAATGGCCTCATTAGGTTAATTAGAGGGCATGAGGAAATGGGGCAACTGGAGGAAGTTCCTTGCTTCTTGGAAAGCTGGAAGAAGTAGAATTGTGATCATTCCATGACTGCAACTTTTTATGTCATGTCTTTGTGACTCAGCCAATTACCATCCTGTTTTGCATTTAGCATTTCTGGGGAAGGTGATTGAAAGGGCCATGACAGATCAGCTCCTGGCATACTTAGAGGATACTTTGGCTCTTGATCCATTCCAGTCTGGCTTCCATCCTGGCTATGGGGTGTAGTTGGTCTTGGTTGCCTTGATAGATGATCTCCAGTGACAGCTGTATAGGGGCAGGTCAGGTCTTCTTGTTGGTAGCATTTGATGCTGTTGACCATGAGTTGTTAGCTCACTGCCTCACTGATACTGGGATTTGGGGGAAAACCCTGTAATGGCTGATTTCCTGTCTCTGGAACTGCACATAGAGGGTTGCAGTGAGGGAGCATCAGTTGCATTCCACAAGGTGCGATACCCTCCCCCACACTATTCAACTTTGCACCTTTTGGCCCAGCTAGTCCAGAGTTTTGTATTGGGCTGTCATCAGTATGATGATAATGATATCCAACTCTATCTCTTGATGATGGCCACCTGGACCCAGAGAAATTAATATTTTTTTATTTTTATTTATTTATTTAGATTTTTATACCGCCCATTTCTTTGCAGCTCTGGGGGGTTTACATTGAACATTATATAATACAAATTACATGGAATGATGTATAGTACCAACAGTATGTAACATAAACTTTCATAAACAGTATGTAACATAAACCACATTATAAATAACAATTAACAGTAACATTGGAGGTTGGTTCTTTCATGGGTTGGTTCTTTTAGTCTGGGGGTTCAGCAGCTGTTCTACGTCAGTCAACCTCAAGTGAAAGCCTGGCGGAAGAGCTCCCTCTTGCAGGCCCTGCGGAACTGTGGAAGTTCGGGCAGGGCTCTGATCTCATCAGGGAGCTCGTTCCACCAGGTGGGGGCCAGGACCGAGAAGGCTCTCGCCCTTGTTGAGGACCGATGTGCTTCTCTGGGGCCAGGGATCCGCAGCCAGTTGGAGGTGGCAGAGCATAGGGCTCTTTTGGGGGTATAGGCAGGGAGGCGGTCTCTCAAATACACTGGGCCCAAACCACGTACGGCCTTAAAGGTGATTACCAGAACCTTAAGCTTGATCTGGAATTCAACTGGGAGCCAGCCAAGTTGTTGGAGTACTGGATGTGGGATCTTCATGGTGTTTTCGTGAGAATCCTGGCCGCAGCATTCTGCACCAGTTGTAGTTTCCGGATCAAGGATAAGGGTAGGCCTGTGTAGAGCGAGTTGCAGAAGTCCAGCCTAGAGGTGACCGTTGCGTGGATCACTGTGGCTAGGTGTTCTGGGTCCAGGTAGAGCGCTAGTAGCTTGGCTTGGCAGAGGTGGTAGAATGCCAGCCGTGCTACTTTTGTGACCTGGGCCTCCATTGTAAGGGAAGCGTCCAGAGTCACACCCAGGTTCCTGGTGGTGTGCACTAAAGTTGCCCAGCTAGTGTTATTTCATCTATGCCAAGTGAGGCTACTAGTACCTTATCTGTCCCAGGATCATCTGGCCACAGTGATCCATGCAACAGTCATCTACACACTGGATTTCTTTAACTTGTGGGCCTTCCCCTGTCCTTGACCTGGAAATTGCAGCTGGTACAAAACGCAGCAGCTAGAGTCCTCACTAGAACATTTTAGAGAGCACACATCCAACCTGTGCTGAGGCAGCTGCATTGTTGCCAGTTGTCTACTGAATCAAGTTCAGGTTTCTGGTGCTGACCTCCAAGGCTATTTGCAGTCTCGGCTCAATGTATTTAAGGAACCATTTAGTTCCCTATGCCCTGTGCAGGGCCCTGTGGGTTCTAGTAGGTCCCTGGCCCACACGAAGTGCACCTGGTCCTGGCCAGGGCCAGGGCCTTTTTTGTACTGGGCTCTGCATGGTGAAACAAGCTCCCATAAGAGCTGAGGATCCTCACAAAACTGACTGGATTCTGCAATGCCTGTAAGATAGAGCTGTTCCACCAGGCATTTGATTGAGGCCAATCTGAGAAAGACCTATAGCCTCTCCTCTGATGTTCCAACTTAGGACAGCTTCCCTGGATGTATGGCAGATAGGGGACATGTTTAGTGTGTGGTGGGAGGGAATAAAATGGGGATTGTAAAAATATTTATTGTTTAATTATTACTGTTTATGAATTGTTGTTAGATGTCACGAATTGGCTGGCCAGAAGCTGAAGCCTATAAATGTAATAAACAAGTGGACAGACAGACAAACAAACAAATAAATTTACTCTCTTTTCTTTTTTGTAACAGTTGCTTTCCATTGTGGACTTATACTACTTCTGTCATGCAATACTTAATAGTTACTCATGGCTGTTTTTCTTGCCCTTTCTGTCTGCATTCCCCAAACCCTGAAAGACTGAAATGTGAGGATAGGCCTATTACCCATAAAAGATGTAATGTTATATGTGCTTATTACCCATAAAGGATGCAACTTTATTGGTGTCCTGTGTCCCCTAGGGGGCCCCAGCCACTAGTATGAGAAGCATTATCTTCATTCAAATTCTATCTGATAAATAGTGTAAATTTGCTAGGTTCCCTTTTTCATTCCTTTTGGTACCCTATCATTTCCTGTTCTTTTCTTGTTTGAGATGTTAGTGTTGAGGAATATTGATAGTTAGAAAGGAATTCTTGAACAATACCCACAAGAAATCATTCGTTTCACACAATTCCTCCCTAAACTAAATTAATTCTTGATATTGTTAGAAAGCAGCGAGTCGCTTACTGTTATTGAGTATTTAAATTTAATTCAACAATAGAACACAACATTATAAAGGCCCCAGTCCTAAAAATACATACCCAGGTACAATCCATTTTATTGTCAAGTTTGCTATTCAGTTAATATATATTGTGTTCAAATTATATTCCTCTTAAACTGTGATAGTTCAGCAGTTTTCTTCATAAGCCTTTTTTAAACTACCAAGTCATGTCTGCTTCATATGCAGTGGAGTGAAGCAGTTGTGGCCACCGGTGATTAATTAGTTCAAAAAGTGTGCATTCCCTAGGGAGTTCCTGGGAGATGCTTTCCAGGCCTTGTTTAAAAGAAACATATTGCTTGCATTTACAGGTGTTGGTAGACTGAATTTAGATTGGCTATCAACTGTGCTCTGAGTTTGTTACATCTGCTGTGCTTATTTCTGTTATCAAGTTACAATGCGCTTAATGCTCTATTGCTTCAAGCCCAACATTTATTAGTTTTTACTAATTGTAATGTGATCATTTGCTAAATTGCATGTAATTCTCTGTGAAATGTGGAAAACTTCATATTCAAAGTTTTTTTGTTGCAATGCACATGTGATTCTTTCATTAATGTATGCATGATGTGCTAGTATGATGTGGTAAGGCTTTCCAACAGTATAAGAATGAGTTTCTATTTGCATTTCACCTGAAATGCATCTCATTATAAGTATGTATACTGTAAAAAAAAAGAAAAGATATTTGACTTCTCAAAGCTATTCATGCTAGTAACATTTTGACCCATAAGTTGTATATTTGCATTTTTGGTGAAAGTTTAAAATGTAACTATTAAATACAACTAAAAGTGGAGATTAGTTTAGAGAGAGTTATACAATGATCATCAGTAAACCTTATAAAATCCAAACTTACTACTTACCCACTACCTGATTGGCCCTCACTGGGAGGTGTCAGCAATAGAGATGGAGCACTCTGCCAATGAGGGCCAATTAGTTCAAATTGCAGTCTGACAATGAGAGCTAATGTTTAAGTTGTACTCAGCTCAAATTGCATGCAGATAAGTCACTGCCTACCTGATTGTCCCCCCTCCTGAAATAGGAGGTGTCGTTCAGCCAGGAATGGCACACTCTGGTAGTTTAGCCCCAATCAGGAGGGAGCTCTCAGCCAGGAAGGGCTAATCAGGGATCAGCTCTCCACCTCCAATTTCCTGCCAGTTCAGAAGTTTGCTGGGTAGAAGAGGAGCCAACTCCTGCTGCCAATAAGCTGCCCTCAGAGGATTCAGAGGACATTGGGGGGGGGGGGAGCAAGCTGCTTTCTGGCACAGTCTCTGCATGCTTTCTGGAGGTGGGGCTATGAGAGGCCTGGAAAGAGTCCCCTGCCAGTTTTCTGGGACCCAGGGCAATCAGGAAAAGCCTCTGTCCTGCAAATGTTTACTCTTCAGTAAGCCATGTGAGGTTTGTAATTTTCAAAATGAGAAGGGAGGAATGCTTTGGGGGATAACCACCACAGGCAATTGCAGTAGGGAAAATAATGCTGATATGGGTGGGACTAGGAAGATGTACACTTTCCCTTTCCATATGGATTCTATCTTGGTCTTGCTGCAATCTTTCCAAGATGATCACAACAAAGCAAATTTGAGACCAGTCACATGGAAGATGGGGAAACTATAAACAGGGCAGAGAAGCACCATTTTTTAAACAAATTTATTCGATTTTTATCCCACCACCCAAGGCAAGCTGTCTCGTTGCACGTTACACAATAAGATGCACCGAAAATACAGTCTCCATTGAAAGCCATAAAAACATCACCTATAAAATTATTGTGGTAATTGACAACCTCTCTTCCAACCAGTGCAGTTACTATACGGGGTACAAGAGAAATACTCAAGCCAATTACCACCAGCCAGCGACCTAAAGAATGTGGTGGTGGTGTCTTCCCACAGAGCCATCCGATCTTGCATACCCTGACCTCAGCCATATACCTGGCAGAAAAGCTCTGTTTTTCAGGTCTTGTGGAATGCCAGAATCTCCCACAGGGCCCTTTGCTCTTCTGGGAACTTGTTCTACTGTTACCCTAGATGTAGCCCATAATGGAAGGGTGCCTCACACAGCGACACCTTCACACACAGAAACCAGCCTGGCAGTGACTGACTATGGAGTCAGTAGGGCCCCTTAAGAAACCTAGGAAGCCAGGCCAGGTCTACGTTATCTAAATCACCCCACCACCCCAGCCAAAGTCCATTAGACTATCAACAGGAAAGGAATATCCCTTCAAGGTACTAACTGCAACTTCTTTTGCCTCTCTTGCCCAGTGTAATTTCTGTCTAGCAGCATCTCTTATCCCCAAATGTCTTCCCCCAGTCCTTCCTGATAAAACAAATACAGGGCTATTAGCCACACATTACACCTAGCCAAGGTATTGTTCAACTTGATGAAATTACTCTACACCTCCTACTCTAGTGACCTCACAGTTCAAACCCACCTATCAGGTACTCATAATATCAGAGACCAATCAACAATCACAGACCTCCTAGTGGGCAGTCTCTGGGGCTGGCCCGGGAATTTTCAAACACTATATCATAGAATCATAGAATCATAGAATCATAGAATCATAGAATCATAGAATCATAGAATTGGAAGGGGCCACACAGGCCATCTAGTCCAACCCCCTGCTCAACGCAGGATTAGCCCTAAGCATCCTAAAGCATCCAAGAAAAGTGTGTATCCAACCTTTGCTTGAAGACTGCCAGTGAGGGGGAGCTCACCACCTCCTTAGGCAGCCTATTCCACTGCTGAATTACTCTGACTGTGAAAAATTTTTTCCTGATATCTAGCCTATATCGTTGTACTTGAAGTTTAAACCCATTACTGCGTGTCCTCTCCTCTGCAGCCAGCAGAAACAGCATCCTGCCCTCCTCCAAGTGACAACCTTTCAAATACTTAAAGAGGGCTATCATGTCCCCTCTCAACCTCCTTTTCTCCAGGCTGAACATTCCCAAGTCCCTCAACCTATCTTCATAGGGCTTGGTCCCTTGGCCCCAGATCATCTTCGTCGCTCTCCTCTGTACCCTTTCAATTTTATCTACGTCCTTCAAGCCTTGCACACACTGTGTGTGTGTGTATTGTGTTGTCCACACCCGGCATCCTGTCCACCCCCTGATGTCATCAACCCTGTGTCTGGGCTGCTTGGATCCAAGAAAGGTGCAGTATCTTGAACTTGTCCCCCTGTAGAACTTAGTGTATGTATGTTTTTGTTCTGTGTGTGTTTTGAATGTAACCCTGATATTTTCCCCAAATAAATCCCATGAGTGTAAGCTTTTGTCTTCTTCATTCAAGAAGGGTTTCTTCCAGGGAAAGGACCCCGTAAAAATTGGTAGTAAAGATCCTGCATTACCCAGCCTCTTGCTATATTCATAATTCCCCAGCAATTTGGGTAACACTACCAGGTCAGCCATGGGGACATGTAGAGGGGGGAGACACTGTTTCCCAGTAGCACCTTCTCATTAGAACAAGAGTTGTTTTTTTCTACCCTGCTTATCACTGCCCAAAGGAGTCTCAGAGTGGCTATTATTATTATTATTATTATTATTATTATTATTATTATTATTATTATTATTATTATTATTATTATTATTATTAAAAACAGTCTTTACCCCATTAAAATACCTATTAAAATACTTTAAAAATCCCAACATGACGGGAAAACAATCTCATTCCCTCCCCCCGCTACCATAGTGGCAGGGAGAATGGAGAGGAATAAAGTAACTTCCCAACCCGGGGGGGGGGGCATGGCTCTAGTTTGCTGACCGCAGCCTCAAACGTAGCCTTCCCTTACTTTCCCCAAGCAGGTGTTGCAGGAGAATGATATAAGTCTTTTTTTTTTTTACTTGCTCATTGAATGTTATGGGATTCCTTTCCTTTAAATTTGGACCTTCTGGCCAATGGCTTCTCTGAGCAATCCAAGGAGGGCAACACTCTGATATTTCCTACATGGAGAAGGTGATTGTGTGGTTCATAAGGTTTGTAATTTGTGAAGGGAAGAGTGCTTTTTGTCTTCTATACGCTTGTTCTCTGTCTGTCTGTCTCTCTGTGTAGGAGTGGAATGCTAGACGCCCCCCCCATCCCTGTCCCAAGCAGCTATTTCCTGCAGTGGAACTGATCTGCACACTGGAGAGGAGCTTTCATTCTGTGAACAGTGGCAGGGTTGCTAGCCTCCACCTAGTACTTCTGGGGTTTCTCAAAGCCTGCAGAATATTTCTGGGGGGTTCTCAAAAGTAAAAAAGTTGAGAAAAGCTAACATAGAGGCAGTAATTGAGAAACCCTTTGTAAGTTCTTTGCCTACCAATATTTTCATATTTTATTGTAACATACAACTGTTTTTGATTTACTTTGATATTGAACTGAACTGGAGAAGGGGGTGGGTGGGAAAGTGGCCTATGGGAGGTATGGAGAATGGGGAGGGAAGAAGGCATCCCCCCTTAGGCTTTCCCTGCCTAGCCCTTGGGAAATGTGGGGGGAAGAAAGGTGGTAGCCCACCCCCCAGCCTTCATGGCCTGGTCTTTGGATTATATGGAAGGCTGGAAGGTGGAAGCCCATTTGTCCAGAGCCTGGCTGGCCTGGCCTTTGGAAAATGTGGGGTTGGACATGTAGGTGGGGACAGTGGTGACTTATATAGACACTTTGTATGGGTTGGGGGCCAGTTTCCTCCAGGAGAATTGATGCCTTCTCCCCACCCCACTCTTTTGTTCTCTTTTTCTCTGTCTCTTTCTCTCTCTTTCATCATCCTGAAGATTCCCAGGCTCCACCTGGGAGATGGCAACCCAGCTGGCTGCATATGGAAATGGAATCAAACCCAGCTCTTGAGATTAGTGTCTGCTACTCTTTAACCACTTCACCACATTGGATTTCAAGACTGAGCAGGGAGTAGGGGTGAGGAGGACCAGAACCCAGGAAGGTCTCAGGGAAGGTATAGATGCTAGTGCCCATTGTATCCTTGGGTGCAACAGGTTTTGTCTCTAGTCCCAATATATGATTTTGATGTGGGCTTGTATACTCCTACAGTTTTGGGGGTTTCTTTGTTCTTGTATAGTTTAGTACTGAAGTATTCAATTAGGTCATGTTCCCATACCAGCTTCTGGAACAGGGCTCTTTAACCTTGTTAAGTATATAGGCACTTTTGGAATGTTGACAGAAGTGTAGTGGGTACAAAATTGCTGCTGTGGTGGTGGGGACAATCAGCAAAATGACTGTCATGTGTCTGAGAATGTTGCAAAGAGTCAGATGGTTGCAAATCATCATTGCAAGCAAAGTCTGCTTCTCTTGGGCAGTTCTAAAGCCCAGTTCTAAAGCCGTGTCAGAAGACAATGGGAATCAGCTTTTGGCCTTGGAGAACATGCACTGTTTGCTTTCAGCTTCCAAAGATAGAAGTGCACTTCTTCCTATGTAGTTAATTGGAAAGGTTTCCAAATCCAAAGATACAAGAATGTCTGGGTCGGTGGCCAAGCTCGAGAGCTGTGATACACGTCTCTGCAATGAACTCAGCGCTTTGGTCATCAGTCAGATGCCAGGGAGTAACTCAAAGTTCCTTGGTTTGTTTGGTTCCATTCAAGATGGAGTGTATCTCTAAGATCCGATAAACAAAGAGGTCTGGAAACCTATTGGCAGACATCATAGTACCCGGCTATGGGGAAGGCTGGAAACTTGGCCATCTTAATTGAGAATTTTTTTGTCCTTGTGCTGAGATTAATAAATGGATGGTTGCTGTGGCCTCTCTCCATGAACTATTGGATAATCCAAAGGATGCAAAGCAAGTAAATTTGAGACTCCTCACTGGACTTGTATTTGTGCATTTGGGACTTTTTGCAAATTACTGTAGCAATGGATGTGTAAGCTACTGTCATGTTAATATGCAGACTAACCTTAGTCTGCTTTATTACAGATAACCCTATGTCCATAACACAACATTCAATCTCTTCTTTCTATTGTATATTTTATTGAGATTCCATAAATTCATCGATTTATTCATTGATTGATTCATTCATTAATTCACTGCTCCTTCCGAAGCCAGTCTGGCTTGTGGCGGTTTACAATAAAAGAATAACCCCATAAAACAGAAATTACAACTGTCCTTGATGGCAGGTAAAAAAATCAAAATCCCTCCCCCTCCCCCAGCCACAGCCTATAACGTATGGGCACATTGGTCCCCAATATTCACCATCTTCCTTGGGAGAGGTGCCTCTGCCCAGTTGACCATGAGCCTCTATAAGGCTCTACCAGGTCCTATATAGGGAGGGACACAATATTCCTGGCCCAGACCTAACCAAATGCCTGGTGAAAGAGTTCTGTCTTGCAGGCCCTGTAGAACGTTGACAGCTGCAACAGGGCCTTCAGGTCTTCTGGGAGCTCATTCCACCAGCTTGGGGCTAGGACTGAGAAAGCCCTGGCCCTGGTCAAGGCCAGATGTCCCTCCCGGGGGCCAGAGATAACCAGCAGATTCATACCCACAGATTGAAGAGCCCTACTGGAGGCATAAGGAGACAAGCGGTCCTTCAGATATGCAGGGCCCAGACTGTGGATGGCCTTAAAGGCAAGAACCAAAACCTTGAACCTGATCCAGAAAGCTAATTGGTAACCAGTGCAGCTGCCTCAGCAGAGGCTGGACATGGGCCCTTCAAGGTGATCTCATGAGGACCCTAACAGTTGCATTCTGTACCAACTGCAATTTCTGGGTCAGAGACAAGGGAAGGCCCACATAGAGCAAGTTACAGAAGTCTAATCTGGAAGTGACCGTTGCATGGATCTTTGTGGCCGAGTGTTCTGAGGATAGGTAGGTAGAGCACTATCAGCCTAGCTTGGCACAGATGGTAAAATGCTGTGTAGGCTACCTTAATGATCTGAGCCTCCATAGACAAGGAGGCATCACAGATCACCCCCACATTCCTGGCCATAGGCACAGCCATAAACTGCACCCCATCCAAGCAGGTGAGGGACAATTCCTGATCATGCCCCCTTCTACCCAGCCACAGGACCTCCGCCTTGGAGAGGTTAAGTTTCCACCAACTCTGCCAGAGCCACCCAGACACTGCTTCCAAGGGGGGAGTTTGGCCATCAATCCATAAGGAGATAGAGCTGGGTGTCATCAGCATGACAGCCCAGACCAAAACTCTGGACCAACTGTGCCAGTGGGTGCATATTGATATTTAAAAGCATGAGGGAGAGTATTACCCCCTGCGATACCCCACAGAGGAGCACAAAGGGACCAGACAACTCTTTCCCTACTGCCACCTTCTGTGTCTGGTGCTGGAGGAAAGAGACCAGCCACTGTAAGGCCCCTAATCCCAGCTATGGCAAAGCAGTGGGCTAGCAACTTGTGGTCAACCACCTCAAATGAGGCCAACAGATCAAGAAGCACGAGACTAGCTGAACCTCCACAATCCAGCTAGCACCAGAGATCATCCATCAGGGTGACCAGTGTGGTCTCCACTCCATGGCCAGGACAGAAGCCTGACTGGTATGGGCCAAGAGCTGAGGTTTCCTCCAAGAAAGCTAGGAGCTGCTCCACAGCAGCCATCTCAACCACCTTACCAAGAAACACAAGGTGCAAGACTAGGCAGTAGCTGGCAGAGTCCCATGGGTCCAGCGATGTGTTTTTAAGAGGGGGCAGACCACTGCCTCCTTCAAGCTTTCAGGGAACTCTCCTGATATCAGAGAGAGGTTGACAATATCCCTTAAGTGGTCTCCTATCCATTGGTCACCCGATTTGAGCAGCCATGATGGACAGGGATCCAGATGACAAGTGGTTACCCTCACTGACTCCAGCAACGTTTCCACTTTGGTTAAAGAGAGCTGTCTGAAGCTTCCCATGATTGCCACGAAGCTTCCAGTTCACATGCTGTATCAATCGTGATGGGAAGGCCCTGGTGGAGTGAGAAAACTTTACCCGCAAAAAAGCTCACCAATGTTTCACAGCTCAAGTCCAATTTACTAGTATTTTGGTGTACTTCCTCAAGGATGGTAAGAGATCAAACTACTCTAAATAATTGTGCCAGGTGAGAGCTAGCAGACACGATTTCAGTGGCAAAAAAATCCCATTTAGTCACTTTCACAGTTATCTCATATGCATTCATAAGTGTGCAGTAGGATGTCCTTGCCATTTGTCACAAGTTTTCCACCACCCTCACTCTAGTGGTCTCAATTCTCCCTTCCTCTCATGAAGCTCTTGAGAATACCATGGAGCCTGCTCGAGGTGGGTCCAGAGAAGAAACCGAGGAGTGACCTTGTCAATAGCAGCCGTTAGGCGGGACTGCCAGTCCTCCACCGAAGTTGCCAATGATTCGCCAGAAGGCATAGGGTCCCACAGAGAAATTCAGGAATCCCTCAGATTCCATAAGTCTCTGTGAGAAGACTAAAATGCACCTGTCACCCAACCAGGAAGGGGGTGGTACCATCAGCCGGGCCTTCAGGGCATCATGGTCTGACCATGGGATGAGTTTACTCCCGATCCACCTCTACTCCCGTGCCAAAGATCAAGTTGAGGGTATGGCCAGCCTGATAGGTGAGGCTGGCAACAAATTGTGAGAACCCCAGTGCCACCATGGCTGATACCATGTCTGAGCCAAATCATGGGGATGGTGAATCCACATGAATATTGAAGTCACCCAGGATTATAAGCCTGGGAAACTGCAACGCCCAGGCGGCAGATGCCTCCAGCATCAACCATGAAAGTGTCAAATGTATAAAAATGCCTGCCAATATTTACTAGCCCTCCTTACTTTATGATTGATTTCTTTGGCAAACAGAGACAACTACTCGGCATCTTATAGAATAGATTTCTATCAGCAATAAGCCTTTATGTGGAATAATGTGGTGTCAAGGCCAAGAGATGCTTGGAAAGTATTGAGTTGATTTGATATTTAAGGTGGAGAGCGAATGTTAAAAAAGCCCAAAACCCAAATCAAACATCAGTGTATCCTCCTTGTTGCAGAAGCCCCCACAAGGTTGTACAAACTGTCTCCCTCCCAGTGGACTCGCTGCGACCATTATAATTTTGCATAGCCTTCTGTTCTGTTGAAGACAGATGGAGATTTTATTAAATCAGGCCTTAAACATACAGAGATGATTCTTGCTAACAGCAGGCTATGTGTCTGGAGGAGACTGAAATATTTATCTGCTAATATTAAAGTCACTATTACAGTATACAGTGACAACTTGGAAGCAGATGCTTCTTTAAAACCTGTGGGAAAATAAAGGGTAAAGGTAAAGCAAATATTGCAGTAGAAATGCTCATATTTGTAAATGGCCTAAACAAGTGTGCCTGTGTGCTTCCAGGAAATGCTTCAGAGATGAAAAAATAACTTGACAATTTGTCTTTGCACTGCCTTAACAGTTGTGGTGTGTGTGTGTTTCATCTCTTTTTTTTAAAGTTTCAGTGTTGTTAGGTATGATGCACAGAAGCAGGGTGAGAAAGCGATTTCATGCTCTATTTATTCAGATGAAGTTTGGAGGTTTTCTGATGAATACTGTCATGTAAACCCAAATAGAAACCCCAAGTATTACAATGGTAAACAAAAAAGGTGTCTCTTCCAGTTACAGATTTTGTCACAAGTTTCACAAAATTGTTTAACTTGCTTTCTGAATGTAGCTGGCTGGCATAGAAACAGCACTACTGATACAAACATCAACTGTAATGGCTGCATGGTTTAATCAGGCTGAATGAATGGATTAATCAACCAAAGCTCCAGAGCAGTGGGTACGGATCAGCATATATGCTTCCATACAGCCTTGGTTCCTTTGTCTCCTCCATGGCTGATTCTTGGGAATCATTTACTTTGGAGTACAGTCTCAAGGCATATGATCCAGTAGCTCTGCTGAAGCTTAGCTGGCCTGAGTGTAGATAGTGCCTGGATGGGAGATGCCTGGGAGGCTGATGTAGGTTTTGTGGTGGAACAGAAAGCCAGGTGTACATGAAACAATGGCAAATCAAAACTTGGGGAAGGAGGTGGCGGTTGCATAAAGAGCAGGGACTAGGAAGCTTCCTGACATTTTAGGAAATGATGGCTAATCAGTTAAAAAAAGGGTTTAAGGCCCGTGCATATATGTAGACCATTATGTTGCTTTAACAGAAAAAGTGAAAAAAATGGATGACTCCTGATGAAGAGGGAGACCTTGGGTTTACTAAATTCTTAAAGGAACCATGAGTTAATTCAGTAAACAACAATGATCCCATATAATTTTTATTTATTTATTTATTTATTTATTTATTTATTTATTTATTTATTTATTTATTTATTTATTTATTTATTTATTTATTTATTTATTTATTTATTTATTTATTTATTTATTTATTTATTTATTATAGACCACCAGTCTTGGACCAGCTGGGCTGTTTCATAAATATATAGAGGAACAACAATGGATAAGGATAGGTATGTAGTTTTTTAAATGTATGCTAGCGATAAACATACATAATTTTTATAGTAGGTTTTTATAGTTATTTATATTTTTGTCAGCACTTTTGTTTCTGTTTTTTCTCTGATGGTTTTGTAGATTTATTTATATTGTGTACACACGTATATTTTTCATGCATAATTTAAATGGTATTTGTATAATATATGTCATTTACCAATATGTATATAATCTATAATGTACATAAACAATATAGAATCATTTTCTGATTCTTGGAGAATGACAAAATATTTAGATGTCCATCTGAATATTCCTGAACTAAAATATATATCTAAAAAATACCTTATTGATATACTTTCAGGTCTCCCAAGTAGATTTGGGATACTGAAAAACAGGTCCTGAAAATACCTGGATATATATTTTGAATAAATCAGGAATATTAGGAGCCAGCATTTGCAAACTCTCAGGACTGTCTCCCCCCCCCATCTTTTTTATTCCCTATATTTCTGTGTTTCCCAGGGCAGATTCTCTCAGTTTTAAATGTTTTTGCTGGTTCACTTCTTTGGTGGATTCCTGTGTTTTACATTGAAATCCATAAGTTTTACATAGGTTGAGATTTTAATGATTTACACAGTCATGTTTTACTTAAGAATAACTTTTTATATCCCATTTTTCACTACCTGAAGGAGTTTCAAAGTGGCTTACAAATACTTTCCCCTTCCTCTCCTCACAACAGATACCCTGTGTGGTTGCTGGGCCTAAGAGAGTTATAAGAAAACTGCTCTGCAAGAACAGCCTTAAGAACTGTGACTAGCCCAAGGTCACCCAGCTGGTTGCATGTGGAGAGTGAGGAATCAAACCTGGTTCTGCAGGTTGGAGTCTGCTGCTCCGTAACCACCACACCGTGCTGGCTCTGACCATACTTTAGTTGCATTTAAGCCATAGATTCCAATTTTATTTTGTACTAGTTTCAAAGCCCCTTTATAAAAAGGGGTTTTGAAAGGGGAGAAGGCGCGTGAGTCCAGCAGGGAGGGAACCCCCAGCAGCCGCGCTTCGCGCGACTGCTGGGGGTTCCCTCGGGCGGTGGTCTGACGCTGCGAGAGGATAAAGCTTAGGATGGTGCTTGGAAAGGTACTGTATATACTCGGGTATAAGCTGATTTTTCAGCACATTTTTTAATGCTGAAAAAGCCCCCTAGGCTTATACTTGACTGAGGGTCCCACTTATGTGTTATTGTTGATACTGTGGTAAAATTAGGTTCCTTGGCTAAAATTCAGGTCGGCTTATGCTCGAGGGTACCCAGGTAGCTAAGCTTTCTGTGTGAGAGTGTCTCATGATTAACTAAGATAAAACAAAAGTGATGATTTTTGGAAAATGGTCCGGACACAGAAATTGGATCAGTGGGCACAAGCTAGAACAGGTGACCTGCTATAAATATTTAGGGATGGTTGTACAGGCCTTGGGGTTAAATTTTGTCCATAGCAACTAAGTTGCTAATTTAGGTGAAAGATTAGCTTGCTATCTAATCAGGTTTCTTCAGACTCATTTTATCCCTGCTGCCCTTAAATTATTATAGGCAAAAGCAATAGCCCAGATGCTGTACGGAATGTTCTTAGTCCCACTAATTTCTTGTTTTTTATCTGTAGCGTGAGCACAATCAAAGTTCCTTAGAGCAGCTCTCCAACTCCCAAAATGTGTGCCTAACTCATTGATACATTTAGAAACTGGTATGGTGAAGGTTGAATCAAGGATCTACCTATCCTGTCTTTATACATGTCTAAAAATCAATTTTTACGCTAAGGGTCTTCTCCCTTTGATACTGACTGATACCTTTAAATCAGAGTGGATCAAAGCTACTGAAAACAATCTTAATAGCCTAGGCTTTTCACCCTTAGTGTTTCTACATTTAGGCCATGATCAAGCTAGACAAACTATAAATCAGTGTCAAAGATATTGAGCTTCAAAAAGACCTTTCCAGCTCCCCTTCATCGAATGTGCCCCTGCCTAGCAGATATATATTAAAAACTGCTCCCTATCTTTATCTGCTGGAAATAAATAGTCCAAGAAGGGCATACAGACTTGCCAGATTCTCAGCCCTACCCTCTGCTATTCTAGAAGGAAAATTTAATAAGATCTCTAGAGAGAAGAGAATCTGTCCATGCAACACTAAGGAACTGGAGATGCCCACTTTATAGGAAACCTCATGCCAAGATTATTGAGTCTCTGATTAGAGATATGAATCCTGAAGATGAAGAGGCTTGGATTAAAATCTCTTTATGGGAGATTGCATCCCCACCACCTTTCAGGTTGCAAAGTACTGTGCAATTTTGATTAAGATCAGACAACTAAGCATAGCTGCTGTCTAGTTTTTATATCTTGGTTGATTAACCACTAGCTGTAAAGCCCATTTTATATTACAATACAATGGGCACTAGCCCCTCACCCCCCTGCCACGGGCAGGCCATCCAAGGCCTGGAGAGGCCTCAAGGGGTGTTTTCAGTGTGGGGAGGGGGAGCACTGGCAGGAACCTGACTCCCCCTGCCGCCGCGGCCAAAAGGCCTGCCGAAGCCTCCAGAGGGCTTGCCAAGCATTTTGTGAGGTGAGGGGAAGCACCGCTGGGGACCCGGCTCCTCCCTCTGTCTCCCACAAAAGGCTTGCCAACACATCCAGAGCACTCATTGGGTGTTTTGTGGGGTGGGAGGTGGTAGTGCCGGCAAGGACCTAGTGCCTCTCACTGCTACCTGCAAAAGGCATGCCAAAGCCTCCGAGGCCTCGGTGAGCATGTTGTGTATGGGTGTGAAGTGCTGGCAGGGACCCCCCCCCCCACACACACAGAGTAGTCCCTAGTTTGTGAGAGTCTCTGATGAGCTTAAATGCCCACTGACTGTCAACTGAAGGTATACCTTACTGTTAAAAAGTTCTGATAGGCTTACCTTATAATGTTTTCAAATATAATAATTTTGATTTCTTTATTTCCTTCTAGTTGCAAAGTAAATTATATTCTTTGTCTAATCTATGTGAGTCATCCTCAAATGTCTGTTTCAACATTTGTGTTGCTGTGACATTGGTTAGGGGAACTGGAAGATGGGGAACTGGTGATATGACACATTAATGCTGAGGTCATGACATTCTCCTTCTCACCTACACTGTCATTTGTTCAATATTAGTTCTACACTCAGGTTCCATATATCATTTATAATGGGAGATGGAGGTGCAGGGAACATAGGATACAAAGGAAAACATTTGAAAACAAAGTGAGGCAAAAGGGGCAAACAATATGAGAGGAAACTATGTTTCACAATATTATGTTGAGCAAAAGAATCTAGTCACACAAATAGGATCCTATCAGTGTGGAAATGGCACTGGATTGGCACAGGAACCTCCCAAGGGACAAAGGATATCTAGAAGGACAGGCCAAATGGTGTGGGAGAAAGAGGAAAGAATCCAGAATGACCTTGGGAACAATTGTGGCCCTGAGTTCAGACACCTGGGTCAGATTGGCTGGCACATGCAATGGTATTACAAGGAACAGGCATAGATAGAACAAGGGAGGCTTAGGTAGAACAAGGGAGGAGGGCCCATAAACAGGATGGGTATTCCCAGTCATCAGACCAGGATGTTGTGGGTGCTTACAATTGAAAACATCTCTCCCATACATGGTCCTTGGAATATTAATGGCAAAGGAATACCCCATCAGGAACTAACTGGAATCTCTTTTGTCTGTACCCAGTCTAGTTGCCTTACCCCAAGCTGTCTATTTGTTCAGTGTAACTTCTGTCTAACAGCAACCCCCTTGCTTTAACAATCAATATTGTATCATCCTGGAACTCTTCCTATTTAGATAACATGAGCCATTAAATAGATTTAGGCAGAGAATTGATAGCCACATTCCTTGGATTCCAAGTCATAAATAAGTTTAATCTCTTCAGGATATGTTCAACCAAAGTATTGTTCAACTTGATGGATAAACATGACACAACCCCAAACCTCCCTCTCCAGCCACCTTACATGCCAACTCACCTATCAGATTTATCTATAACTTATAACCAATCACCATTAACTTACATCACATTGTACCACCTTGCAGGCTGGTCCATAGGATGGCCCAGGAATTTTGAACCCTATATCTATCAGAGCCTGTGTGTGTTGTGATCTCTCCACACCTGACATTACTTTCCACACCAAGTGTCATCAACCTCATCTCTTTGCTTTATTAGACTCACACTTCTCTAGGACAGATGCAGAATATTTTCTATTTCCGTATTTAGCTAATCAAATAAGTTTGTATGTGTGTGTTTTCTCTCTGTGTGTATCTGAAACTGCTGGGAGCGGTATTCATAATTGGTTAAGGCCTAAGTGGGCGGAGAAGCGGGCAGGGCCAGTCCGGGTGAGGGGTCAGTCAGAAGGCATGAAGCCATTACCCAACTGGCTGGAGTTCGGCAGGGAGCAGCCTGGGTGGCAGAGGCTTTCCTGCGGGCCTCCGAGCAGGCCTGCCACATCAGGGACAAGGCAGGCCTGCTCCGAGGCCCGCAGGGAAGCCGGGGACTCGGCAGGGAGGGGGGCATCCAGGTGGGGCAGAGCCCCAGGGGGTGCGGGAGCCACCACCACACCCCCTCCTTTCAAAGCCTACTCTTACGAGCAGGTTTTGAAGCCTAGTTTCTTAATAAAATACAAAATCCTTTATGGAACCAAATCAGACCTGCTTATTTCAAGGTTTCATATAGGAATTGGACTCCCATATACACAAGGTAAAAGATTTCAGTTACCTTCCTCTTGCTAAGCTAATTTCCTCCACAAATTAATATTTAATAAGCATTTTGGGTAACAGATACACATTTGTTATAGCATATGAACCGGATTATTATTTGATATAAAAGTTGTCTATTGATTCCTCTTTTAAATAATGTAAAAGTCTTGCACTGGTATTCTGATAGTCACTCACTACAAAGGGAGCTTTGACTCTTGAAAACCTATACCCTGAAAAACTTGTTGGTCTCTAAGTGCGACTGAACTTGTATCTAGCTCTACAGACAGTCACTACATGTCACTGTTTTAACATGAGGAATAGCACCTGACTGCACCCTTCATCACAGTTGTGACATGTATTATTTTGTATTTAGCTGTCTCCTAGTATAATTCTTATAATTCTTATTCCAGCTAGAATTCTTTCTTTTTCATGGCTTTGGCGCAGCTGTAATTGTCCACATTGGTTGGTATATCCTACAAAGATCTAACAAAAACATATCTTCTTACTGAATTATGCACACGTAATGGCACCTCATCTTGCTTACCTCTCCATGAAATGTCAGAAGTACCTCCTACCGTGATATGTCTGTGAGTCATGCAATACTGATTAAATTGCTATATAATACCAAACTGCTGAGTCCTCTGACCCATAAATTATAAAATCTGCTTTATACTTTATAAGTCACTTTTAAAATGTGCCGGTTTTGGCCTAACAGCATCAAATAATAATTTTATTTAAAGCATCCCCCCCTCCCGTCTTTCAGAAAGGAGAAACCAGCATTATTTTAAGTATGTTTCTTTTAATGCAATAAGTAGACAGAATAATATTGTCACCTATTACTGTGTTCCTAGTCACTTGATGGAAGGAAATAATGTTGCGGCATTCCAATACAAAGCCTCTGTTAAATGGAAGGATAGAATATGAGGAATATATATAGAATTGAGTCTCTCTACCTTAGATTCTATCTGTTGTGAAATATGCAGTAAGCAGCTACTGAGAGCATTTCAGTAAATACTGCTGTGTGCTGGGAGATAGTGTTAAAAGGGCTTATGGTCATTTCACACATCAATTGAGTATGTGTGGTTTCCCTATCCCAGGTTGCACATTTAAAAATTGCATTCACTACTGCTGACCTTTTGGTCCCAAACACTAGGAGATTCATATGAACAATCCATTCTTATTAATTTAAAGGCTAAGGTTGAAATGCACTGTGCAAAGATCTTTTTTGTTTTTTAACTAAGTGAAAACAGAAATCATGTTTATTTATCATCACTCGTGAAGAACTAGGCCAGCGCAATCATAATCAGCCATACAGTTTATTAAGGTAAGGCATTTACATATAATTATGAAAATGTTAATGTAATTGTCACAACTTTAAAGGCTTTATTGAACCAATGGTAATTTTGCTTAAGGATGCGTTATCTTGTGGTATTTTTCTTGTAACAATGGCAGTGTTTGTGTGTGTGATGGAATGGAGTAGTAGACCATCAGGTTTATTTTGGCTTATGGCAACATTTGTGATTGAGAGCAGCACAGTACCCCCATACTGAAATTCATTTTTCTGAGGTGTCATCACACCCAAGAAGAAACAGAAACACCAAGAACTAGATGTAAGCACAATGTGTTTGGTAGTGAGGGCTTGTGAGGGCTTGTGAGGGCTTGATGCAGTCTCAGTAACTGGTGCTAGATCCAGCTGCACAAGTAGTATGGAAGCAAGTTGACTGTATGAACAGGTTGAACCAGCAAGGCTCTCTGTATAACTCACAGCTTATGTATTTGGGAGAGCAAGAGACCCCAGCTGTTCCTGGGCTTCATCTGGCCAGGGCTTAGTGTTGTCTAGTATGTGATGTGGCAGAAGATCCCTTTTAAGAAGTGCATAAAGATGCTGTTTGAATTCAGCACTGGGAGATAAAGTTTCATTATGATACATTCATTTTTTGATACAGGATTCTTAATCGTCTCAGGTAAGGATCCCTTTGTATTGTTAACACCTTCAAATAACCAAAACCAAAGCAACAGTGTAGTTAGAATGCCAGCAGAGAAAGGAGCTATCCAGTGTTCTATAAGAGTGTCATATATCTTCCAACATAAGATTTGAATCTAGTGGAACCTTTAAGAGCAACAAAATTTTACTCACGGTATATATTGTTGTCTGTAGATACGCTGAAGAAGTGTGCTTGCACATGAAAACTTATAACTTGAATAAAATTTTGTTGGTCTAAAATGTGTCCCTGGACTCAAACTGTTTGGCTGCTTCAGACCACCATGGCTACCCATTGGAATCATGCTTCCAAAGGAAGTTGCTTTGAACATACTAATCGCTTCTCTGTGAACCTAAGAGCAGGAATCTGAATGATTGCCCTGTTCTTGATCTGCAAGCAAAAGGAAATGTCACAACAACATTTGCCCTCTATCTTGCTTTGAAAAGATGTTTTGGGAGTGGGTCAAAATAGGTTGTCCTTTTCTAAAGCAGAAGATGGCTTGAGAGGCTAGGGGCAGAATGACAAGCCAGGTGTCATACTGTCCTTTGAGTTAGAAATACGTCATTATCTCTCTATTCTTCTAGGACAGGAACTCAAAGTTGTCTACAGCATTATTATCCCCTTCTCCACCTTATCTTCACAACAATCCTGTTAGGTAAATTTGAGAGTAAGTGACTGGCCCAAGTTCACCCAGCCAGCTTCGATAGCAAAGTCAGTAATTGAACTTGGATTTCCCAGATCCTAATTTGACAAACTAATCAACATCCAGCATCCAGGCAGCAAACGGCTGGCTACATCCTCCATTTTAAAGCATTAGTTGGGGAATCCCATGAAGTGGATTCCCCAACCTAAAAAGCTTCCATTAGAGGAGAGCAACCAGCAGGCCACCAACAAAAGAAATGTGTGGAGGTGAAGAAGCGCTATCTCTGCCTCCAATGTCCCACCCTTGCACCTGCCTGCCTGACTCTTCTCCCAGGATGGGATTTTTTTAAAGCAAACTGCCTGGAGCAATGAATAGGCATACAAGCATTCAGGCAAAACCAAAAATTATTTCTCCCCAAAGTTGTCACAAAAAGCATGCCTTTCTAAAGTCCCCCCCCCCCCCCAAAAAATCAGAAACAAGATGTTTTTTAAAAGTATCAAGACTCGTGATTCCATAAGGGGTGGGAATAAAAAAGCACTATGCATCTATGATTAGATGCATAGGCATTTCAATGGAGAAGTATTTAATTTAAAAAAATTAGCAGACATTGTGGGCCCTTTAAAACATTGAGAAAGGGGATTGGTTGCCAGGATTGATTGACAGGTGGAAGAGAGTCGCGTGTAAAGCGTGTTGCTCTCTTCCACCATTTCCATCAGGCAATGTGAGGTGTAAGAAGCACAAAAAGGTAGCAGACAAAAGCGAGACAGCGAGAAGGTGAGTAATGGTTGGAGCTGCGATAATATTTAGCGCTACGCCATTATCCTGGTATAACACTATTTTTTTGATGTGCAGAAATGTCCTAAGTCTTTTTCTCTGCATCATTTCTCCAGTCAAAAAGGGAGACCAGGGTGGTTTTAGCCTGTATAGAAGAAAGACAGGACTGCTCTGTGCTGTAAATAAAAATTTCTCTTGGCTTTAACATCTCTCCAAGAAGTGTAAGTTTACATATGAATATGAACACTGATGGGTTGCTGGAGCAATGAGTCTGATTAACAGAGCCATTCTTATACCTTCCTAAGTTCACTGAAGTCAATAAACTAAGTAATATGTAACTCTGGTTATGGTGGCACCATTAACTATTCCCCTGGTTACCTGTCAGCCTGCTGCAGTGTTTAAGAGTGGTGGCCTCTTATTTGGAGAACAGGGTTTGATTCCCCACTCCTCCTCCACATGCAGCCAGCTTGTCAAGTCACAGACCTGATAAAGTTGTTCTGACCAAGCAGTAATATCAGGGCTCTCTCAGCCTTACCTGCCTCACAGGGTTTTTGTTGTGGGGAGAGAAAGGAAAGGTGATTGTAAGCCACTCTTTCAGGTAATGAAAGGGGGGGGGTATAAAAAACAATTATTTTCCTTAAATTGAAAACATAGACTGCAGGAACTGTTTTTTGCATCCAGTACTCATAAACGAGACTCAAATAAACGAGACTCAAAGCTATAGTTGCTGTACACACGATGCTGATGGAAAGTCCTTTTTAAAGTAGTTGTCGAAAAGCTTATTTTACTCATTTATTGACAAAAGCTTGCAAAATTATGACCCCATTAGTCATACGAATCAGGATTATTTGCAGTAAAAATTGAGATTGTTTATAGTGGTATTTGTTACATTCTTGTTCAAAACAGATGCATTTGATGCTTAATATCAGTTGTGTGGGAAAATGCAAAGTCATAAGGAATTTGTAAGTATGCAAAAGGTGCTCTGTACTACCCTGGGACATGAAGGGTGCTGATGCCACTGGGCCTCCCTGAACGAATAAGCCCTTTGATTTTATGTTGCAGTGAATACTGTTTCCTATTCTGGGTTTACTCCCTTGACAACATCAGGCAGGCAACTATTTAGTTGAGCCTCTGTACCAGCTGGCAGCCAATGGCTCTCTACAGGGACTTGAGAATGGGAAAGGCAGCCAATCATGCATGGTGTAATTTACATCTGATTGATGAAGATCTTAGAATCACAGAAACAATTAATTTGTACCAGGGCTCCTATGGGCCTAAAATTGAAAGATTTTGCCACTGGTACAAACATTAATTTTCGTCTTGATCAATCTTCCGTCTTCTCATATGTCACATTTGTTCATATGACACCTTTAAAATCAAGCATGTTAAATAATGACTTGGGCAGTGTGCATGTGTGTGTGTTCAGGATTAAATAATCTAGTTACGGAAATTAATTAACAGAGTACATTTGTGGTCAGCCCGTAAAGCCAGGTTATATATATATAAAAAAAACTTTAGCAGAAACATTGCTTTTGCTATTTTACACCCTCCAAATCTTTTATAGATAAGGGTGTGTTTTTTTGGGGGGGGAGGGGTTGCATTTTCATATTAGGAATGATGATGCTACAGCCTTTACCAGTGTCTTATATTAGCAGACCTTTAGAATAAGCGGGTTTTGTGAGCTGTGTTGCAGATAAAATCTTGTCTTACCACCGCAACCTTCCTCCAACCGTTAAAACAGTAAGAGCACTGGAGATCCCTTGGCCATCTTTGAGGAAGGCCATTGGGATGATGGAGGCCAATATCAGTCCAGATTGACACCTTCCCCTCCCTTCCCATCTGAATTTGGACATAAAATCTAATTCTGAGTTATTTGGACTCATGCAGGTAGTATTGGAGCACTTTTAATAGGTTATTGAATATAAAATTTTAACAGTTATTGGTAAGTGGTTTTATATATATGGGTTTTTATTGTTGTTAGCTGCCCCAAGTCTGCTGTCAGAGGGGGGTGGCAATAAATTGAATAAATAAATAAAAATTACTCTATAGGGTAGTGGTCCCCAACCTTCTTCTGGTTGGGGGCCGCCTCCGGGGGTGGGGGAGAGCCAGCGGCCCGGCTGCCGCAGTTGCTCATAAACGCGCATGCCCAATTGCTGCACATGTGCATTTTGGCCACCAGGTGGCCCTAACACACATGCACAGAGTTGCCACGCATGCGCGTATTGGCCACCAGGGGACGCAAACGCGCATGCGCGGCAGTTCCGTGTGTGCGTGTTTGTGTAGCTGCCGCGCCGGCTGCCGCGCCGGGCTCTTTCCCCCCCTCTCGCTGCAGGGGGGGGGAGGCAGGCGCGGCTGCTGGCGGCCCGGTATGATGGCCTTTGCGGCCTGGTACCGGGCCCCAGACCGGGGGTTGGGGACCTCTGCTATAGGGCATTTGAAATATTTTCCCCCTTTTGAAGCATGCCTCAGTAGTAAGGCACTGTGCTGATGTAGGTAATATAGAGCAGATGCTCTGTGTGCAGAATATGGCAAGTTAAATCATTGGCATTGCCAGCGAAAAAATCACCCATACTATAAAGGACCTTTCATTACCCGAGGAGCTCATGCATGGCTACCACTTTGATATAAGGCAACTTTATATATTCACAGGACTGGGTCAAGCTTTATGTTTTTGTATGAATAGATTAATAACATTTCTCCAAGGTATTTTATGAAATCCAAACATGGTTTAACATGGGGACAATTGAACTGTGTAGGAGTAATCAGGAAGTATTAGTAGTATATATGCTCCCATTCTTTTAAATGTAGAAATAACCATGCTTTTTGCCATCCTGAACAGCCTCTTATAAAGAGTATCAAATCCCATGCAGTTGCTAACATTGTGAACTCTTCTACCTCCCATCTTGTGAAACAAAACTTCAGTAAATAAATCTGTAAACAAGACCCCAGTAAATAAAGGCACAAGGGTGGGCACAATAAAAGAAAACAGTGACTCTACTAAGTGTTTCTATGGTAACAGGCAGGTCTAAAAAGAAACTGTTTTGCTCCCACTGGTTGTATTGCAACCACTTCTTTCAGACTCTATAGTCAGTACTGGGCATTAAGTTACATGGTGTCATTCCTCTGCCACTTGGTAAGATTACACATCTGCTTGAATAAAGGGTAGAAAATACCTCCCCTTCCCACCCCATCAGTGTATCTGTGATTTGAGTAGCAGAATGTCCTGGTGTCACCTTAAAGGTGAACAAATGATTAATTGTGTGAACTGTTGTGAACTAAAGTCTGCTTCATATAAAGGAAATCCACAAAGAGCAGAGATGTAAAAATACTATTTGGTAAAGCCCATTGTACACACGGATACAATGGGCACTGGGCCACGGTTCTGGGCAAGGTCACTGGAGTGATGTTCTTAGGGCAAGTGCATGTCTGCAGGGGTGGTTAGTGTTGCATGTGGTGGCATCGTTGTGATGCTGGGTGTGTTCATTGGTGCCTGGACAGCAGTTTTGGTCAGTTGGAAAAGCCACTAACCCCCAATGAAGTGATTTGGATGGGTGGAACTTACCTGTCAGTGGATGATTTCACAATACACCACATTCTTCGTGACAATCTGGTCTGAATCTTGGATCAGCATCCCCTGCTCTGGGCTAGCAACCACACAGAACTTGAGATCCTGAAAGCATCTAATTCTCCAGATGGCAACATAGAGTTCCCCTTGGATGAATAAAGGCTCCTCTAGATGGAGGCCGACATTTTCCAGAATCTGCCCCTGAGTCTTGTTTATTGTCATGGTGAAAACCAACTTGTCAGGGAACTGATGGCAGCAGAGGGAGTTACATCAGTGTGTCTGGGTCCAAGCAAGAAGTGTGTGAGAGACCCCCCAAATGGGCCTCCCGGCATGGGCAACAGAGGCAGATATATGGAGGCAGGGACTGATGATGATAATCTAGAAGGAGAGACCCTTGAATTAGATCTAAGGTCTGCAGAGTCATAAGAGGATGCATCCAGGAGACAATGAGTGGCTGGGAGGTAGAATTGGGAGGGGGGCAAGGCCTTCCTGTGGCTGCAACCACAGCAACTCTGAGGTCTTGACAAAGGTCTTCAGGTAGTAAGCATCTGAGTCCTGGCAACCCACACATGCTTTATGAAAACTGGCAGAGAGCATCAGAGAGATACACAGAGGGCTGCACACATACTTTCAAGTAGACACAAACATGTAGTGTAGTGTGAAGAGGGCACCAGGCACACACAGAAACAAACACATACACACATGGGAAATTGATGGGAAGAGCAGGTGGCTGTATGGCCGGAGGCAGCAGGAAGGCAAAGAATGCACAGGGAGGAGTATACACCCTGTGGCTGTCCCTCAGAGGAGTCCTCCCCTGCACCAGGGCTGCTGATGGCTGAAGAGGTGGCACCTATCTGTCTATACTACCACCTCTCTGTAATTTTTTATTTACCTGAAATAGGCCAGGCTGGTTGGGTGGTTATGGAGGCATTATACCATTTTGAGGCCCCACTTTCAAACCTCAAGGATTATTTCCTGCCTAGGGGTAGCCAACCACTGGGTGGGACCTGGAGAGCTCCTGGGATTACTGCTCACCTCCATCCTATAAAGATCAACTCCCCAGGCAGAAAAGGCTGCATTGGGGGGTGGGCTCTGAGGCATTGTACCCTTGTGAAGCACCACTTCTAAACCTCGCTGGGTTTAGCTAGCAGTCTGTTGCTTGGCTGGTGATGTCTGTCCTTCTGAATCCTGAGGCCTATTGCTGCCAACTGCAGTTCCTGTTGTTGTCTGCAAAGCCAAATCATTGCCTAATATAACTGGAAAATCGAGTTCCCCCCCCACCCCCACCCCACCCCAAGATCTCACTGTCTACTTTCCTGTAAAGCTAACTCAACTTGAAATTCTGGGCCATTTATGCATTTTATTTCATAGGACCTTCTGTCAGGAATTAGGCTGAGCCCAGCCTGCAGAGATAAAGGCACATCCAAAATCCAACAGCCAGTTGAAGATTCAACAGAGTCCACAGAATGCTAAAGCAAGCCAAGATCTTCCTAAGCAAAGATCTTGATAATAACAAAGTACAAAAGAACAAGCAGGGCAGTTATAGAGCTCACCAAATAAGGGAGGGGGTACATAGGCATGTCGGCGGGAGAGTGGGGAAATATTGGAGGTAGGTTGATTCCCAAGCGGCCAGATGGCCCGGAACCTTATCAGACAGTTGGCACTTTGTTGAGACTTTGAGTTGTCTCCGCAAGGACACTTACAGTAAGATTGATACATTCGAATGGAGCCGCTCCCGCAGGGAAAGGAAGGAAGGCTGAGAGCTAGTCGACAGGTTTATTACTTTATGGCCTTGGCCAGGGATGGGTGCTGGGAAACCTGAAGGCATGCAAGAAACGAAACTTAGATGGCATGAATCGGGGTTCATGACACCTTCAAGGCAAATACTGATTTTTATTTATCAGGCCAAGCTTGAGCAAAGTCACTTCAGCTCTTATGTGTCTTGTTCAGTTGCTTGTTCACCATTTACAGGTATACTGTCTAAATATTCCTTATTTAGGTCTTCCTGCATTTACCAGACTCACAGGACCCTTGCTGGTCTGTTTGTTTGCACCAAAAAATAAAAACTGTTGCTGGTAAGATCTTGCCAAAGTCCACTGCCCAAGTGGGTCACACCTGCACCACTCCACCCCAACCTCACCCTGTAATGAAATCTCCTTCTGACTATATTCTGCCAACTGAATGCAACACTGCATGCTGCTGATGAAGTGGGCTATGAAATTTTGTTTAACAATAATGTTAATTTTAGAGGCACCACTGAGGCATTTTTTTCTTAATGGAAGAGATTAATGTGGCTACCTCTCTGAAATTTGCTTTCTGAAGTGAAAATGGCTGAAGTATTTTCTCTTGCCTAAGTTCTGACTCGGAGCTTCACTGTCTTTTGTCACACATCATCATTAACTATTCTTAAATGTGGTTTGGCTTGTTAACAATATTTTAAATGTATTGTACCTGTCATTGATCTGAAGCGTTATATAATCCATCTCCTAAATCAGGAGCTTTTGAGTTCATGGGCACCTCTGGAAACTTGAGGGAAGATGGATTCAAATGAGTAGCTGTGCTGGTTTGAAGTAGCACAATAAAATCAGAATCCAGTAGCACCTTTAAGACCAACAAAGATTTATTCAGGGAGTGAGCTTTCGAGGGCAAGCACCCTTCCTCAGACTAAGAATGCTTGCACTCGAAAGCTTACTCCTTGAATAAATTTTTGTTGGTCTTAAAGGTACTACTGGACTCTGATTTTATTGAGGGAAGATGGTGACTGCCACCCTAAAATGTCTGCTCGCATGTGCTGCAGCCAACAGCAAAGCAGCTGCCACTGGAGGCAAAGTCAAACAATACAATTCTTTCAAAAGAATCACATGGCAACCATGCTGGACACATGATGCTGCCTTACTCAAATCATGCCAAACTTAGAATTAGCTATACTTTTATTGGAAACATGGTCTAGTATTTTGGAGACCAGAAAGCTTGGGGAAGGCGGGAGTATGCTTTTATTCCTGAATACTCATGTCCCCTCATGTAGTAGAACTCCCTGGACTGTAAGACTAGAACAAAACTGGGGGCCATTCCGCATTCGTCCAAAATAGCACAATGGTTACTAATTGAAATCGCTAAAGTTTTGCTGTTATGCACAACATGGTTGACAATCTGCAACACTCCTGAAACCGATCCGCAAAAAGCGCTTCATTGTAGCGCTTTCAGGGAAATCCCAAAAAGTGGATTCACCCTCCGGAAAGCGCTACACTCCTGCAACCAATCTGCAACACTAGCGGGAAAGTTCTGTGTGTTACCATTGTTGCGGTTTCTGCAAAGTCCCTTCCTGGCTTCCCATATAAATAAGCCTTTTTAATAGTGGGAGGCAGTTTTTAAAAAAATGCCTGTAAATTTCGGAATAAAAGCTTATTTCTCAAAGAACAGGGCATAAAAAGAAATTAAGGAATGCCCAGGAGAGAAGGGAGACAGGAAAAGGGAAGGGAACAAAATGAATGAAGGAAACTTTGAAGACCAAGGGAGGGGAGAAAAAATGAAGGGAGAATAAACAGAAGGAAAGGTTAGAGGGAGGGCAGAGACTAGGGAGTGAAACAACACAGCTGGGTGCTTATCAGTCATCCTGGTCCTCCAGTGGCTATGGCTACTACTGCACCAGTTGAAATGTATTATTGCTTTATTATTTAATACATTTTTACCCCCATCTATCTCTCCAAAGAAGACCAAAGCTACTTGCATAATTCTCCTCTCTGCCATTTTATCCTCACAACAATCCTGTTAGATAGTTTAGGCTGAGACAGTGTGACTGGCCTAAGATTACCCAGTGAGCTTCCATGGCACAAGTGGGGATTTGTACCTGGGTTTTCCAGATCCCAGTCCTATGCCACAAGGCTTTGTTGGCTCTGCCTACCTTTTGAAAAACTCAAGGAGCAGCAGGGGAAAGAATGGTCTATGTTCCATTGGGGTACCCTGTGAAGAGGTTTGTGAAAACCTGGAAAATCTACAGTAGGTCAACTGACAATTCTCACAGACAGTTTGTTCTCTTGCCCACTTACTGGTCTTCTGTAACCAAAAAGGTTGCCTACCTCTGTTCTATCAGATGGGTTGCCACTATTGCTTATACTCCTCGATATCTTCACACTCCCTGGCAATATAGAACTAGTGAGTCTGTGCACCTTCTTATACAAGACAGTAAAATAAATATTGGAGCAATGAGTTCAGGGAGAAGGGCAAAATAACTTTGGGAGAGAAAGATACCCTTAACTTGATGGTGAAGATAATAGCCAAGAAAGTTAGCATGGATAGATTTCACTAAAAAAAAGAAAGAAAGAAAGAATACGCAAAACTGGGCTTAATTTGACAGGAAGAAAAGTTCACAGAGAAAGGGGGGAGGCAAAAGATAAGGGAAAATAGTAGATAATAAAATGAGGAGAAGAATCAATAGAAAGGAAACAGAATAGAGATAAAAGACAAAATTAAAACAGGGAGGAAGAAAATAACGGGGAAACGGGGGAGTAGGAAAATTGGGAATAAGACATCAAAGTAAGAGACAACTGGTTTTAATTAATCCCCAGAACTGATGTCAACTTCTCCTTTTGACAGTATCTCCTTGAATGTAAGTTTCAAAGCCTGATCCTATAGACTGGCTTCAGCAATGATCTACAAGCAATTTAAGTTTGTCTTCACAGAACATATGATAATGTTTGTGGAGTGATAATGGGATAAGTTGCTGGTGTGAATAATTTTCTGCAGGGGGGAAATCTTGGCAGGCAGAAAGCTAGCATGTCAACAAGAAGCAGATTCTAGAGCTCCTTTTTGTCAGATGTTTGCTATATGCAGGGAGAGTTTTTGCTTTAAAAAATGTGAGAAGCTAAGCCTAACGTTCCCCGTCTAAAATGGTAGACTTTAAAAACTATCTCACAACTTGTTGATTGCCCATACAACTTATAAATATAAGGCAAGTCATAAAGGGGATAGCAGTGAATTCTGTTGGTCCAACTAGCCTTAATGCTACAAGGGTTCTCCAGAGCTCAGTATTGGTGGCTTGGCTGCATTGGGGGGTGGGTGTGACACTTCACGAGAAGGGTGGTGGTGCTTATTGCAGCCTTGTCTATGGTGCCAAAATATTCACAATCACAAGCTATACTAATGATTTTCTTCTCTCTTAATTTTCTTCTCTCTTAATGTTTGATACCTGCAAATTATTTCTATGTCAGTTCTCCCTCTGAGGCAGGAGGACATCTGGATGGGTGTTTCCCACTGCATAGGGAGGGAGGGAGGCAGGACTAAATCTTCATTTCCTGTCTCCTGTGGTGTGAGGTGTCCATCTCTAGTCTTCTTCTCATGTGCACTTTTGTTCCAGCTAGCCATATTAATTGCTAGCCATATTGCTCAAGTGACTATCAATCAGTTGCAAAGCTTTGGCTTCAAGATCAACAAAGAAAGTTTCTTGACACCACCTCAATGCATAGAACATCTGTGGTGATTTTTGAACACCAAACACCTATGGCTATATTTAGCAACAAAAAGATGACAAGGTCCAAGTAATTGACCTCATTGATCATAAGGGGTTGGACCATGTCTTATGCAACTGTCCAGCTTCATGGGACTCCTAAAAGACAACTGAGAAGCCATTCAGTGGGGTTTTCATTCATGACAGCTCCAGCAGCTTCTCAGACCCTATCCATTTAAAATCTCCATAAAACTAGACATTTATCTATTAGAAGAATTCTATACCACCCTCCCAGCAAGTCAGCTCTGGACAGTGTACATAATATTTAAATTAAACATTATAAAATAATTAACAATTAAAATTTCTAAAAAAATTAACATTTAAAATTAAATTCAAAATTAAATTGAAGTGACAATTTAAGTTTGTATTAATAACAACACCAACCTCAGAAGTTCTGGTTCTCCCGAATAAAGGCCACCGCTCGTAATCACTAAATCAAGCATGCTTGGACAAGTAAACTGGACTAGTAAGAAATGACATCGTATTCCAGAGATGAGGTCACATTTCTCCCTCATAAATATATTAGTATGTAAACTGTAAATAGGAATAGAAGTGCTACCTGATGCTTCTGTGGGGAATCTTACTAGCTTTGTCCTGTTGTGATAGACAGGGAATATACACACCAGTAGAAATAATGGACTGCCATACAGTTCTAGAAAAACTGTGAAATGGGATCAGCTATGTCAAGCAGGCCAGGAGTGTAATTGCAACCCACAAAATACGATTTGTCTTCTTTGAAATTCTCTATAAAACTAAATATAAATTGGACATACAACATATTAATGGCAATTTTTGTTTACATATTTTTATCTCCATTATCTATGCCCACAGGAGCCATTCAATAAATTTTTCACTAAGTACTATTCAAAATATAATTACTCTTATGGGCAGATCTATGAACAGCCATGCCATCTACACTATAGTTCACTAATTACACTTCTGGGCAATTATAATGAATTATTCTTCCATGTTCTTTAAGAAGATCAGTTAAAGCTAATCACTTCCATCTCATATATCACTTCGAAGAGATCCATGTATAGCAGCCTTTTCATTTACAGCTTCATTTCTTTTTAATTTTCAAGCATTCCAAGATATGGCCATAAATACATACAACATAATCAGTTAACACTGTATATTTAGTAACTAAGGAAGAGTGGAGCATATAGATTAACCAAATAGTCACATGAGCCAATATACTAGAATAGTAATTTTGGTTGATGAATTTGTTGATGGGAATGATACTGTCGCCAAAGGACCTCCATACTGGAACTGTGGGATTTCAGAGTGGTTGCTTCTTGTTATGAATCCTTGCCTAAGGTTATGGGTTTCAGATTGTAACACAGCAATCTTTCTGAAAGAGCTGGTAAGTGTAGAATCAGTGTTTTGATGAAAGATCTCTTGGGAACCATATTTAAGCCACCTGTAGTTCCCATGATGGAAGAAAAATGAGGTATAAATGCAATAAATGCAATAAATACAAGAGGAAAATATTCCTAGACAGCCTGGGCATGCTGGAGGCATATACTGCCACCTCCATATGACATCGCCAACATCCTGAGGCTGTCCAGTAGCCAGGTTGCGATTTGGCCATTTTTAAATAGCAATTTCAGGAATCCAGAAAACTGGATTTACCACCCTAAATCTTGTGAGCCACCGGTGAGCAATCAGTGAGCAGCCAGAGATAAGACTATATGGAGGGGGAAATGTGCAATGTCTCAGCAGTTTTGTCCCACCCCCACGCCCAGCATCCCCCCTCCATTTCCTGATGTAATTTTAAAAAATGGTGCAGTCCACGTTGCAGTGGGACCACAAACCTATATTATCCAAGGTGGAATAAAATCTTCTTTAAAGTGTCCATGGTCTTCTTGGGATCAGGCAGGAAAAACACAGTCCCGTTTTTGTTTTGTTTTGAGGGGGGGGGGAATGAGCTGCGAAAGGGGGGATAATCATGGATAATCCATTCCATGATTTCTTTGCAACTGTTTTCCTACATTAATACATTTCAATGGAGCCCATGCAAGTCACTTGGCATTCTTGCTGTCCTTTATTTCCAACGGGTCTTCCAGCATCTCCCAAGGTTTCCAATGGGCATTCTTGTCATTCAAGACACACTTGTGAGTAAGGCACCTTTCTAGATCAGTGAAAGTACAAATCCCCCTCCAGCAGCAGGCAGGAGGTATCAGGAAATTTGAGGGCACCTAAGTGCCAAAGCACTGGGAGGGATACAGCAAACCAAGAACAAATCTCTCCCCCCCCCCACTTCCTAGGACAATGAGAGATGCTGAATGCTGTTGCAGATCCACTGTGTTTCCCATAGTTTTCAGTGGGCATTCTTGACCCAGCACAAGGGAGGGAGCAGGTTTTTCCTCTTTAAATTTTGAGTTTGTCTGCTCTGCAGCTGTGCCCGGTGCCTACCCTCCCCCCCACACCTTTTTAAAATTGTGGCTGTGCGCTATGCCTTCTCTTGCCTCCCCCTTTGAATTTACGTTTTGGGGGCTTGTGCCCCCCCCCCTCCATCACTGATCAGAGGTATAGCTTTGTAGTCAGGAGCATTCTACTGCCATAAATACCACAGGGTAATTTCTACTAATTTACATACGGCTCAGTTGCCAGGGCATATGGCATGTTCATGTGATCACTGACAAAGGCAGAGCTCCCATTGCTAGACTAAGGACTGTGAGCAGAAAAGGGGAGAAGACCAAAAACATGCTGACATCTCTGCATTACAAAAGAAGCGTTTTCAGCACTGTGACACCGGAAAAATCGGTATTTACCCTCTTTCAGAAACAACGCTTAAAAGACGCTGTAAGCAAAAGGACACGGTTGACCATGCAGAGCAAAATCAGTTTTGTAAAGTAAATTAACTCTCCTGTGCAAAGATCTGAAAAACAACAATGTTTTTAGTGAGTTTTCATCAGCTTTTCCATCGTGCAAAAGAGGCCCTGCTCACATTTTCTGGAGGTGGGAAATAAGATGGGAAAGGGGTGGAGGCGGGTGATCTGGCTGCCTACTGCTGATCCTGCAGGGGCCAGAGAAGCTTGTTGCGTGAGCCAAGGAAAGCCTCAATGGGGCAGAGGGAAAACATGGGAAGGGTCTCCCCGTGACGAGGGCCAGAAACATGAGATTTACCATCCCGCATTTGCCAGCAGGAAGCCACTTGCATTTTACTCCCCCATGCGGAAATAGCCATAACATATTATATGAATGTTTTGCATCTTTGTCAGACCATTTCCCCACAAGTCATTTTCCTCGGCTTACCCTCTCTTTGTTCATAGGGTTTATTCATGCTTCCTGATGACATTGCTTCCCTCCTGTGGATTTCCAGGGGCTGGTGCCTCATGATAAGGGGACGTAGATAAATTTTGCAGCCCCTTTCTTATAACAGGGGACAACATCAGGGACAACAGGAAGGGAAAACTCACGCTGTCCCTTTCCTTGCCCTCCCAACTACTGTTCTGACCAAGCAGTGATATCAGGGCTCTCTCAGCCTCACTTCTCTCACAGGGTGTCTGTTGTGGGGAGAGGAAAGGGGAGGAGATTGTAAGCCGCCTTGAGACTCCTTTGGGTAGAGAAAAGTGGCATATAAGAACCAACTCTTCTTCTACCCACCCACTCCTGAGAGTAACTTCCATCCTCCTCCCCACACCCTTTTTTTCTTCTTCTTACAAAGGACTTTTTTCAAAGCCCAATTCTGCAATGTCTGCAAGGGAGCTTGTTCCCTGGAGCTGTGCTGCAGGGACAAACTTGTATATATATTTTTTCCAATAAAATTACACTCAGTCCATTTCATGCATCCATTGCTTGAGTCATGCTTAGGTGGAATGGTGACTGGAGCCGAGAGGGGGAAATGTGTCCTTCCTTCCTTCCTTCCTTCCTTCCTTCCTTCCTTCCTTCCTTCCTTCCTTCCTTCCTTCCTTCCTTCCTTCCTTCCTTCCTTCCTTCCTTCCTTCCTTCCTTCCTTCCTTCCTTCCTTCCTTTTGTTTAGGGACTGGAGCCTGACCATGTGGAAGGAACTGAGGCAGAGAGGCAGGTCACCTCACTGCTTTCTACTTCACACTGCTGTGCTGCTCCATTTGGAGCCACACTGTGGAGTCAAGGAAACGTGGCCATTTTCCCCCTTACCCCTCTGTGCTGCCTGCACCAGCAAAGCCTGTGCTATTACCTGCCATCTTCCTCGCCACATTTTCATCACCCCACCGTGCTGCTCCATTTGGAGAAGCTTGCAAATCAAGCTCCGATGCAAGGAGGGAGGGGAACACACAGAAATAACACTTGGCTAACTTTAAATGATTATATGTTGTTGTGGCTCTGTGTTGCTATGATTTCTTGATTTTTTTGTAAAATAAATTAATTTTCTATATTGGGAGGGCTGGGGGTCACTAGGATGCGGGAGTATGGTGCTGAAAGGTGATTGGTGGCTGTCTCTGCATCACAGTGATTGAGAAGGCAAGATGGGGGTAGGGGGAGAGAAGCAGGTTGTCCTGACTTCCGCTCAACCATCCAACTTGTCAGGAAACAAAGACCCAGGACAAAACTGGGGGATAAATTGAGAGGAGACTCCTGTCAGGAAGATGAAAACTGCGTGGTCAGTGGGCATGGATCTATAACCAGGAAGCAGCGCGCCTTGGCTGCCTCCGTTTGGAAATGGTCTCATTCATTTTAAAAGGAAGATTCCTTGCATGCTTATCTGTAAAAGTTCTAGTGCTGTGCTATCTCCAGAATTTACTGAGTTAAGTAAAATAAAAAAACTATGATCCATCTGCCTTGACTGGAAAACCTATGGATCACTGGTATTTTCTGTTGATTCACAGCTATACTCTTTTGTTCTGTATGTACCAGATTAAACTGAGTAAATTTAACTGAGTGGCAAATATCTGGCTGGCTGTTCTTACACATTTTCATACCCCATAGGGATTGCTTTGCAGGTACTTTTCTCAGTACAGTACTCCCCAGACAAATATGCAGAGAGGGACGTGAAAGGTATCAATAGCAATATGCATCTGTTTCTAAATACTAGTGAAAATTCATGCTGCAGTTTTATGCATGATGCTACACATAAGCATTAGTTATCTAATGTAGTAGGGATCCAAAGATCCCTGTCTCTCAGTGTTCAGAGGAATGCCAATTGTTGTTCTAGGTGAAGTCTCTTGCACTATATCTAATGTCACTCTGGAGCAGGGGTAGTCAAACTGCGGCCCTCCAGATGTCCATGGACTACAATTCCCAGGAGCCCCTGCCAGCGAATGCTGGCAGGGGCCCCTGGGAATTGTAGTCCATGGACATCTGGAGGGCCGCAGTTTGACTACCCCTGCTCTGGAGAGTCATGCTACCTTCAATAGTAGCTTCACATGTGGTTCAAGAAGTTGTGGTGAATAGCACATCCACTCTTATGAATGTCATCTCATATTAAACTGATGTTAAAATAATATTTATTGCTGAAGATTTGTCAGGCTATAGTAAATGCCTGTGATCAAAGAACTAGGGGATGTATTTGTTATGAGAATCTGATGGTGTCACATAAATGAATGACAAGCATATATTACAAATCAGATCAAATTCAGTTAAAAACAATTGGAAATAAGGATTTGCATTTAAGCTCATAAATTAAAGCAGTGCTAACCTTAGTTAGCTTAGACTGATACTGGATTTGATATCTGAATTCACCTCCTGTAATTCTTGACAATTTCCTTTCTAAATTGCATAGTATTATCACTTCTCATTTTTCCTTTGCTACCTAGAATTATCACTCTGATCCCAAAAGGTGCCTATTTATCCTTTGTACCACTAATTGGCTTTATTTATTACTTTCGACCCCGTCTTATACTTCATGCAAACTGTCAAGTTTTATCAATGAATCTCTCCCTTTTCACACTTGCTTTGTTTCCCTTTCCTATTGGGCTGATTAGTGAACTTTTCAGGAAACATTCAGCCCTCAGTGAAATTAAAAGTGTTCTGCCTGGCTGCAGGCTGAATTATTTCAGCCAGGTGCTAAAAATGTCAGGCTGCAGGAATATGAACAATAGTCTGTTTCTGAATGCAGTGTTTTTTGAGGGTGTGTAAACCATGTGACAAAGAAAGACTAGTAGTCACCATTGTTCTATATTTTAGATGCTTTGTCCCATTGTTGTATATGAAGGCTGCTTGTATTTTTATAGATTCACAGCAATGGATGAGCTGTGAGCTGGAATTTGCCACAGTGTCACTGGGTTCTTCTGCTGTCCTTGCAGAAATGCTTCCCTCCCTCAGTTTCTACCTCAAAGATTCTCGGATTTGACTTTTGTCCTATAGGGTTTTGGCACTGCCACAATGGCACTGTTTATGCTATGCAACGTATGCCCTGCTGCTGGCCTTACAAAAATATCCCCCCCTCCAATTGCTTTCTATTGCAGACATTCGCTGGGACATTCTGCTGGGCTTATATTGTCTTGCTATTCACCCCACTGGAAACAGTGGAGGATGGGGGCCACATTTTTGGTGCCCATAGAATTGAACCTCCTGGTCCAATCTCTTTGAAACTTGGGGGTTCTTTTGTGGAGAGGCTACAGCAGCTATGGTGCCATTTGGTGCCTCTACTTAACCTCCCAGACCACTGAATATATTCTAGAATATGGTTCCCACTTACTCAGCCCAGATTTCCAGTATACACCAGAGCTGTGTACACAGAGATAGGAGTTGACCTGGCTAGAGTGAGTTTGACAGAAAACTCATGACAAGGTTTCAAGAACATCTTATAAGATGCCTATGAATGCTTACAATGATCCATACAATTGTCAACTCTAGGCTAGATTTATACAACTTGATCTATGCAGGGCTTCCCTTGAAACTGATCCAGAGACTTCAACGGGTTCAAAATACAGTGGTATGGTTCTTCTGGGGACCTGGTGGAGGGGGCACATGACACCAGTTATTGTCCCCCCTAATTGGCTCTGGACTGGAGGCCATATCAGATGGTCTTCAGGGCTTTAAAGCCCCAAAAGTGTCTGGGAACCTTCATACTCAAAGAGTGCTACAGTCTGTGGACCAAAATTTGCTCTGAGTCCCTGGCCTCAGAGAGGTGAGACTGGTCTCAACCAGGGCTTTTTTGGCCCTAGCCCAGATCTAATAGTCTATTCTGCTGGCTGAGATCAGGGCTCTCAGGCCTACGGTTGAGGCCAGGATGATAATATCTTTAACATCTATTGACTGGCCTCCCTAGAAGAACTCTGAAGAAAATTCACTGGAACATCAGGGGAAGATACACTCCTAAGAAATCGAAGACTTGATTGCCGATGTATTAAAATAAATGGCTGGAGGGTTAATTAGAGTTTTTTCAATGTAAACTATGATTTAATTTTAATATATTTGTATGTTTTTGTGCTTGATGTTATGTATCCTGAGCCTATGGAAAGTGCAGGTTAGAACTTTAAAGCTTATTATTATTATAAGTTTATTATCATGGGCTATTTCCCCACCCAGTGATTATATCATGGCAGCAATTAAGCCAGGAATGTTCAGGCTCAAGAGTAGGCATTGCAGAAATGACAATGGATTAAACAGTAGGTTGTCTTTGCTGTCCAAGCCCCACTATGATTCCCAAGTGGTAATATGAGCATTCACATGCATGTAAAAAAAAGTTAGAAGTTTTGAATAGAAAGCAAAGTTGCAAGCCAATTTCCTTTGACATAATGGGAGCCAGCCCACTCAACGATTCTTATTCAAAAAAATCTTTTAAAAAATTAATTCCAAAATGAAATGCACATGATGTTTGCCCTATAAATCTTCTATCGGTTAGGTTTTGAAGTCAAGAACAGTTATCATTAATTTTCATGTAACTGTTAGCTTTATTGCTGTAAAATGTTCATCTCAGCAACACAGATGATAAGGAAAAGAGAAAGCTCTACCTCTTGAAATCAATACGATAAGTTTGTTTCACACAAACACATAGGGAGTCCTCATGATAGTCTCAAAACGTAAAATTGCCTGAAGAGGATATGAGTTTATTGAATTTTCTTACTTCACTGTTTCATAGACTGTATCCTAACCAGGCGGTATAATCTGATAGCATTGATTTAGAAGTATATAGGATTTAATTTTCATGTTAAAAAGGTCACTAGTTTGGGATCTTAAATTCTTTCTGTCTTCTATAGTGCACTAGAATTGCACTAGCAAAGGTAATATGAGATAACTTTAATAAAAGGAGTTGAGATTTATAAACTTAAATTTACTTATTCATTCCCTACATATACAGTTAAATTCTGTAGGTGAATGCTTTCTCAGTATGTAGTGAAGCAATATATATTTTATTGAATGATGGGGAAAATTTGTATTAATGTAGTTGATGTGGATATAAGATTTCTGTAAAAGTATTTTATAGTATTGAATGTTACAGTTTTTTCCCCTTTCTAATCAATTCTGATTTTTGTACCTTATTCCAAAAGTGAGATTTATTTGCAACCCTCTAAAGAAGTGTTCTGCTACCCTTTAATCAGAGAGTCCTTTTCTTAAAAAACAAATATGCTGCACATTTTGAATCTCAAAATGTACTGTCAATCTGATTTACATTTGTTGTTGTTATGTGCGAAGTCGTGTCCGACCCATCGCGACCCCATGGACAATGATCCTCCAGGCCTTCCTGTCCTCTACCATTCCCCGGAGTCCATTTAAGTTTGCACCTACTGCTTCAGTGACTCCATCCATCCACCTCATTCTCTGTCGTCCCCTTCTTCTTTTGCCCTCGATCTCTCCCAGCATTAGGCTCTTCTCCAGGGAGTCCTTCCTTCTCATGAGGTGGCCAAAATATTTGAGTTTCATCTTCAGGATCTGGCCTTCTAAAGAGCAGTCAGGGCTGATCTCCTCTAGGACTGACTGGTTTGTTCGCCTTGCAGTCCAAGGGACTCGCAAGAGTCTTCTCCAGCACCAGAGTTCAAAAGCCTCAATTCTTTGACGCTCGGCCTTCCTTATGGTCCAACTTTCGCAGCCATACATTGCAACTGGGAAGACCATAGCCTTCACTAAACGCACTTTTGTTGGCAGGGTGATGTCTCTGCTTTTTAGGATGCTGTCTAGATTTGCCATAGCTTTCCTCCCCAGGAGCAAGCGTCTTTTAATTTCTTTGCTGCAGTCCCCATCTGCAGTGATCTTGGAGCCCAGGAAAATAAAATCTGTCACTATCTCCATTTCTTCCCCTTCTATTTGCCAGGAATTGAGAGGCCTGGATGCCATGATCTTTGTTTTCTTGATGTTGAGTTTCAAGCCAACTTTGGCACTCTCCTCCTTCACCTGCATCAACAGGCTCTTTAGTTCCTCTTCACTTTCTGCCATTAGAGTGGTATCATCTGCATATCTGAGGTTGTTGATATTTCTCCCTGCAATCTTGATCCCAATTTGTGACTCCTCTAATCCCGCATTTCTCATGATGTACTCTGCATACAAGTTAAATAGGCAAGGCGACAGTATACAGCCTTGCCGAACTCCTTTCTCAATTTTGAACCAGTCAGTGATTCCATGTTCAGTTCTCACTGTTGCTTCTTGACCTGCATATAAATTTCTCAAGAGACAAATAAGATGCTCTGGTATTCCCATCTCTTTAAGAACTTGCCACAATTTGTTGTGCTCCACACAATCAAAGGCTTTAGCATAGTCAATGAAGCAGAAGTAGACGTTCTTCTGGTACTCCCTAGCTTTCTCCATGATCCAGCGTATGTTGGCAATTTGATCTCTAGTTCCTCTGCCTCTTCGAAATCCTGCCTGTACTTCTGGAAGTTCTCGGTCCACATATTGCTGGAGCCTAGCTTGTAGGATTTTGAGCATAACTTTGCTAGCATGAGAAATTAGTGCGATGGTGCGGTAGTTTGAACATTCTTTGGCATTGCCCTTCTTTGGGATTGGAATGTAAACTGACCTTTTCCAATCCTGTGGCCATTGTTGAGTTTTCCAAATTTGCTGGCATATTGAGTGTAGCACTTTTACTGCATCGTCCTTTAAGATTTTGAATAGTTCAACTGGAATGCTGTCACTACCACTAGCTTTATTGTTGCTCAGACTTCCTAAGGCCCATTTGACTTCACATTCCAGGATGTCTGGCTCCAGGTCAGTAACTACCCCATTGTGGTCATCAGGGATGTTAAGCTCGCTCTTGTATAGTTCTTCTGTATAATTTTGCCACCTTTGTTTGATCTCTTCTGCTTCTGTGAGGTCCCTACCATTTTGGTCCCTTATCATACCCATCTTTGCATGAAACGTTCTCTTCATATCTCCAATTTTCTTGAAAAGATCTCTGGTCCTCCCCATTCTATTGTTTTCTTCTATTTGTTTGCACTGTTCATTTAAGAAGGCATTCTTATCTCTTCTAGCTTTTCTCTGGAATTCTGCATTCAATTGGGTGTATCTTTCTCTTTCTCCCTTGCCTTTCACTTCCCTTCTCTCCTTAGCTATTTGTAAAGCTTCCTCAGACAGCCATTTTGATTTCTTGCATTTCTTTTTCTTTGGGATGGTTTTAGTTGCTACCTCTTGTACAATGTTGCGAACCTCCTTCCATAGTTCTTCAGGCACTCTGTCTATCAGATCTAATTCCTTAAATCTATTTGTCACCTCCACTGTGTATTCGTCAGGGATATGATTTAGTTCATACCTGAGTGGCCTAGTGCTTTTCCCTACTTTCTTCAATTTAAGCCTAAATTTTGCAACAAGAAGCTCATGATCTGAACCACAATCAGCTCCTGGTCTTGTTTTTATTGACTGGATAGAACTTTTCCATCTTTGGCTGCAGAGCACATAGTCAATCTGATTTCTGTGTTGACCGTCTGGTGATGTCCATGTGTAGAGTCGTCTCTTGGGTTGCTGGAAAAGAGTGTTTGCTATGACCATTGTATTCTCTTGACAAAATTCTACCAGCCTGTGCCCTGCTTCATTTTGTACTCCAAGGCCAAACTTGCCTGTTATCCCGGTTATCTTTTGGCTTCCTACTTTAGCATTCCAATCCCCCATGATGATAAGCACATCATTTTTGGGCGTTGCTTCTAGAAGGTGTTGTAGGGCTTCATAGAACTGATCAACTGATCATAGAACTGATCAACTGATTTACATAGAGTAGTACAAAATAAAATCTATTACAAATTCTGAAGGACAGAAGGCTGTCCTGTCTCTGAAGGGGAAAACAGCCACTCAAGCCTATGGGAGTGCTACTCCAGCATCCAATCACCTGTGAGAAGGGGGGTGGAAGGGGGGGTGGAAGGAAACACAGCAGGAGTTCTGTTCAGTTCTGCCCCTGGGAGAAAGCAGAGAGAACTCAGGTCTGCTCGGGAAAAGAGAAGACAGAGGGAAGGGTAGCTGTGTTGGGTTGTGTGGCAGAGTGGTTTGTTTTAAAAGTTCATGATGGTTTGTGACTTGCGAACAGGGCACATCAAGAACTGATCTGAACTGTATTTTCCAGTTTGTGCCCCCACCCTAGACTTTATTGTTTAAAATGAACCTGGTTCCCCCAAAATCATAGGAGGCTGGATGGGTCCCCTCAGGCGACTGAAATGGCCTGTCACACATATTGGTATTAAGATTAAATGATAATTATCTTGCATTGCAAATTAGGTTGGGGGGGGGGGCATGGCCGCATCATTATATCACTTCTTGGAAAATATCCAGAAGTAATGGTGAGTTGATCTAGGAATCACTGAAGATGCTGTGGCTTTGCCATAGAGTTTCAACCAATTACCTCCATTTCGGGTGGTGTGTCAAGAGTGACTGAACTGACCACACCCATTCTGAGGTCTCTAGGAATGCCCCAACCTAAAGGAAGCACAACGGTGGAAGGCAACATCATCCTGGGTGGTCTCAGCAAACCTGACATTCCCATTAACAGATGAACCAGTCCAAATGACTGCATTCTAGATGCTTCTGTAAATAACAAGGCCAGGTTTCCCAACAGAAGTGTAAAATAATATGACATTCATAGTCTATGAGCATGGGTAGAGTGTAGGAATGTGCCTGTTAGCCCCGCCCTGCAGGATTTCTGATTATGCAGAAAGAATATGCAGATGCACAATTTATACATGTGTAGACTTTTGCACAGGTTATGATGAATCAAAGGCAGAACAGGTCTAGAGGTCATGAGCAGAAATGATCCCCCTATCTTCCTATTGGTATAGCTAGACTAGACATTTTGAAAATGTTCAGTGAACTGGTCATTATTATAGGAATCCCTTGGCAAGAAAATTCACTTGTGGGTTGCCAGAACAGCCCCAAGCAAAGTCACACCCTGTTTAAAGGAATAAACTATGGTTGCCAACCTCTAGGTATAGCCTGGAAATCTCCCAAAATTGCACCTGCTGTTCAGACTACAGAAGTTTCTCCCTGTGGAGAAAATGGCTGCTTTGGGAGGTGGATTCCACAGCATTATACCCTACTGTGATCCCTTTCCTCCCTAAACTCCACCTTCCTCCAGCAATTTCCCAACCTAGAGATGGCAACCCCGATTAATCTCTAGTCTAAATGCTGTAGGTTTTTCAGAACAGGCCTCACCAATTGCCCTCAGAGAACAGGGAAGAGAGGCATTTCTTCAGTTTTATTTAGAACTAGAATTAAAGCCCATTGTAGCTGATACAATGGGTGCTAGTGGGGGGAGGAGAGGGGGGAAATAGCAAAGACAGAGGGAGGTAGAAAAGAAGAGAGTGACTAAGATAGAGAGAGCTCGGCTCTAGGAAGAGTAAGGGGAGGGGTTGTCCAGTCTGTAAGGGCATGAGCTTGAATGTGTGTGTTGTGTGGGGGGTTGTGGTAGTGTGGTGATAAATGAGGGCATGGGTGTGGAGAGATGGGTGTCACGAACCTGTGGTTTGGAATGTTCATTGAATGTGGGAGAAGACTGACCTTTGGGAATTGTGGCACAGTGGTTACAGATGCGTTTTCCAGAGTCTTCTGGTATGTTAGGGGAAAATCAGACAGGATATTCTTCTTAGGGGGAGATTACATGGCAACCAATTCCTCTCAGTTTTGCATTCAACCTCATTTCCCTTCTTTTGTGAATTAAGCCACATACACCAAAATGTCTCCCTGCCCTAATCCATATGGGGTAGTCACAAAACACACAATAGACAATCTGTGAGGGATGTGGGGTTTTGAGAGGTCTGAGAGAACTGGGAATGGGTCGCAGTGACCCAGCAGGCCTCACATGCCTCTAAGCAGTTTAAAATTGCCTTCCCTTCCTCTCCCCATAATAGGCATCCTGTGAGGGAGGCTGCTAGGGAGGGTGGAGAACGTAGGGACTGGCCGCACCCTGATTGGCCCGTAACACTCCGGACACGCTCCTCCGATGGGAGCATTTCACAAATAGAGGAACCATGGATAAGGATTAGGAGAAGGTTTTCAAACCTATGGTAAAAGAATGTTGTTCTTGGTACTTTGATTTAGACAAAGTTTTGTATTGACCTCTGGTTTGGGCCTCCCATGTTAGTGTTCCCAAAAGCTGTGGTTACCTCAGAGTATGACATCTCTGAAAGGACAGCAAAGAGATTTTCAGTCCAGGGAGGATGAAGTTTACAGTCATTTTCTGTAATATAAATGGGCTTATTTAGTGCTTCTGTTATAGAAGAGGTTCTACAATAATAATGCTACTATTATAATACAATTTCTGTAATAATAGCACTTCTGTTATAAAATACCATTATTACAGAAATGCTATTATAAGGCAAGCATGCTTGTTTAGTATTGCTTCTGCAATAAAGGTGGTAAAAAGTCTCTGTGTGCGTGATAGAAAATTATTGCAAATTTTTCTTGTCTGGCACAGAAAATTTTTCTTTCTGAATCTTGTCTGCTGCAGCCTTTGGAAAGCCACCCTCATACTTCACCATGATGTTTCTTTGAATCACAGTAAACATTGTGCATTTATAGCAGGAAATTATTGGACAGGCATAAGGCAAAGCCCCCCTTCCTCCCTGCCCTGTGCGCTATTCACTCTGTGCTTATCTTAATTCACTCTCTTTGAAAATATATTTCATATTGGGAACATTTGCATAGGTTTATCACATTTGCATAGTTCACTGTTAGTGCTTAGGAGGAAGAATTTTTTTTTTTTAAGATCTCATCTTTTGCTGCTATCTTTGTTCTCTGAAAGCAGTATCCCTTTTAGTGGAATCTTGTGACATTCATTTTTTAAATTTGTCTCCTTGTAATTATTCACTGATTATAGCACTCACTGAATAGCAAGGCCTAGTTGGGAGACCTGATCCATAAAGGACTGAAGTAACGAAATAGATTTCGATGAGTGTGTCACCCTTAAGATTGCCAGCGCACGTGACGATGGGCTTTATTGGCTGAAATATCCACAGTCGGACCCTCTCTTGCTGGATTTGGGTTTAATCTGCAACAAGATCTTATGTTTACAAACACAGTTGACTTTAAGTCAAAGAAAATCAGGTGCTTGATTGGAATCTAGAGATCCTGAAATAAGTACTTTGGAGATGAAATTACTGGTAATGTTGCCCAAGATAAATTGTGGGATCTGAGAACCAGACAATATTTGTCATTATTTTATGACATGTCAAAGTTTAGACTCTCTTTTTCTTCCCCGTTGCAGATGCAAAGCAGCTTACAGCACCTTTTCCCCCTCCTCCATCTTATCTTCATAACAACCCTATTAGGTACGTTAGGTTGAGAAAAGGACTGGCCCAAGGTCACTCAGTGTGTTTCAATGGCCAAGTAGGGATTTGAACCTGGATCTCTTCGGTCCTAGTTTGAAATTACACTCACTGCACCATACTGCAGATCACTCTACAACCTGAAGAACTGATATGTAATCTTTGTGTTGTGGTGGCATTATAGAAGAAATTTCATTTTCTATTTTCTGGTTGAAATGTTCTCATTAACTCCTGCTAGCCTTTATTTATAATATCAAATGTCTCTGTCCTCCTGTATGTATTTGCATAGGAAGAGAATACAGTGATAGGTTAGCCTGAGGAAACCTAAGCCACAAGAGAATGTATCCCAACGTGTTTATCCAAGCCTTCTGAATGCAAAACAGCATTTTCTCAATGGCATCCATACAAACTATTCCCAGAAGCTTTGCCATCATTTCTTTCCCTTTGACTACAGGATACTCCCCGGGATACTCTTTAACTTTTGCTTCCTCTACTTTATTACTTTGAGGTTGGTGAAGTTCTTAGTTTTACAGATAACTCAAGATGAGGCATATGACTGATATAAAACATCTGTTTTGGTGATTTACCATTTATTACCTATATATGTCAAAGAGCCTCTTGTGGTGCAGAGTGGTAAGGCAGCAGACATGCAGTCTGAAATCTCTGCCCATGAGGCTGGGAGTTCAATCCCAGCAAGCTGGCTCAAGGTTGACTTAGCCTTCCATCCTTCCAAGGTCGGTAAAATGAGTACCCAGTTTGCTGGGGGGTAAACGGTAATGACTGGGGAAGGCACTGGCAAACCATCCCGTATTGAGTCTGCCATGAAAACGCTGGAGGGCGTCACCCCAAGGGTCAGACATGACTTGGTGCTTGCACAGGAGATACCTTTACCTTTACCTTTTTACCTATATGTCAATTTCTTATTTACTGTTGTCTCTTGATTGTCCATCTCTGATCATATGCAACCAAAATAAAAGATCTGTTGTACTTTGTTGCTTGATTGAGTGCTTTCTGTTTAATAATTGTTTCTTGATTATTGGTTGTTTCTTTTTAGGTCCTGTTTATACTTATGCCTGAATAATTCCTGGCAGCTACTTTTTCATAGAATCATAGAGTTGGAAGGGGCTATACAGGCCATCTAGTCCAACCCCCTGCTCTACGCAGGATCAGCCCAAAGCATCCTAAAGCATCCAAGAAAAGTGTGTATCCAGCCTTTGCTTGAAGACTGCCAGTGAGGGGGAGCTCACCACCTCCTTAGGCAGCCTATTCCACTGCTGAACTACTCTGACTGTGAAAATTTTTTCTTGATATCTATCCTATATAGTTGTACTTGTAGTTTAAACCCATTACTGCGAGTCCTCTCCTCTGCAGCCAATGGAAACAGCATCCTGCCCTCCTCCAAATGACAACCTTTCAAATACTTAAAGAGGGTTATCATGTCCCCTCTCAACCTCCTTTTCTCCAGGCGGAACATTCCTAAGTCCCTCAACCTATCTTCATAGGGCTTGGTCCCTTGGCCCGAGATCATCTTCGTCACTCTCCTCTGTACCCTTTCAATTTTATCTACGTCCTTCTTGAAGTGAGGCCTCCAGAACTGCACACAGTACTGCAGGTGTGGTCTGACCAGTGCCATATACAATGGGACTATGACATCTTGTGATTTTGATGTGATGCCCCTGTTGATACAGCCCAAAATGGCACTCGCCTTTTTTACTGCTGCATTTTTATTTATTTAAGAAATGAAATGTAGTTGTCAGGTGTGCAAATTTCTCCAATTCATCATCACTAAACCTTATAAAACCCAAACAGACAAGTCACCTACTATCTAATGGGCCCTCATGCAGTTTAATTAACTAATTTAGAGGATTGTATTAAGAGTTACTAAAATGATGCTAGCACTATTATCCCTGTGTTTCATAAAATGTACCGAGGCTAAGAGATGTTAGCTTGCTTAGGGCCACTTTGCAAAGTTCATAGTTGAGGCAAGGATTGTGCTGAAACCTAGACCATTTCTGCATGAGAAATCTGTTCCGGGACAGTCTTTGAATGGTGGCGGCTTTTAGAGCCCCCTCCACATGATGTTGCCTGCATCCTGAGGCTGTCCAGTAGTTTTGACCCTTTCTTCAAATTTCAAAGGTCCCATGATGCCTGCTAATTTTTTAAAAAATGCGTACTTCTCCATTGCTATGCATCTAATCACAAGTCTTATTAATTTTAATTTTAAAAATTAATCTTGTTCCCATTTTTTGTGGGGGTGGGGAGCTTTAGAGAGGCATGCTTTGTGCTACAACATTTGGAAAAATTCTTTCTGGCATCGCCTGCATGCTTGTCTGCCTATTCGTTGCTCCAGAATTTCAGATATTTTTAAAAAGACATTCCCGTCCCCGGGAAAGTGGGGCAGGAGCAAGGGTGGGATGAGGCAGGAGCCTTTCATGCATTTTAGTCTCCATAACTTCCCTTCACTGGTTGCCTGCTGGTTGCTCTCCATTTAGTAGCACTACATAGGTTGGTGAATCCACTTTTTGGATTCACCAACGTGCACTTTAAAATGGAGGATGTAGCTGGCTGTTTACTGCCCAGATGCTGCATGTTGGCAACGTCATATGGAGGGGCTGGAATATAACAACAATGAAAGGTAAGCATTTCACTTTTTTTAATGGTGTGAAGTTTCAGTCCATGAAAGAACTGCTATGCTGTGATTAGTGGCTTGCTGTGATTGACAAGCCAAGGAGCAGAGGGAGAAGTTGGTTTTACTTTCCTTATAGCCTCGTCAGGAGGCAAAAAGCCATGATGAGGCAGAGGGAAGATGTGGGAGGGGTCTCCCATGAGGAGGGCTGCAAACATGAGGTTTACCATCCTGCTTTTGCAAGCAGGAGGCCATTTGCATCTTAGCTCTCCGTGCAGAACTTGTCCTAATATTACATAATTTTTACCCTATTTGTCTCCCCAATTGGAATGTGAAGTGGCTTGCATTGTTCTTCTCTTTTTCACTTTATCTCCACAACAACCATGTAAGGGTGAGTGTAATTGGCCCATGGTCTCCAGGAAAGCTTCTATGGCACAGTAGGAATTTGCACCTGGGACTCCTGGATCCTACTCTGACATTTATAAAGGCTTCATTACTGAAACTTTGCCTCAAACAGCATGATTATCTACCTTCTAAGATGCAATATGAGCTCTGGAGAGTTTGCTAGGGTCACCAATAAAGTAGACATTCTTGGCCATACATCTGCAAATAAATGGAATGTTCAAAGGTGTTTATAGAAATAATGTGATAATGCACACCATGGTAAAGGAAGGCAATACTTTTTCATCAGTCTCAGAATGAGAAGCAGCGGTATAACTGATGTTTTGTTGGATGAGCATTGCTTATAAAATCAGCTGGAAGGGTGGTTTGAATGAGGGGCAGAGGTGAAATAAATGGTAGGCAACTTGCAGAACACTTAGTGCACCTTTCAGGAAACCCTCAATGCACTAAATTTGTGAAATTTAGAAACAGGATATGCTTTGATAAGAACCAATAGGATTCTAAACATGTGCTATTCTCTGTGGTCTAAAAACTAGATATGTGTCTTTCTGTGTATGGCTCACATTTCAACCTGAGCCCAAATCCACACTAAAATGGTTCAAGTGCAAGGTTCCTTCTTCAGCTCTCCTTCCAAGCATAGACAGCTACTGGCTTAGACAGTACATGTGGGTTTTATATCAAACAATAGGAATAGGCATTAAATGGCTGACAAACTAAAGTTCTTCATGAATTTTTACCAGTTCATGGAGCAATGTCCACAAACTGAAGAATGACCAGGAATTTCCATGAATTTTGATGGAGTTTGTGGCAGTTCATGAAGAGTTCTTCATGTAAACCAGCTACAAGCAGGGATTCCCAAATAGCTGAGTGGTGGGCATCACCCTTCAGTTGTTTGGTTTAATGGCTCCTTACCATTTGAACCCTTTCTGCTCCCCATGCCGGGTATATTCCCTGCTGGGTGACCTTGGGATCTCCACAGCAATGATAAAGGTGTTCTGAAAACCAAATCATGGCCCATTTTGCTGTGGACCCAGTGGGATAAAGCACTGTTACTATGCAATCAAGTCTGGACTGGAACTACTAAAAGCACATGCTCAGGAACACACGTGGGAACACTTTGCAGAAGGATTCTTTCTCCAAGCAGCAGAATTCAAAAATAAAAGATAATTTTGTTTGCTTGCTCAGAAAAATTGGAGGGGCATAGATGGGGGTTCAGGAGAATATCTTGACTGGTAAAATGGAAAGACAGGCTGGTTAGGGTCTTGGGAATAATTCTATATAGGATAACAGAGGTGAGAGTCCATGTGGGAAAGGAAGGAGAACATTCAAAGACTGGTTAGCCTGAACAAAGAGGAGGGGTTCATAGGTAACTAACAATGCTTCTTAATCTATTGAAGTTAATGTGTTTAGAAGAGTGTAAATTCACCTAGGTTGTGGTTGTAAACCACTGATGTTAGAACTGCTTTCAAGGCAGGGAATGAGATGAAGGCTTACCAAGAATGGGTATGGATCCTATGCAATGCTAATATCACTACAAATATTACTGCAAATATTCCAAGTAATGCTAATAATTACAAGTTCAGGTTTTGGCTGAAGGTGCACTGATTAAGTGCTGGGAGTTCTTTTGTTAATAGTTCAAATTAATTCTTGATGAGGCTCTTCTGGGTGTCTCTGCAAGAGACCTAATCTAATCCAATTAGTGTGATTGAACTGGGTGTAGTCCAGCATCATCTGCTGGACAGGATAATAGCTAAAATTTCATATATGGAGGCAGTTGTAATTTTCTTTAATCCATTCAGATATCTCTAGATTTTCAATCTAAACAAAGATTGATCTTTCTGTTCCTCTAGCAATTTTTTAAATACATATTTTCATACTGAAGGAGAGGATTAAAACCCTGTATGAAATTAAGAAAGGAATTTCATTGACAGGAGCTGTGCAAATCTGCATAGGAATGAAGAGATGAGTCCAAAGGAGAGTGGGGGGAGGGGCTTGACTTCTCTATGGAGTCTCCCTTTGCTTTGCTGCAACACGAGCCCAAAGGCATTGTGCAAGATGGCACTTGGAGCCATTGGAACTCAGGAATAGATGTTAGTCACTCGCAGAGGCAGTGGAAGCAGCAATGAGGGCAGAGGAGGAACCAAAACAAAATCAAAGATGGAGTGAAGAGGGCATGGGACTTGGGACTACATATTTGGGACTTGGTTGGCTACTCATTCATAGCAAGTAGGCCACAAACTGGGATATGAAAAATCAGGTCACCCATATTTTGCGAACGAACCCAATTATTGCTTCCAGTGCTCTATTCTAACATTTTGCCTTCAGGCTACAAATACTTTGAGACATTTATAAACATATTTGCATGTACTGGATATGTTGATCTATGCCTTGTCTTTAAATGTGTGACAGAAATACACAAGTGCTAAAATAGTATGTCATTTTACCACATTCCATGTTTTCTCCTCTAAGCTCTACAAAGGATCACACAGTGGAAAAATAAAATACAAGAGCTGGTAACTGAAGGATGCGTTTTTGTCAGCTCAGCCATACAGACACAACAACCTGTATCTTGTTGCTTGTTATGGTTGAGATTCTGTTTCTTTTCCTAAAGGCTATATTGATAATTCATGCTTTATGTGACCTAAGAATGCAGTATTTTCCTCTTTAAAGGTGTAGTTAATGTGGTTGAAGACCCCTGGAATCACATAATTACCACTGATACATGAATTAATGACGTGTGTCCATAATTTTACTTTCTTAGAGAGGGCTGATGACCTCGTTCTTGCTGAAGAATGAGATGATGTAAGAAATCAATCACTTCCTCCATGTGAGATTATAAAGTCCAATAAAATCTTATTGTCCTCCTGAGATCAAGACAAGAATGTGTAGGTCCGAAGAGCCTTAAATCCTGTGATTTATCAGCTGTTGTAAATATTTTATTGTCTACTCGTGACTCCTTAACGCTATATATTTGTATTTTGGAATTACAGAAACTGATTCAGAACCATACAGTTCAGTAATAAAGTTCCTTTTGGATAGCCTTTCAAGGACAATTGACTTCCCCATGGCCTGAACTATGTTGGAACATATTAGCAGCAATTAAATTATTGCAGTAGCTCGGCTCTTATTGTTTTCCACCCTGTACTGTAACAACATCTCATGGTCTGCAGAAGCAGATCAAATGAAAGCTGCTTGGCTGTTTGAGTTTAGATAGGGTGTTTGAATCCATTTTGAATCTCTGGAATGGAGCTCTGCAGGGAGTAAAGCAAAACTTTTTCATTTCTCCCATGCTGCTTTGTCATTAAACCCCCCCCCCCCAGTTGTAAATACATCTGCAATATGTGCGCTGCTTTTATAAAGAACCTGTTTCCTACATTGCTGAACTGGTTTGATATAATGTACCACTCAGGTAGTTCTTTGATCATGCAGTGATTTTTATCTTCCTTATGTCATTGTACTTTGACATATTTAGTAATTTATTCACTTTATAATGTATGCTTTTAGGACTTAATTACATGAACCTACAGTTTTCATATTAATTAATCTGCTTGTCTGCAATGAATATTGGCGGGCTGCTTTACACACGCAAAAGGATCAAACACGAATGCTTTTTCCACCCTGGACTGGCTCAAACAACAGGTGGGAAGAGAAACAGTTTTACAACATGTGCCCCCAACACACACTTTTTGCTGCATGTAAAAACATTTGCCTATGGAGTAGGTGAGCAAAAGGGCACTAGGATTCCTATATGGTCCATCAAATATTACAATATTCAAAATGATTTCAATTGGAAACTTCAAAGGTGTTCAGACACTCAAGCTAGGAGTAGCTGTTTATAAAATTGTTATAAGTCTTATTTTCTGTTAAGAGATTGTGCTTCTAAACTGAAGTTTCCTATGGAAAACATTTTGAAATTGATGTTCATTGATAAGGCCAGGCGATAAAACATGTTGGGATTTATTTAGAATTCTGGATATTAAAGAATCCATTCAAGTTTGAAGACTCCCTGGAAGTCTGTTTATTATACTGCAATATTTAATGACCCATATTGGAATCCCAGTGCCCTACTGCTTGCTTTGTATCTGGTCCTACACTGGGTCCTACCCCTCCTATTTCATTCTTCCTATGAAGTAGATGAGGCAGAAACTTGGTCCTGTCACACTGCTTTTCTGCATGCAGGATCATTGTGGAACAGTCAGGTTTTCACAGTCTGGAATTACATAGTTTCCCAACTCCCTGTTTCCTTGATTCTGCAGAATACTTTTATAACATGCTTCTGAGCACTGGCTTGGTTCTGGGTTCAAATATTGCCCTAGGCATAAGTAATTGGGTTGCTTGATGGGGAAATCACAAAAGGTGATGTGGGGATAAGCATGCAAAGATCTGTTTTGTAACCTAAAACATTATGTCGTAAATGTGTGGTCAGCAAAGAGTTTCAGCTTTGAATTACATGAAGCCGTAACAGATGGCCTGAGGAATCCCAAATGCATTATCTAACCCTGACCTTTCACCTTGTGTCCCATTCAATATATATAATGCTCTTGATGACATTTGCCTTTGAATTTTTTGATGACATGTCAAAGCAAATACTGTAAAGATGTCAGTTCTTGATCTTGAACCTGCCCGCCTCTCACCCTTATGTATCACGTCAGAGCTACTATTGTGTCGGTCCCTCTCAGGGATGCAGCAGTATTATGGTCCCTTGACTCCCTCATTCCACATTCATGCCATAGTCAAATCTTACAGTTTGCCTCCCCACACAGTTAAGTAAATCCTTAATCTCTAAACTGCTCTTCTGAAACCCTTCCTTGCTGGCCATTTAGGCATTCCTAAATACCACTGTTTTGATCTATTGGCCAGACCCTCTTTTTTGGCATCAGCATACTGTGAAATAGGGCAGTTGCTGGGGCTTGTGGCAGGGCCCTGTCTGTGATCCCAGCTGTATGTCCTGCCCTCAATCATCAGGAAATGGGTGCATGGGCTGGGCGGGAATCTTGCGAGTACAGGAGGTGAGAAGGCTCATGAGGGGGTGGAGAAAGGATGTACAGGTTTCTGGGTCAGTGAGGGGGGAAGAGTTTTGAGCACTGCCAGAGGCCCACAAAAATCTAGCATTGGTCCTGTCTGCAGTTTTCTAATTCTCACACCTGAGGCTTTTCATCTCTGCCTTCTTGGTGTCTCCTCTCTTGTATACTTTGTTCCAATTTATTCATCTTGAAAACTAATTTGCTTCTATTTCTTTCTCCAGCTCCTGAATTTTTTGTCTCCTGCTGTTCAACTCCCTATACTTGAAGTAAATCTACTGTTCCCCTTTCCTTTCCCCACAACATTTTGTCTTGGACTGCCACACTGTTATCTTTTCTGGTCATTTGGTAGCTAGATAAACAGCTTGCCTCCATTATCCAATCCTGCCTTCTCTTTTGACAGCTGTCTTTTCTGTCTTTTTTGCTTCAGCACCCAAAATGGAGACAGGAGAACACAGTATGGGTTTAATTAGTTCATTTAAACAGCTGATATACAACATGCATATTAGTTATGCTAGTATTTAAATGGGTGGGCTGCACTCATGGCTGCCTTTGTTTTGGCAAATTCACCCCTGCTCCAAACTTGACCATCTCTTTTGCTGGGGCTTACAAAAGTATGTTATTACAGCATTTGTGCAGTGCTCACTCACGACACTGTTGCATAGGATTGCCAGGAAACCCCCCCCCCCCCTTCCGGCCAGTGGTGGGAGATGGGTGGTAGGATTGCCAGATTCAGGTTGAGAAACTCCTGGAGATTTGGGGATGACACCACAGGAGGGTAGGGACCTCAGTGGCCTACAATTCCATAGAGTCCCTCCTCCCAAACATCAATTTACTCTGGGGAAACTGTAGTCTGGAAATGAGCTATAATTCCAGGGGATTCTCAGTGTTGTGTTTGTGGTTCTGTTAGTGATTCTGCCAAGCACCAAGCTTGAGATCCAAGTTTAGATCAAAGCGGGCAATGTAATTGACCAATGCACTGCTAGATCTCAGTTTCAGGATCCAGTCCGTTTAAACTGAAAATGACCAATAGGGTGCTCCGGTGGGAAGATTCATTGTTCACAACTGTATATAAGTGTTTTTTTCCAGGGGTTTCTCAGTTCAGTTTTGCCTCTTGTACCCCCATGCTGAGATCCTAATAAAGAGCTGATTGAACTCCCAGTGGTCCTGGCTTCCTATGAACACATGGATTTAATACCCAGATCCCACCTGGAGGCTGGCATCCTTGAGGACTTTGCTATTGGTGTTTCTCCAGTGAACATTAGTGCATATGGTCTGATTGATACTCAAAAGCATTGCAGAGATATTTTAAGGAATTTAAACATGGTGAGAATTTTTAAGAGTTACTGGAGATGAGGGCTAGAGCTACTGAGGAAAGTGGTCACCGTGGCTCTTGCTCTTCACACTTTAAAATAAAGGAGTATTTAAAGATGTGCATAGCCACCCACCTGGAGACTGGCATCCCTGCTGTCACAGGGCTGTCACAGGGGGAAACTTGGCATAATGTCCTCTGTGCTGTAGACCTCCAACACTTACTGGTTTGGCTCACTGGTTGCAGACACATAATTTTTTTTCACAATCAGCTCAATAGTTTTACATGCATTTATTCAAACAGGCAATTAGATTAGCCTTATAAATCAATCATCAATAAATTCTGTTTTTCAATAAAATCCTAGCCTTCCATGTTTGTCCAAATAATCCTAAGTGATGCTAATGGCTGCCAATTAGTTTGAATCAGTATTGCCCTTGTGTATGTGCAGTTTTAGAAAAACCTGATGCAAACAGACTTCATAGACATTTGTGACTGCTTGGTACAAACTGAGCATGCTGATTGATCTACTCAACCTGATCTGACCATCACCCTCAAATATAGCAAGTTCAACAATTGAATGTGTTTAAAGCAAGACTCACAGCATCTATATTCCGCAGGGAAGCGGCTCCCAACCTTTGTAAGGCTGGGGACCGCCTGTGGGGTGGGGGGGAAATGGCGCCCCGGGCGCCTCGCATGCACGGCAGCTCCACACAAACATGCATGCACAGAGCTGCTGTGCATACATGTTTGTGCCTGCTGGGGGCACAAACATGCATGCGCAGCAGCTCCGCCCATGTCGGAGGTCGCGCCACCCTCTCCCTCCTGCAGGCTCTGTCTCCAACATAGTTCAGGGGGAGGGACTTTTCCACCTATTTGACATCATTGTTCTGAAGCACTTTTACTATAGGGATAAATATGAAAGTTCCTTCTTTTACTTTGTCATGTGACTCATCTTCCGAATACTCCTCTGTTAAAACCAGAAACAATGTCACCATTGACCACTGGCTAGTTTTAGACCCCTGAGATCATTAAGTATCCTGGCCCTGTCTGCTGTCCTACTTCATGCAAGCTTTTAGGGTTGTCAACTTCCCAGTGATGCCTTGAAAATTTCTGTAAGGATAACTTCTCCCCAGATGCCAGAGATAAATTCCCCTGGAGAAAATGGCTGCTTTGGAGTTTAACTTTCTGAGGCACCTCCCCCCCCCTCCCCTCCCCTAGTTCTCTCTCCAGGGTTTTCCCAACCGGGAACTAGCAATCCTATGCAAAATGACTGATGCTTCCCTCTGGTTTTATTTACTTTCTGTTTATGCCCTGTCTGGGTGTCTCCTTCTCTGTTATCTTTAAATAGGACAGGGTCCTATTAAATAAAAGAGTAAGGCCACCTGGGGAGGAGTTAGGGCGGGCCCTGTCCAGGATAAAAACTGTGTCCATCCAGTGTCCATCCAGGGCCAAGCAGCCAATGGGGAGGCGCGCAAAGTGCCTTCCTATTGGCCCCTCACCAGGACAGACCAAAATTCCATTCACCCAGCCCAGTCTGGCTGCCAGTCTGCTCCTGACCACCGCAGGGAGAGGAGGTCAGCAGGGCTGCCAAGGGGGATGAGAACAGAGGCTGCGCCAGCCCTTTTCGCCCCAAGGCTGTCCTAACTGTCAAGTCCAACTGCAAATTGCCTCAGAACCCTGACAGAGCTGGCAGGAGGCTGCAGAGTGCTCCCCCTTCCCCCTCCCCCCTCCCTTCAGGCCTGCTGCGAAGGAGCCTCTGACAGCCCCTGACTGAGGGAAGGAGGCATTTCCAAGAGCAACGCAGGGGAGACTGAGGGCATTCCTTTTGAGGGGGGGGACTTTCCCCTTCTGCCAAACAGTTGGCTGACAGGGAGGCCACAGAAAAGCCCCTTCTCACTTAAAATACTGCTCTGGCCGGGGGTTAGCCAAGCCATGTGTCTTTTTTCTTTGCAACTCTCTGCAGATTTGAGGCCACTGCACAGCGTTATTCTGCAGAGGAAGCTGGCTCTTTTGTCTCCTATTTCATCTGCACAACAACCCTGTGCAGCAGGCCTCAAGTCTTTCAATTCAACAACAAACTGTGTGGGAAGCCTTAAATGTTTCTTCTCTACCACAACCCTGTCCAAAGTAGCCCTTTCTGCCTGGGGAGCTGATCTTTATACTCTGCAGGTGAGCTGTAATTCCAGGAGCTCTCCAGGCCACACCTGTAGGTTGGCTACCCCTGGGTTGAAAATATTCCTGGAGGTTTGGAGGTGGGACTTCAAAATCGTACAATGCCTCAGAGTCCAGCCTTCAAATGAGCCATTTTTGCCTGCAGTTGGTAGGGAGTGGTGCAGGAGTGTCCCTCCTGCCCCATGGGTTATGGCCAGCCCTTACCAGCAACTGTTTGTATTCTGGGGCGCAGACAGGCAGACCAGCATCAGTCCTGTGAGTCTGGAAAGTGCAGGAAGATCTAAATAAATATTTACAGCCTGAAACTAAATAGAGAACAAGTTAATGTTTGGAGACACATCGTAACTGAAATAGTAACTGGCAAATAACCTTGGCCTGGCAAATAAAAAAACAGTATTAAAAACCTTACTAAGGTCAAGACTGCTGTGCACAGACAGTCTTCCTCTTAGGGTTGCCAGCTTCCCTGTGAGGCTCGCTACCCCACCTCCCTCATGGGGAGTCTGCTATGGGGAGAGAAGGGGAAGACGATTGGAAAATGCTTTGAGACACCTGAGGCCTGCTGGGTCACTGTGGCCCATTCCCAGTTCTCTCAGATCTCTCACAACCCTACATACCTCACAGGTTGACTATTGTGGAGAGACAAATGGAAAAGGTGTTTGTAAACCGCTTTGAGACTCCTTTGGGTAGTTAGCAATTGGGTACAAAAATCCGTTCTTCTAAGGAGCAACCATGAAAGAAGTATGTGGGCACATAACATTTTACCAACAGTGAAAATATGGGAGACAGAAGGAACAGGGTACTGTGACTACCCTATGTGTATTAGGGCAGAGGGGCATTTCGGTGAATGTGGCCTAATTCACACAAGAAAGGAAATGACGCAGAACTGGGGGGAATTGGTTGCCATGTAATCTTCCCCTAAGAAGAGTCTCCAGTCTGATTTTCCCTTCACATATCTGAGGACATGGCTCTGGAAAGCTCATCTGTAACCACTATGCCACAATTCCCAAAGGTCAGTCCTCTCCCACAATCAACGAACATTCCACACCACAGGTTCTTGACACCCATAACTCCACACCCATGGCCTCATTTGCCACCATGCCACCACAACCTCCCACACATGACAACCCCATGCCCTTACAGACTGGACAACTCCTCCCCTTCCTCTTCCCACTGCCAAGCTCTAGCGCCCGTTGTATTCTTGGAGACAACGGGCTTTGCCCCTAGTTGTATATAAAATTAAAACAAAGGTGGCCTTTACTTACGGGCTGGGTTAATATTTGTGAGAAGATTTCATTCATATTCCCTAGGGTGGCTATGCATGTGTTATGGTGTGTCCTGGCAACTAGTGAGAATCCAGGGAGTGTGGCCATGGGGGGACATAGCCAAGCAATAGCATGACATCACTCCTGGGAAAAATCTGGGAGTGACATCACATGCCTCTAGGAATGGCCAGGAACTCTATGATAAAACCCTAAAGTGTCTGGTGATTGATAAAACAGACTAACAGCACTTCTAGTGGTGACATCCTGCCATTTTCTAATGGCAATGTTTAAAGATTATTATTCTCCCAAATGGCTGCAGTAGCTCTGCTGCTTTCCATTTGGCTCTTTTATTCTGTTGTACTTTGTCTTGACTCTTAGCATGGCACGATGTGACATTTGTCAGCTCTACAGATTAACATTTTATGACTTTTGTATTCCAAGCCATTCAGTATAAGTTTTCACACTTGTTATCTAAATAATACATTTTTATTTATTATATTTAATAATAATCATGCATGGCCCCATTCCCCAAAGTCTAACAGAGGCAAGAGCTGTAGGCTATTTAAGTTATTTGTGTAAATTATTCTTTTCAGGGAATATGGCTCACTGTCACCACAGCTTTTGATGTAGTACTTCACTTTTACTTTTTCTAGAAGACAATATTCAACCATAGATTTTGAATGGGTTTGTTATACCCCCAGCCCTCATTCTTCAAAAGAATTCCGTATTTTTTTCCCTTGAAAGAGATATATGTAAAAATGACAGTGTAGAACAGAAGACAAGGATTTTGGAACTAGGCAACCCAGAACTATGTGATTATTCTCTACAAAGGAATTGTTTCACATTAGAAGATAAACTAAGCATAGCAACATGTTTTGGAACTGAACATTGGCTACCCGCACTGAATGACTCTGTTTATTTATTATTTATTTATTATTTCGATTTATATACCGCTGCATTTCCTAGGAACCCGCAGTGGTTCACAGAATAAAACATTAAACTACAATAAAAACCCAATTTACAATAAAACAAGCAAGTGGTCAAACACAAATAATTTATCCCATCCCTCCTCAGACAGTTCAGATGGAGTCTGAGTCTTCTTCTACTAGGAGTGAGTGGGTGCTGGTCTAATAGACTCTAGTAGACTTTGATAGACTTTGAACAACAGAACGTACATCAAAGGTACGCATGTCAAAGGCTCAACACTCCCTATTTTACAAGACACTTCTCATGGTAGTAATTCCAGAATGGTGACCATATAAGTTTATTTAATCAAAAATAAACATCTGACAAATTGGAAAGTATCTGTTATTCATTATAGTTCAAAGGTAAAATAGCACAAGTGGAATTTTTGCACTGGGTTCAACTCATAGTCTTCAAGCTTTTCCACAAATCTTGCCCTTTCCCCAAATGGTACCTGAAATAGGCAGCCATCTTGTATGGTATTCCAGAGAGAACTTTTGTACCCATATGGAACAGTTATGGAGTTCCTAGGAAAATAAAAGATGCTGTATTATTTGGAATAGAGAAGCAACTTTATGACAAAATGTAGCTTAAACATGATGTTATGCAGCCACATGCTGCCAGGATGTTCGCCTGGCCTCGACCCGGGCCAGGGCTTTTTCGGCCCTGGCCCCAACCTGGTGGAATGAGCTCCCAGAAGAGCTAAGGGCCCTGCCGGAGTTAACAGCTGTCCGCAGGGCCTGCAAGATGGAGCTCTTTCGCCAGGCATATGGTTGAGGCCGGGGCGGGTGGTCTCAATGTTTGATCTGGACTCCCTGGGTCCATATGAATGATCTGACTGCCATATTACAGTAATATATATATTACAGTGATACTAGAAGACCAGCAACTTGGTGTCCCTCGGTTAATGTGTGTGTGTGTGTGGGGGGGGGGGGGTTAGTGGGGTTAGTTTCACCTGTTGCCTAACAATGTTGATAGTGTTGATTGATCGGTTTTAATGGGTTTTAACTATGCGGTTTATCATAACATTTTTACTCTGTAAACCGCCGTGAACCTAAGGGAATGGCAGTATAAAAGTTTAATAAATAAATAAAATAAATAAATACTGTGTAGCAACAGATCTGTTTTATCACTGTATCAAAGAAGGCATTTTTAAAGACTACAGGATTAAACATAATGCTGCCAGAATTTTAAATGGTGACAATGTTTCCCACTTAGGATGCTATCATATTTTAAGGGGAGGGGAAAGACATATCTGCCTTCATCCACAAAATTGGGACCAAGAGGGTAACTGTGATTGACAGGAGGCTGCCCTGCCCCCAGAGGTAAAACAGCCAACCAGATATTTGCACCTGAGCCTATGGAAGCACTGCTTCATCATCCAGTCCCCTTCCAGAATGTTGGAGGGAAGCACAGCAGCAGTCACTTGGGGTCTGCCTCAACAAGAAAGCAGACAGTTTAAGGCCTACCTCTGCATGGCAGACTGATTTAACTCTGCCACTGGAAAAAGAGAAGATGCCTAATTATGAGACTGGTCTTTGGTAATGAGTACCTTCTAGTCTGACTCTTGGGAAAGGGCAGATTGGTATGGATGGAATCCTCCTGTATGTTTGTGTGACTGATTATGCATGGGGGGGCATGATTATGAAGGCTGGGCCATGACAGTGGAGCAAATCCTCATTTATGCATGACATTGTCTCTGGCCTAGGCCCCTCCCAACCCTGGCTGACTTTAGGGCCTCCAGTGCCCCACATTAAGGAAACACTGTGTTCCCTTTTTTTAATGCAGGCACCGTTGGTGGCTATGCCGGGTCGAACCTGTGCATACAGGGAAGAGCTGGGCCTTCCAGGCCCGGCTCCTCCCCACACCTATGGTCCAAGCAGGGGCACAAAATGCCCTATTCAGCTCCACAGCGCTTTGCAGTCCCACAGCACAATGGGGCATTTTTTCACCCCTACGATGGTGGAATAGCATGGTGATGCTTTCCTACCTTTGTGCTGTGAAACCCTCCACCACCACAGCAGTGGGGCACGGCAGACCCTTTCTGCCCCAGAATTTTGCATGCAAATGCACAACTCTAGGGTGTTCCATGTGTGCCGTGGGATTTCTTCTCCTGTTAGTACAAAGAAAGCAGCGGGGCATGTTTCCCCACCACAAGAAACTGGTGGTGGCCTGATGTGGCTGCTGCCATGCATACTTAGTCTCTCTCTCTCTCTCTCTCTCTCTCTCTCTCTCTCTCTCTCTCTCTCTCTCTCTCTCTCTCTCTCTCTCTCTCTCTTGGTGGCTAGGCAGTGAACTTGGTGGCTAGGCAGTGAAAGCTTCTTTGTAACTGCAAATGTTAAAGGAAATTCAAAATACAACTTGATGTGGTTTAAATTTAAGTCCTTTAGGTAGGCTTCTCTTGTGTTTGTCAGGAAATGTGTGCTGCTAAATTATACTTCAAAAACAACCTGTACATAAATAAATAAATACAGCTCATGCCTCAGTGTTCTTGTTCACCACTTAATTTATTTCAAGGCAGTGAACCTTTATAGCCACTACCCTAGTTATACCTTATAAATCAAGATAGGTAGCCCTGTAAGTCTGTCTGTAGCAGTAGAATAAAAGAAAGAGACAAGTAGCACCTAAAAGACTAACAGAAATTGTGTTACACTATGAGCTTTTGTGAGTCACTGCTCACTTCTTCAGATGAATTTTGTTAGTCTTTAAGGTACTACTGGGCTCTTTCTCTTTTCTACCTTATGAGGGCAGCACTGAGGGAAAGGTTTTATACGTAAAAGAATCTGGTATTCCAAAAGCATAAGAGACTGTCTGGGTACCGTCAGTTGATTTATAGGACAGTGTTACAGTACAAAAAATAATAAAGCAGTTTTGTAACATCAAAAACAAAACAAAACAGTATAAACATATAAAACAATGCTAAAAAATACAAATCTATAATGGGCAAATATCCAAAACTGTCTCAAATCCTCCACAGGTATAGTTTTTTCCCCAGTAACCTTCAAGGTCTCCTGTTTTGTGGCCCTTCTGAAATAACAAGTTTCCTTTTTGTGGTTTTCTCTGGAAGGCTGTCACATAAAACAGGGGTGGCTATTGAAGGATTAACATACTGGAGTGGGTGATATAGAACATGTAGGAATACTGGATGGCCCTGGCTAGCCCAACTTTGTGAGATTTCAGTTGCTAAGCTGGGTTGGCCCTGATTAGATTTTGGTTGGGAGACTACCAAGAAGTTCTAGGGTCATAATGCAGAAGCAGGCAATGGTAAGCCACCTCTGAAAATCTCTTGCCTTGGAAACCCTTTGGCACGCATCTCTGGCATGATATCCATGGACAACCATGGTGCCTGCAGGCATCTTTCCTGGTGCCTGCCAAGTAATTTTAAAAAGTGGTTTGGGCCTTGTGTGGCTTTTGCCCAACTGGGCTGCTGATTGGCCACTGGAGGTCTCATTGGCTGTGCAAATATTTTAAAATTTATTTTCACAGCAGCTGCCATTACAGCACAAATTTTTTGCTTTCAATCATGCCATCAGGCTGTACGGATGCAAGAAAAGATTTTAAAAAGGTATTCTGTTAAACAGAGATGCTGCCTGAAATACTCATAAGTTACTGTTAGAGATCTACATGACCTAACTCCCTGACATCTTGGGGCTAATCCCTTCTTTTCTTTTGTGGCAGCCATATTGTCATTGATTCCACCTCCAGAAACAGCCATTTTATGGTTGTGCCTGCTGCCCTGTGTCAAAATTCCAGAATGCCCACAGATTCAGAAACCTTGGGGATCGCTGCTCAAACTGGTTGAGTCTTGGCAGCACTTTGCCATACATACAACACTTTGCCATAGGAATATGTTTGTGCGCGTATAGTGTTGCCAAATCACAACTGAGTTATGGTGACCCCAGCAAAGGGCTTTCAAGGCCAGTGAGAAGCAGAGTTGGTTTGCCATTCTCTTCCTCTTTAGGAGAGGAATGGGAAGGCGACTGTAAGCTGCTTTGAGCCTCCTTTGGGTAGGGAAAAGCGGCATATACCAACTCTTCTTCTTCTTCTTCTTCTTCCTTCATGGTCTACTTCTTAGCCTAGCTTCTTAGTTGAGCTTCCAAGATCTGATGAGACCTTGCTATACTATGCCAGTTCCCTCCATCCCATGATCTTAGGACTGCCTCATGCAAAGGTGCATTGGAAAGCACAGGTGCCCTCTTTATTTACAGCAACATTAGGGTTGCCAGCCAATGGGTGGCACCTGGAGATGTCTTGGAATTATAACTGACTAGGGACCAAGCCCGTTGTAAATACAACGGGCACTAGGTGTGTTTTTGGGGCCAGGGGGAAGGCTTCCTTCCCCACCCCCCAGCAGCGGCGCAGCCTTTTCCCCGGGCCTAGAAGCGCACCTGCGGCCTCCTCTAAGGCTGGACTCTGAGGCATTGTACGATTTTGAAGTCCCACCTCCAAAACTCGAGAAATATTTCCAATCCAGCGGTAGCCAACCTCCAGGTGGGGCCTGGAGAGCTCCTGGAATTACAGCTAATCTTCATAGTATAACGATCAGCCGCCCCCCTCTCCCAGGCAGAAAGGGCTACTTTGGACGGGGTTGTGGAGGAGAAGAAACATTTAAGGCCTCCCACACAGGTTGTTGTTGAATTGAAAGACTTGAGGCCTATTGCACAGGGTTGTTGTGCAGATGAAACAGGAGACAAAAGAACCTCCACAACAGCATCCAGTTTTGTCTGCAGAATAACGCTGTGCAGTGGCCTCAAATCTGCAGAGAGTTGCAAAGAAGAAATACACATGGCTTGGCTGTGTCTAACCCCTGGCCACAGCAGTATTTTAAGGGAGGAGGGGCTTTTCTGTAGCCTCCCTGTGAGCCAACTGTTTGGCAGAAGGGGAAATTCCCCCCTTCAAAAGTAATGCCCACTTCCATGCTCCGAGGCTCCCCAGTGTTGCTCTCAGAAATGCCTCCCTCCCCTCAGTTAGGGGCTGTCAGAGGCTCCTTTGCAGCAGGCCTGAACGGAGAGGGAAGGAACACACTCACCAGCCCCCTGCCAGCTCTGTCAGGGTCCTGAGGCAATTTGCAGTTGGACATAACATTTAGGACAGCCTTGGGGCGAAAAGGGCTGGCGCAGCCTGTCCAAGCCTCTGTTCTCACCCCCCTTGGCAGCCCTACTGACCTCCTCTCCCTGTGGTGGTCAGGAGCAGACTGGCAGCGATGTGTCCAGATTGCCCCTGGATGGGCTGACTGGATGGAACTCTGGTCTGTCCTGGTGAGGGCCCAATTGGAAAGCGTTTTGCACCTTCCGATTGGCCCCTCCGATTGTCAGTCCGGTGCCAAAGGGCCAATGGCACCTGTTTCCTATCCTGGGCTCATCCCACCCCCCTTAGCCTTAGCGAATTATTTATACCGCTCCCTGAGCGGTTTACAGATTTGAAAACTAAAGAGATCAGTTCTGCTGGAGAAAATAGCTGCTATGGAGAGTGACCCTGCTGAAGTCCCTCCTCTTGCCACAGCACTCCGTAACAATTCACTAAATAGCCAAGAATTTTCCAATCCGGAAATCGCAAGCCTAAGCAGTAGTCTTTGGTTCATAGTATATCAAAAGGTAACTGTAAGGTCCCTTGTTACTGGTGTGGCTTTCTGAAATAGACATGGAGTTAACTTTGGCACATGTTTCTCTGTTTGTGCTGAGAAGCACCACATGGCAAATCATAACCAAGTGTGCATCTCCCAGGCTTCTCCTAGACAGCTGCCCTGGTCTAGGTAATTTCTGTTACTTGCATGTTGTTACTAATACCTTATACAGGCTGCCTGCAGGGCATATCTAGCTATTCCTAACAGTTTGACAAATCTTTGCTTGATAAATATGGTAAGCTTTCATAATCTAGAAATGGAGGTGTGTGTTTTTTTCTTCTTCCTGTCGTTTGTAATGGTAACACCGAGGCTACTGTGCCTTTTTCTGTTGTTTCAGGCTTGACAATATGGCTATCATTCTTGACAGCTTGACATGATATTAGCTATTCCAAGTGTCAGATGAGAGTGGCTGATACCATGGTGCTCTAGTGTTGGAAAATTAGATGAGAACTTCTTTTTTTTTTAAAAAAGCAGCTGCTTAAGTCTCTGATTAGCTGGGTTTTTCTGTGCTGGTGTGTAATTTGAGTAAGCACTAGCCAACATGCCTGAGGTGTTAAGAGGATGATGCATTTCCTGTAGGCATGAATACGTTCCTAACTAAAGCAGGAAATCCTTACTGTCATTTATTATCTTTTGGGCAGGTTATATTTTTCCTCCAAAGGAAGCAGGACCAATTAGCCCGGAAGTTTAACCTCTTTTAACTTTGCTTCTTTTATGGGAGCTTTTTAACCTTTTTTAATAAATCATTTTCTTTTATTCTTTCTTCTGTCTCTTCTTTGCAGAATTGCTTCCTAATGTTTCTCACGCTGGGTCCAAGGAGTTGGATGCTTAAATTCGAGAATGATTTTGAGGGGATAAAGTGTACAAGATTTTTGAATTCTTGCCATAAGTCCTTGGCAGGCAGCCAGGAAGCCTCAGAGGAGTAATGCTAATGAAGGGAGGGTAAAGAAGATCTAGAGTGTGTGGCTGGTAATGCAGTAGTCATTTAATTGGGAGCAGGTATCGGTGCAAACTTCTCCATTTTAATTGGAAAAGGAAAGGGGGGTTGTAAAGGGAGAAGAAGGGGAAAGAAAGAATGCATAAAGTTTTCAAGCTGAGGAGCCAAAAGAAGGCCTGTATGTGGCAGAGAAAGAACTCAATTTAGGGCAATTTGCTCAGCAAGCTGGGCTGCAATCTCCCCTGGGGATGGGGATGAGAGAGAAAATGGAACCAAAAGAGAACTTGATACAATCACCTAGCACAGACAATCTCAGCAGAATAGGTTTTTTACTGAGTTAAATCTGCCCCAATCAATGTGATTCTTTTCATATAAGTTACAAATAAAGAGCCACAAGATTACAATAAAATCAAGGATATAGGGCTGCTGATATTGCACATGGGAGTCTTAAAGACCTGTGCGGAATATAGGGTGTGTGTGTGTGTATATATATATATATATATAGCCACCATCCAGTTTCTTTCTTTTTTAACTTTTGCTAACCATAGAAAGCAAACCTCCGATTTAGTGTCCCTCTGCCCTCTTCCTCCATTATCACTTTCACTTTCTCTTATTATCCTTAAATTTTGGTGTGTTTATTATCTTACCACTAACATATGAACTGGGTAGATTACCTTGTATAATGTATGGCTTTAGATCTGAGATTCAGCTGAAAATATAATAACAGTCCCTCTTTTATTACGTGACTCCCTGTATGATATAAAACTTAAGAAGTGCATTAGTTCCTTATGTGTCCTCATCTTCATACTTATGAGTGAGTGTTGACAATCATTACTATATCTACGCTAAAGGAAAATGAGCCCCTTAAAATGTTATGCACATTTTAAAAAATTATTGGATATAACCATAATCTGTATACAAATACAAGTCAAACCCCTCTTTTTTGATGGCATATTTGTGTGTGAAAAAAACCCTAGGTTCCCCCCCCCCCCTTTTTACAAGAATGTCTCCAGGCTAGCATTAAAGTTGTGTCTGAATTTGGATCTTGCTAGCAAAAAATGTCTGAGGAATCAAAAAGTACTGATAACACTTGAGAAATTTCAAAGTGGAACTTTGCATGTTGCAACCTGAGGCCAATAATGCAGGCTATTAGTCAAGCTTAACTATATGCACCTCTTGCCGATACCAGGCATGCTGTTGGGAGCCTGAATTCTCAGACAAGTACTGAAACAAGCTTTTGACTATGTGGATCATGGAAAGTATGGTTGTCTTTAAAGCAAACGAGTGTGCCACAACATCTGATTGTTTTGAAGTACAACTTATACTCTGGCCTAGAGGGCAGTGTTAGAACAGAATATGGAAAATCAGAATGGCAAAGGTGTCAGACAAGGATGCACTTTATCTCCCTACAATCCGAATATAGAAAGCTGGACTAGATTTAGGTGGTGGAGTAAAATTTAGTGAAAGGAACAGTAACCATTGAAGATATGCAGATGACACTACATTATTGGCATAAGTGAAGCCTTGAATTAACTACTGCAGAAAGTACCAATGCAGGATTATAGCTGAACACCAAGAAGACACAAGTAATGACTACTAGTGAATTCCTTGGATCCATCAGAAACCAAAAGGGAGAAGACTGCACCCAAGAAATCAGAAGGAGATTGGAACTGAGAAGGGTAGCCATGAAGGATCTAGAAATGGATGTGCTGCTGGTGACCAAATTAAAGTTAATTAATGCCGTAGTATTTTCAATTACTATGTATGGGTGTGAAAACTGGACTGGGAAGAAAGCTGAAAGGAAGAAAGTAGATTATTTTGCACTGTGGTGTTTGAAGAAAGTTTTACTGATATCATGGATAGCCAAAAAGACAACTCAGGGGTTCTAGACCAAATGTCTGTTAACGATAAGACATTTTGGAGAACGTTAATTCATTAGGTCCCCTAAGTCAGAACCGACATTTCACACCTATAAAGTTAGCTTGGAAGTTAAGATTTGGGGTACGTTAGGAGGTTTTGAGGGAGGGGAGTTTTCATGAGATTACCATAATTTCTTGAAAATTTTTCATGTATTTTGTTAATTTTGTTTGTTTTCTGCTAAGCCTCATATACCTACAGTGATCTTATTTTGGGCAGAAATTTGCACTTCCAATGTTGGTAAATTACAAGTTTGAAAATAAGCTATTTTATTGCCATTTACCCTATTTAGTATCTAGATACCAAGTTTATGATTTTCACAATAGTTAGGCTTGTTTAATTTTAATTTCTACCTATTCTCCCCCCCAAAAAACTGTTTCAAGTAATTCCTTTTTTGAAAAAGGATTCAGTAAGAAGACCGAGGAATTGTATTTGTTTAGGTTCCAAAATAGTGGTGTTCAAGGAAATTAAAATTGCCCAGGAACAAGCCAGGTGAAGGAGTTCTCGCAGTGATGTAAGCTAGCACTATGGAGGCTGCTCATCTTAGACTTAACTGGTAGCACCAACAATGAGTATTTAGTACTTGCCCTTTGCTGTCAATCAGTGAAAATGCAGAAGACAATGGATCAACCCACGTCTGGGCCAGCTCCTCAAGAACTTCCTTGTAAATTAAATTATCAGCCTGTCCCTATTCCAGGAGTTCAGGCTATGGTAATTAAGGATTTTATTTTTGCCTAAGTAGTCCTTTTTAATGTTCATCCCTAACAGCAGCATTATATTTTAAAGCTTTCCTGGAATTTGCATTAGCTTACTCTTTTATTTTTAGCTACAAAATGTATTGATGTTTCAGGATGCATTCTTTTTTTATTACATTCATTTTGATCATGACTGTAAATGACCTAAGATCCACACCGCTGCATTACTGCTCCAGTTTCATAAGACTCAGTGCTCTCTGACTAACCTTGCAGCATTATGTGGTCCTACAGTCAGGGTTCCTTGCTGGCTCTGTTAGAAAGCCTCACCCTTATCTGAAAGAGATAAGCCTCTGAATCAAGTCTAAAGCATATTGAAAGGGTGATGCAAACCTTTGTGAAATAGATGTAAGCTAAAATCTTTGATACGCTGACTAGTGTGTGAGGGAAACATGTTTAGGGTTGTGTTGTTATTTGATTTAGAATATGGATATTTCTAACCATATTTAGTCCCATATTAAATATGTAGTATTGTGTCCAACCTATAGAGAGACAAAAATGGAACAAAAACCCAACATGAAAGGTCAAGCTAGGAACCCAAAAATGAAAATTAGAATAAAATGCAATCATTTATTGTGGTGAACACAAATAGGATTAAAAACTACAAACGAAACATAATATAATTAAAAGCATAAATTCACATTTACCGCAACCTATGAAATGTTGCATGTATAATTCTCAAGGATAATGGCAATGGTCAGACACGTTATGATCAATGACCATACACATTTTGACCTACAGGATCTTCTACAGTGGCCAAGTAAATAATATATACGTGCAAACACTTTCAACTTCTAATATATAATAGAATAAAGGCCAGAGAGGTAGTATATGAGTTACACCAATATATATAATTCAATTATCCCAGAATAGAATATGGAGCTCACAGAAATCACAGTGACTATTCTGTCCTGGACTGAAGTAAAGTTCTCAGTGTATGTTCTCATGTGAATAGCCAAAAGTGAATTGTGCCCAACCATTATTGGTTGTTATACACATATACAAAAAATTAGTTTATAAGTAGCTAAAAGTGGGAATTTTGGTGTAAGAACTCAACTGTACTTGAGTATACAATCAAACAGGGATCCAGTATCACTTCATAGGAACCTGAATCTGTAATTTCAAAATGTCCATTGTTACCCATTTAATTTTATACAGTAGTGGCCAAACCTTCCATCTGTTCTTTCCTTCTAACAATGATTTGAGTACAGTTGGAGCTTAAATCCACCCTACCCCCCTTTTTGTCCAGGCTCTCACCACCACAGGCCTTCATTAAATGACAGGTTTTGTTTTCATTGTTTTTGCTTTCGCTCCCCATTCAGCACTTGACAGCCTTCCCTCTCAACTGAATACTGTTATCACTTCTTTATTTTAATCCCTTCCCTAGCTGCCTATATTATCACCCCCTCCCATTTCAGAATGTAGATTTTTACCCTTTAATCCACTAATTGGCTTTTTACCCTCAGATCGCTTTGCTTCCTGTGTGTGCAACCTGACCTGCTTAGACATTGCACACCCTTGCTATTCCCTGAACTTCACTCATTCACAATTTCAGTACCCCCCGCCCCCCCGGTACATTTTGGTTCTAGTTTTTCTTTGTCAAAACATTGGCAGTTTAATTATATAATTTCCCCTTCAAAGTGAACCTATCCTTAAGCTTCCCATCAAGATCTTCAATTCCTGCTTTGTATTTGGGTGGCTTTTATGAGGATGTTACATACTTTCTTGCAATATATATATATATGGCTCTTGAGAAACTCTGTAATAGCAGCATTGCTTGCAAGTGCAATTCAAAGCAGATATATGCCCTTCCAAGGCCATGGAACTCAATAGACTTCGAAGGATATAACTCTGCTTAGGATTGCATTGGTTATGATTTATTGTTTTCCTTGTTGACTCATATGTTTTATAATAAGGAGATAATAGTGAATTTACAGATACATGATTCCAATTATCTGAGATTTTTGGCCAATAGTGAAACATTTTGATCCTTTTATTTTCCTTTGGTTCTGTTATTACTTAGATGGGGGGAGGATGCTGGACCTATCTAAATAAATATACAGACCTAACAGTTGCAGTGATTGTTGTGCCAATAAATATGGATACTGTGATGGATAATGGTGCTAAGTGGATTTGGAGAGCCTAGACTACAGTCCTGAAAGCATTTGTAGCTGCAGATGCTGAACTGGAACTGAATTCATATATGGATTTTTTTTAATGGAGAATAGATGATGGAAGAAACATTTAAGCATTTGCATACATCATTTCCTTTTTGATACATAGATTCCTTACAACCTTCCAATTCAAGTTATGGTGATAAAATAGAATCATAATCAAAACCCTTCTTGTGAAAATCTGTTCTTTCCTTTACTCCGAAAGTTGGACACCCTTTTATTGAATATTTTTCTGCACATATTTTATACTGCACAGGTTAAAAACAGCAAGGATTAACAATAGAAGAAGAGCCCCGCTGAGTCATACCACTGGTCCATCTAGTCTAGCATCCTCTCACACAGTAGCCAAAACCAGGGTACAGGGGCCAAGGCTTTTGCTCTAATGTTGCCTCCTGGCACTGATACTCAGAGAGTTACTGGCTTTCAATTTGGAGGGCCCCTTTCGTTTCCATGGGTAGTAACCACTGATAAACCTATACTCCATGAATCCAATTAATCCTCCTTTTAAAGCTCTCTATAGCTCAGTTGATTACTATGTCTTCTGGTAGTTAATGCCACATATTAATCACTCATTAAGTAAAGAAGTGTTTTCTTGTGTTTGTTGTGAATCTACTGTTTTGCTGCATATCCCAAAGAGTTCAGAATGGAAAGACAAAGAGTTCAGAATGGAGGGGAAAACTCAACAAAATCATCCAGCTGCCTGATGTTGAAGCTCCTCCTTTCAGTCTGTTCCTCTTTCCTGGAGCAGGTTCCTGAATCAGCAGTTTCTGATCATGAAATAGGTTGCATCATTACCTTTCCCATGCCTTCTGGGATCAAGCATGGACTCCTGAAGATGGTTGCCACTTTAACAGGGGCATGAGAGTCTTCATCTTTGTTTACAAGGCCATAGGAATTGGGAGGGCTAACGGGGCTCATTAGTGGGGGGGGGGTTGACCCTTGTTCTGGAAAGATCATTATCTGATAGAGTTCAGCCTTACTACTTATTCTGTCATCATTAAGAGGATCTGCCCCTGGCACCTGATGGATCCTGATGGGTTCCTGTCAGTGCTGTTCCCCCCTCCCCTGCATCTCAGTTGCTGAGGATTCTGTTGAGACTCTGACCACTCTCTGGAATCAGGAAATGGCCTAGGATGATGACAAAACCATCCTTTCACACCCTTTCATCCTGAAGAGAGCCAAGCAATTTCACAATTTGGATTCTAATGACATGCTAGCTTGTTGTGATCAATTTCCCACTTAACACTGCAGACAAAATCACTCAGATCCACTCTGGGTTCAATGCTGGCATGGGTACATATCCAATGATATACTTTTGGCATCTTTGATACTTTTTATCTTGTAGATCCTGAGGATATGGACAAGATCCTTGTACAGTTAAGATCTACCACCTGTGATCTTGACCCTTGCTCTTGCTGATAAAAGTTTGCAGGGGGGGGGGGGCTGTCTGTATATGTAATGGGAGTGGTAAATGCTTCTTTGTGGTGGGGGCTGTATCATCCATGTTCAAGGATGCAGAGTAGGCATGCTTTCAAGAAAACCTATCTCTGTTACTGTGTTTAAAAACATCTGGCCTGCATGGATGGGCATAAAGTGAGACATGAACTAAAGCTTTGTGAAGTCACATTCATGACAGATCATTTGCACAAACTTTGAAGCTGTTTGTGGAGGTTCATTGCAGTTGGTTAATAGGTACATTTCCAGACAGATTGCTTCCACTCAATCAAGATTTTCTTCAAACTTTAAAGCAAAGGAGGTGGGGGTGTTGTGTTCCCTGCGAATTTGGTGTCACTGACTTGTTCTTGAGCCATTTCATAGAGTCCTGTAACTGCAGCAATGGAAGCAGAAGTGGACTGATGTCAAGCCACAGCAGATCCACATCACCATGTGATACAAACACCTGTGACAGACCCCACTGTCTATGTTCCTAATAATCAAATCACCCACTTTCCTCCAACTCCAGAGAGGTATCCATGGTCCTAGAAGATCCATCATCTGTGGAGGGAGTCTGATCTAAGGGATCACATCCCTTCTCCTCAGCCTGATACCCTCTAGCCAAGAAACTTTCCAGAGGAGCTGTCCACAGGAGCTGTCCTCACAGGACTCTTTCTCCCTGACTCCCCAAATGAGCAGCCACCTATCCTCAAGGAAGCAAATCTGCTCCCTAAATGCCAAGAGTCTATGCATCGAGCATACCCCCGCAATTTTCACCTAATGGGCAGATAATCATACATTCCCTGTAATGGCTGGATAGTCCATGTTCACCTGGTGGCTTTCTACCTTCATAAATGGTTTGATTGTTTAAGTGAGTGTCAAGGTTGAAATGGGTGCTCACTTGAATCTCTTCAGATATCCATAGCAGGATGGATAATATGTTAAACTACCTCCCTGCTGATGCCAAACTTGTCTGTCCTCTTGTTTTATATTTGGCTCCAATGGGGCATGATATCCTTATTCGTGGTTCCTCTATATATTTGTGAAACAGCCTGGGGGGGTTGGAACATGTCCGGCAGTCCAAGTTGGAATAGGGCCAATCAGGGTGCAGCTAGAAATGCTGACTGCACCCTGATTGGTCCTGCCCCTACAACTCCCGCCCTCCGTCCCTCCCTCCCTGAACGCTAACCATGTTCCTCTCAGACAGGCCAGAAACAGAGAGAGGGGCACACAGAGCCCTGCCAGCCCAAACACGAGCCCTCATTCCCTCCTATTGCTCTGCTGTGAGGGAGGCAGAAAGAGACGCAGAGAGAGTTGCCCCAAGCTGCTGACAGAGACACAGAGAGAGCCGCTCCTGCTGCGATGGAGGGAGAGAGAGACAGACAGAGAGAGCTGCCCCAACCTGCACACCAGCCCTCATTACCTGCTATGCCTCCTGCTGCAAGGCACACAGAGACATGCAGTGAGGGACACACACACACAGATCTGCTCCTCCCGGTGCCCCCTGGGTCCTAGCACCCATTGCATTCCTGCCCATTGCAATGGGCTTTCTTGCTAGTAATAATATAGTGTGATATAATAAAAATATAACTAGAATAGGTTCACTTTTATTCAACTGAGGCATCCTCTGGTTCAATCCAATCATCAGTTGGTTATTTTTATTGCTTTCCTCTGTAATAGCAATATCAAGTTGTAGACCTCAGATGCTAAAGATTTCTTATTGACTGTCAGCATATTACTGATTTTTACTACAAAGTTCTGGATGTAGATGCCCGAATCTTTCCTATTATCACTGTTTAATGTGCTTCTTTTCAGTCACATTGAATATCTCCTTCTTGTATTATAAGATAGCAAAAGCAGATCCTAATCTATCCTTTCTGCATCCTCTTGCATTCCTTCTATAGATTGTCGTCATTACTGTTTTCTCTCTGAAATAAGATGGACCAGATCTTTTGGCCTCTCTGATTGCTGCTACAGCTTTCAAAATCCATTTCATTTGTGAAGAAGGTTACTGTTTGCATAACATGTCGGATGCCAACTCTATCCTGAGAAATTTCTGGGGGTTTGGGAGATGATGCCTATGAAAGTGGGAATTCACAGAAGGATTCTATGGTGTACCATAGAGTTTACCCTGTCAATTTGTCATTTTCTCGAAGGGAACTGATTTATGTAGTCTGGTTATTGGTTGTAATTTGGAAGAATTCCCAGCCCTACTTGGAAGGTAGAAGCCCTAATAAGGTAAGGGACATGTAGTTTTGCCAGCTCCAGGTTGGGGAATTCCTGGAGATTTGGAAGGAGAGAGGAACTTGAGGCAGGCAAGGTTTTGATATGGGAAAAGCCTCATCAGGGTATGTAATACCATAGAGTACAGCCTCCAAAGCAGGCATTTTCTCAGGGGAAAATAAATTCTATAATCTGGACAGCTGTTGTAACTTTAGAAGATCTCCAGCCCCCACCTGGAAGTTGACAACCCCATGTGGAGTTCAGTTCAGACAAGGAAATAATCCTGTATTGTACTTAGCTTTCGGAAACTCTCTTAAAATGTAAAATCAGAAGAGGGCGGCAATAAATTAAGCTTGAAACTGTAGTACTCCTTGTTGAAAGAGGAAAAAATATTAAAAATTGTTCTTGTTCAAAGCTATTTTAGAGACCCCTCTGTGACTACCTGTGATGTGTATGTGTGCCAAGCTTATTTGGTCTTTTAAGTGCCTTACAACAGGCTTTCTCATCCCTGTATAGGATATGCAAATGTGTAGATTCCTAGGAGTAACTGGATAGGGATATGTACTTCATCTCTAAACAAAGAGCCAGAAAAAATAAATCGGAAAATTTATTCAAAGGATTGTGGAAACAGGTGTTCTAAATCTGAACTAATTGGATTTCAGTTAATTATTCCCTGTATGGTAGGGAATATAAGAGAGAAATATAGGGGAAATATTCTGAACAACCTCTTTGACATACAAATTGCTGTAATATTTTATTCCCAGATTATATAATAAGAACCTGTAATGTGGGTGCCCTTGCATGCCCTTTAAAGCTTTGGAGCCAGGTAATAGATAGGCAGCCACTGTCTCCCCTTCCCATCACATCACTGCAGGCAAGGAGATTACAATGCGTCATCCTTTTCTTGCTGTTCCTGCTGGTGTAAATGGAGCAAAATCAGAGACGAAACACATGTTTAAGGAGCCTGTTTTGATTTTTGGGGCTTACTTCTCCACTCGTCTCCTATTTGTTTGTGATGTTTCTTTTCACAATTTATTCTCTTTGTCAAACACCTAGTTCTTTTATTATTTGTAGTGTTCTTTGTCCCTATTGAGATTTTTTTATTCCCAACTTTTATTCTTCTTTTCCCTGCATATTTATATTAAAAAAAATCCTAGGTGTGTTTTTTTTTTTTAATAAATCCCAAAATCAACATCCCAGTCTGTTTGTACCAGTCAAAATTCTATCTCATGGTTGTACCTTTTAAAACCTCAAGACTTTCTTGTTATCTTTATAGTGTGATATACTATGGGATTTGGTTGCCATTTGCTTTAAAGGGAAAGGTGTAGCCTTCTGGTGTACATCTGTTCTGGACGGCTTGTTGCTTCTGTCTCCAGTAAGCTTAAAAGGAGTGGCCTCGGGACAAGAGTGCTAGTACCATGACAATAGGCGCCTAACTTGTTTCTGTTTGTGTGCAATCCACAAATAAAGGGATTAGCAAAACCAAAAAAACCCCAGCAGCTGAAGCAAACATGGTCAGCCATCGCAGGCCCAAAGCAGTTAAAAACAACACTACACTTTCTTTTCTCTTCTCTTCTCTCACTTTTTATTTTTATTCTATATGATGATCAACAGCACAGTAATGGCATTGAGATTATATGCAGTACTTTTGCCCTTAATGTTTTCTTTTTCAAATGCTGTGCTCTGTTTGTATTTGAAGTGTATGTGAAATGTTTTTTTTTTGCCTTTTTGTCAAATTTAATATGAATTTATTTGTACTACAACTTACAAAAGATTTCAAAAGGCCTACCCAAAGCCTGCCTGAGGGCACCTACAACTTAACATCCTTGTTACTTGCATGTATGACAAATTAGTATACATTCCTGTGCTTTTTTTTAAGCCAAAGAGGGATTTCTGCAGCACTTAACTGTGCTTATTTATCACAGAGGTAAAAAGAGATACCAGTGCTACTGTATGCATATTTCATAATGTCAACATTATAGTTGTAAACAATTTTTTTTTTAAGCAATAGGGCACAATCCAGACAAACTTAGGCAGGGCCGATCTCTAAGCATATTTTAGGGAGAAATATGTCTTGATTTGTGTGTGTATTAAGTGCTGTCAAGTCACTTATGATCTACGGTGACCCTATGAATTAATCAAAAATTTCTATCATTAACAGCCTTGTTCAGGTATTGCAAACTGAGGGTGGTGGCTTCTTTGATGGAGCCAATCCATCTTACGGATAGGAGGGACTTAGCAGGAGTGGGAGAGAGGACCAAGCTATGTTGCTGGTGACATGGCAACATCTCTTCCAGCATGTACTGGAAGTGATGTTATCATTCTGGGACATCCTAGCAAGTCTCCTCTGGTACATGCTCAAAGTGACATTGCCATGCTGCTGCTGATGTAGCTTGGGTCTCCCATCCCATCAACTGATTGGTGGCAGGGGGTGGACAACTCTAATATATTCCATATTTGTTCTCCCTCATTTCCTGCTGCCGTCAATATTTCCTAGCAATATTGTTTATTCCAGTGATTCTTGCTTTCTCATAATGTGATGTAAGTATGCTAGGCTCAGTTTAGTCATTTTAGCTTCTAGGAAGAGTTTGGGCTTGATTTGATCTTAGAGGCTAGGAAATTTAGTTCACTGGTGGAGTTGGAGTACTTGCTTGATTAGGTCTAAGATGGCATCTTGGCATCTTTAGATAAAAGATTGTGAGTGTGGCTGGAAAAAAATACTCAACGAGACTTGAAAGAGTAACTGACCTACTTTGCAAGATACTACTGAACACGGAGGTCCATCATTGAGCTAACTTCTAATCAAGCAGCTTTTAATAATCTTGAACATGTCTTGCTCGTATAAATGCTGGCCCTGAAATAGAACTCTTATCTTATCCTATAGACCAAGGGTAGTCAAACTGCGGCCCTCCAGATGTCCATGGACTACAATTCCCAGGAGCCCCTGCCAGCGAATGCTGGCAGGGGCTCCTGCAAATTGTAGTCCATGGACATCTGGAGGGCCGCAGTTTGACTACCCCTGCTATAGACATCAGAGCAGCAAGTATGATAACCATGGGTATTAGTGAATCCATGTGGAGACATGAATGTAAAGACTTCAAGAAAACACGCACACACACAATTTTCGTTTTATGTTCATACATCTTTGGAAAGACTGTTCCCTGCTGCCCAGTTTCTGTAGCAAGCATTTCATTTTTGTTTGGTTTTTCTTTATGCAATTTTTCATACATGATTTTGAGGGTGATATAGCTATACAGTTTCATTTATATGGTCTCTATGTGTAATTACTTTACCGAATGTCTAGATTCTGTCTTTCCTCCTTACTGCCTTGTGGCAACGACCACAAAAATTCTAGTGCCATATTCTTGTGCCTCCCACTTCTTTCAGGGGCAGGCTTATAGTGCAATCTAAATGGATTTACATCCTTCTGGGCCCATTGGCTTCTGTTGTAAGCCTTCCACACCACTTTCTAACTTTCTGCTGAAATAATTCTAAGAGGAAAAGAACTGCAGGGTCTTGATGATATGCTTCTTGTTTCTCAGCCTTTTACATAATATTGATAGAGTTCAAGCACATTTGTAGGACAAAATAGCAGCTTCTTTGTGATGACTCAGATGAACGGGTACACTGTTTCATGCTGTATAAAGTTAGCCTCTCTGTGTGCCATGATTTTGTAAGCCATGTAGGAAAATAACAGCAGTGTCCATAACATCAGAAGCAGACCCATATTTTGTGGTTTCAGATCCAAGTGTGAAGGGATCCCATTCAAAAGTACCCTGACTTGTGAGGAATGGCTTAAAAGCAAAACCATAATGATGCTTTAAACCCTGATGGTTTTCTTGGTATGTTATACCCATTGGCTTTACTACCATTAGCAAGGAGTGCTGCTTTACAGAACAATAGATGAAATGCTTAGCATTTTTTGCTTTTGTAAAATATAAAACGGCAAGCAGTGCAGCTACAGAAGCTCATTTTTGGGGGTGTATTTGCTTGAAGTACCTTGGTGTTTTAATTTTAGAATGGGCCACAAGTCTAATGTTAGATAGTTAATGAAAGGAAAGCCCAGAGAGGGGAAAGGAGAGGTGTGTGTGTGTTTGTGGAATTTTCAAATGGCTATTCGACATCTATTGCCACAACTTGAATGGGTTCTGTGTGTGTTTTTTAAAAGCATGCTCCCAGAAGCCATTGCTTGGTGTCTGCACCAGATGCAGGTGTTCCCTCGTGCTGTCAGCCAGGAATGATTAATGAGGATTTGCCCCTACTGAAAGCAGTCTTTGGAGCATTGTTCAGGGCATCTGTGGAACTGTCGGGGGAGACAAGGACACAAGTGAACGACCAATTATTTGGCCATCAATGAGGCAGCATGAAAAAGACATCAAATTGGACAGTAGAGCCAAGCTTTTGTCTTGTGATCTTTTTTTTTTAAGGTGTTAATAACAACAGAATTTTACCTTTAAAAAAAAAACATAGCTTTTTAAAAAAATGTAGTTTTAAAACAAAAAAGAAAAACAAAACAAAACCAGGCATGTGTAACACTTCAACCACAGCTGTTTGTGTTTAAATTAAAATGCAACGGTTGCTTTTCAACCCTGTTGAAGTATTTCAGAAGCACTGGACAGGGTTTTCGAAGGATGAATCGCACAGATAAAGATATAGCATTTGGCTCAGATAACACTGGGTAGCAAGTAATAGGTATTCAAGAGGCTCCTTCAGGCAAAGTTTGATCTTTAATTGTTGCTTGGACAGGACAATTGGGATGGCTATGTTGGAAAGTGATCCATTAGGCTTCTGCAACAGAGTAAAGCTAGGAAATGTTGCCAAATATGCTTGTTCTACATGCTTCTTTCACTCAGTCAAACAGAAAGCACAATTAGGCCAAGAGAGATTTTATATCAAGATTAGTTGTTGTTGTTAGGTGTGAAGTCGTGTCCGACCCATCATGACCCCAAGGACAATGATCCTCCAGGCCCTCCTGTCCTCTACCCTTCCCCCGAGTCCATTTAAGTTTGCACCTACTGCTTCAGTGACTCCATCTAGCCACCTCATTCTCTGTCGTCCCCTTCTTCTTTTGCCCTCGATCGCTCCCAGCATTAGGCTCTTCTCCAGGAAGTCGTTCCTTCTCATGAGGTGGCCAAAGTATTTGAGTTTCATCTTCAGGATCTGGCCATCAAGATTAGTACCATAGGTCCTGAATCTGTCCCCCATACATATTAGAACCCCAAGAATGGGGGAATATACAGATGGAGACATTTTTATTTATTTATTTTACAAATTTGGGGGACTCTCCCAGGCTTTCAGGAAAATCTAAAATAGAGGGGGGAAATCAAAAAGTCCTTGTTTCAAGATCAATAGAATGCAGCTGGCCAGGGCATGATTGAGCCTCAGTTTTGCAAAACACTATATGCACAGAAGCAATGATCTGCCAGCCTGGTGCTTCATTTCTCATGAAACTCTGCCCAAGCACATTCCATGAGACGAAGAGTTTCTTCAAACTGCCTGATTTTGTAAATGTCCTACATGTCCAATAGCAACTGTTCATGCACACTGAAGAAGGATTTTGAAACAGAAAGTGTACCAGTTTGCCACAATGTTGTGCAAGCTGTGACTTTGAAGGGCTGTAGATACAGCAGGACTTTCACAAACAGTAAAGCTGGACTTTTGTTTCAGTTACAAATATTGGATATTTGTGCCTACATGCCATTTTGGGCTGTATCAACAGGGGCATCATATCAAAATCACAAGATGTCATAGTCCCACTGTATACGGCACTGGTCAGACCCCACCTGGAGTACTGTGTGCAGTTCTGGAGGCCTCACTTCAAGAAGTACGTAGATAAAATTGAAAGGGTACAGAAGAGAGCGACGAGGATGATCTGGGGCCAAGGGACCAAGCCCTGTGAAGATAGGTTGAGGGACTTGGGAATGTTCAGCCTGGAGAAAAGGAGGTTGAGAGGGGACATGATAGCCCTCTTTAAGTATTTGAAAGGTTGTCACTTGGAGGAGGGCAGGATGCTGTTCCTGTTGGCTGCAGAGGAAAGGACATGCAGTAATGGGTTTAAACTACAAGTACAACGATATAGGCTAGATATCAGGAAAAAAATTTTCACAGTCAGAGTAGTTCAGCAGTGGAATAGGCTGCCTAAGGAGGTGGTGAGCTTCCCCTTACTGGCAGTCTTCAAGCAAAGGTTGGATACACACTTTTCTTGGATGCTTAGGACTGATCCTGCGTTGAGCAGGGGGTTGGACTAGATGGCCTGTATGGTCCCTTCCAACTCTATGATTCTATGATTCTATCACTGAGCGGTCTCCTTGTAGACCTGTGTTCTCTATCACTCCCACTGGGTGGAGGAAGAACCTGGGGGATTGGTTGCCTGAGATCCTTCTCTGCATGGTGGGTCTGGCTACTCTGGAACCTGGCATGATAGCATCAACTGGAACTCAACCTTCTTTGACTAAGGCTTCAGTGATCTATATGGCTCTGGAGGAACTTTAGTAGTGTCCGTTGTCCCCTGAATCTCCTGATGTTTCCTCAAGGTTGTCTCTGGTTCATCATGATCATGCTCTGAGGAATCCATCTTGAGTCCAAGTCCAGCCAAGAAGAGGTCACAACAGTGGCTCAGCCTGCTGGCCAACAGAATGGCTTACAAATTTTCATTGATAATCACATCTTACTCCAAAGTCTGGCTCTTTTCTATCAGGGCACATGTTTGTGGGGCCCATGCTCTGTACTGCCTTACCAGAAGAAGTTTATGCTTCTTTGTACTTCCTTGGTTTTACATTTAGAAGATGCCTAGAGAAAGAGGCCTATTTGTGATTGCTTTGAATTAGTTTATTAATTTAATTGCACTTGCAGTTTTTTAAAATTATATTATTATTTAGTTTTTTATTCCCCACCACTCCTGGAGCTGCCTCGTGGCGGGTTACAACAGTCCATTAAAAACCCCAATAAAACGCCGGTAAAATTAAAAATAGGACATAAAAATTACAACATATGACCATATACAGTCATATCAGCCGATAAACATTTAAAAAACGTCGCACACAATCTGCAACACTAGCACGAAAATCACTTTGTTGTAGCAATTTCCAGGGAATCCATAAAAGTGGATTCACCCTCAGAAAATTGCTACACTCCTGCTAACAACCTGCAACACTTGCTAAAAAGACATGTGCGTTTTCAATGTTGAGGTTACAACAAAGGTAGGAAGGGCCCATGCGAGGAAGCGCGCCTGCCTACCCTGGATGGCGTGCAGCTCTCTACGGCTCACTCTGCCAGGAACCTAGGCGTGATTCTGGACGCCTCCCTGACAATGGAGGCCCAGATCACAAAGGTATCGCGGCTGGCATTCTACCATCTCCGCCAAGCCAAACTACTAGCGCCCTACCTGGCCCCGGAACACTTAGCCACAGTGATCCATGCGACGGTCACCTCCAGACTGGACTTTTGTAACTCGCTCTACGCAGGCTTGCCCTTAGCCCTGACCCGGAAACTACAACTAGTTCAAAATGCAGCAGCCAGGATCCTCACGGCAACACCGTGGAGGTCCCATATCTGGCCTATTCTCCATCAGCTGCAATGGTTACCAGTTGAATTCCAGATCAGACTAAAGGTTCTGGTAATTACCTTCAAGGCCATACGCGGTCAGGGCCCAGTGTACCTGAGGGATCGCCTCCCCGCCTATGCCCCCAAAAGAGCTCTACGCTCTACTGCCTCCAATCAGCTAAGGATCCCTGGCCCTAAAGAAGTCCGTCTGGTCTCGACCAGGGCCACAGCATTCTCTGTTCTGGCCCCTACCTGGTGGAACGATCTCCCAGAGGAGATCAGGGCCCTGACTGAGCTTAAACAGTTCCGCAGGGCCTGCAAAAAGGAGCTCCTCCACCAGGCATTTGGCCGAGACCAGATGTAATCTACAGCGACCAAGGGCCCCTGCTCCCCCCCTCAGAATTCAACCAATAAGCCACCCCCCTCAGAATCCCATCAACAAGCCCTGGACCTGTTTGTATTATGATTGTTTATTGTTATACTGTGTTGTGTTTGGTTGCAATTGTTGGTTATTGATGTACATGTTCTACAGACTGTTTTATGTATGGTTCTCTGTTATAATGTAAACCGCCCTGAGCCTCCGGGGAGGGCGGTATAGAAGTATGATAAATAAAATAAATAAAATAAAATAAAATAAAAAAATAAAGTCCCTCCCCCTGGCTCTCTCCTCCGAACTTCCGGCGAAGCAATCGCCATTTTCCCCCCCTCGGAGCAAGCGGGGAAAGCAACGAACCAGCGAGGCTTCATTCACCCAGTGAGGCTTCTCCGGCTACAGTCCCTCCACAGAAGTGCTTTAAAGCTCCCCTAAGTCCCCAAGCACAACACAGTCCCCTGTTTGCCAGTTCCCTTTAATTTCTGGCAAAAATCGCGCCCGTGCGGGGAGGGGGATTTTTTTTCACTGGGGGGGAGCGTGCTAACGATGACTTGCCAGCTCACATGCCACTAGATGGCTCTCTACGTTAGGAAGAATCAAGGTGTGTATGTGTGTTTTTCTTTTTAAACTTGTGCTTAAAGGGAAAGGGGCTTTTCGGGAGCATGTTAACAACCGCCCATTGGCTGTTCATTTGATTGACGGCCAAGGGCAGAAACAAGCACAGAAAAAAAAAATCGCTTTCTTTCTAGCGATTCCTGCGAGACCGGAAGCCTGTGGGGAATGAATGAAACACTACTGGATTCCACTACAAATGAAGGTACGTGGAACGCCGAGATTCCACTATTTAAAATACCGTTATTGCTTTGTGAAAGCAATTGGCAACATTGGTCCTTGTGCGGAATGGGCCAGAGAATTGACAGATGCTTTCAATTAGTAATTCTTCTTAGCTTGAAAGAGTAAAGCTTTGTAGCACCAGTTCTAGGATCCTAAAATGAAATTGACAAGAAATGTAAAATCCTTGCCCTTCACAAGGGAAAGGAAATGATTATAAAATGGTTTATAAAAGGATTTTATAAAATCTTTAGAAAATGATGGTTGGATCTATTGATACTGTGTAGAATGCATATCCCAAGCCATGGTTAAATCTTCACCAGAAGTTGATCACATATGTGCCAGCTTGGTGTAGTGGTTAGGAGTGTGGACTTCTAATCTGGTGAGTCGGATCTGATTCTGCACTCCCACACATGCAGCCAGCTGGGTGACCCTGGGCTCACCACAGCATTGATAAAGATGTTCCAACCAAGCAGTGATATCAGGGCTCTCTCAGCCTCACCTACCTCATAGGGTGTCTTGTGTGGAGAGGAAAGGGAAGGCAACTGTAAGCCACTTTGAGACTCCTTCAGGCAGAGAAAAAGCAGCATATAAGAACCAACTCTTCTTCTTCTAATGTGAATGATGAAGTATAGTGTATATGCAATATTAATATGTATATATTGGAAAGTTTAAAGCATGAAGTCCTTGAAATTTTCTCTGAAATTGTCTCTAACTAAAAACATAAAACATCATCCCAAACTGATGAATTGTCGAAGTCTTTCATGACTGGAGTCAACTAGTTGTGGGTTTTCTGGGCTGTGTGGCCGAGGTTTGGTACTTTTCGTCCCTGACATTTCAGCAGTAACTGTGACCGGCATCTTCAGAGGTAGGACACAGCAAGATGGGAAGAGGCCAGCCATGGTCACTAGCAAAACGTTAGGGACTAAAACTTCCAAACCATGACCACACAGCCCAGAAAACCCACAACAACCAACTCCCACATTGTTACTCAATGATTTATGAATATTTGTATATAACATCTTGTGCATGAATACAACTGTTAAATCTATCTGTTTCTCCCATACTCTTTACTCAAACTAATTTTTTATATAGCTTTTATTCTGATTTCTTCCTAAGCATCAGCCTCCAAAGAGAACAGATATGTGTGGGATGCCCCTTTGACTGAGTTCCTTATCCATTCTTCCCTTTCATCATTCATTGTCACCGTAATATCCTGCTTATCTCAAAAATCTTTTCTTCATTGCCCACATTTCTTTTTTGGTTTCTTTCCCTCTTAATCCATGTCCAAGCATTGAAACAATTCCAAGTCTTTTTTTTTTTTACCTCCTGTCTTTTTTTTTCAATGTTACTATTTCCCATCTTTTTTTTTTACTCTCTCCCTCTCTCAAGTACTTGCAAGTTCACTTTTCACTGATAAAAGAGGAGGGCAAGGGTGTATTTTCCTCTATTGAAAGAGGTCAAGGGATGGTGATATATTAATTGTGGTATGGTTAGATTTTATGAAGTTCTGTACAATATCATTTCTTGCTCAGAAATTTTTAAATAGTTGCTTAGTTCATAAATCATCTACTAAAGTCTTGCCTCCTTTTCCCATTAGGAAATTCATCTTCACATAATGCAAGTAATAGGTTGAAAGAAAGCTAAAGTAGTATCAGACAGCCTGATTAGTAAGGCCTTTTATGCACTGGTGTTTTCTTTTGCCTTTACTAGGCTTTCCCATTTCCCCCTTTTGCATGCCAACTCATTTGTAGTTTTCAGATGTGTTGGGCTTTCCTTTTTTTTCTGCAAGGATTTTACCCCCCTCATTTTCTGGTGCTGTATCTCTGGGTATTTTAAAAGTGCTATTGTGGCAGTTGCCCCCTTATTTTGCTCCCAAAGTGAAGGTATTGGAAAGCATAGTGATTTTCCCACCCAGGAGGCCACTCCTCCACCACCTATATTGTGCACCATGGTTGGACTTATTGGTTATTTTGTGGCAGGGCCTGTTTTTTGAACTTGTTTTTTTTCAACTGCATTTATTGTCTTGCTGAACATTTAGTGCTTCTCCTGCCTTTAGTACTGTTAGGCATTTAAAGTTTCCTTTAAAAAATACAAGCTCAGGTAAAGTCTATTGATAACATTGTTAAGCCTCACCCCACAATAGTGCAGGAGTGAGTCAGAGGCAGCTGAACTGTACACAAGGATTTTGGCTGGCTTCCCCTTTTTTCCTAGAGGACTGTCCCACTTTAGGAGGCCTACACCCAAAGCCCCTTTTAAGAGCTGGTGGCTTTCCCATGCCATTCCTCAGGCCCACTGCTTGATGTCTCTTGGTTGGCAGCCACAGAGTCCCACCATCCACGTTAGCAGCTGTACCACCTAATCCAGTCAACAAAAATCCCTTTGCAGAAGCCCTGGGTTTATTGGGCTCCCACAGGCTACTGCCAGGAAGGTGCAGGGGGGTCTGCCCTGCTTGGTGGTACTTGCTGTGGAACAGCTGGCCCACCCAGCTCAGTACACTCTCACTCAGGACTTCCATGGAGCATGGCAGGCTCCCCATACCAGACTGGCAGTAGCCCTCCGAAACCCAGTTAGTTGGGGCTTCTGGAAATGGCGTTCTGTCACCTGTGACTGGCTTGGGAGGGAAGCTGGTGTGGATGGTTCTAAGATGGGCCTTGGCTGGAGCTCTCCCCAGGTGAGCCAGTCCTCTGGAAAAAGGAGAAGTCTGCCAAGATTTTTCTGGCAAGACAGTTCAGCTGCCAATGGCTCCCTCCTGCACTATTGAGGGGGGGGGGCTTAATAATGCTATGCTAGGTCAATACAGTTTACCTGAGTTTGTATATTAAAAAAAACCCTTGAAACTTTAAATGTCTAGCAGTACTGATGATAGGAGAAGCACTAATCATTCACCAAGATAGCTACTCAATAGCAAATGCAGCTGGAATGAGCTCTCCTTAAAAAATTTAAAACACATCCAGTGTGAAACTGGCCAGTATGGATAGACCTACCAAACAGCACACACACAAACTCTTTTCTGCAACATCCACAATTCCCAAGATATAATTGTTTTTTTTTTAAGGTTCAGAGTACAGGCATGGAATTCAAATTAAAAGAATACTATTCAGTGATAATCAAAAGTAGGCTGTTATTGCAGAAAAGGCCTAAAATATAAAAGCACAGATATGAAACATTTTGTATTTTGACCACATTTTAATGCTTTTTGTGAGGATCCTAGGCCTAGTCTGCACACAATAGATAATGCACTTTCAATGCACTTTAGAAATAGATTTTCCTGTTCTGCACTGGAAAATCCAGCTGCCAAAGCACATTGAAAGTGCATTATCCTTTGTGTGCAGAGCAGGCCCTAGTCCAAATTATTGGACTTCGCTACAGGTTCTGTCAGCTTGACAAAACTTGGAGAATCTTGCAGTAGTGAAGCTGTGACTACCTATTTTCTTCTTTCTTCACACCGGCTAAATAATTACAGTAAAGCTACGGGTAGATTCAGCAGTAGAGAAAGGTGATGGAACTTGCTGATTATTTGAATAACAAATAAAGCTGTAGTAAAACAGGGTAACTCAGCATATACATTAATCTTACTTCTGGATAATTATAGTCCTCCCCTTACATAGTTAGGAGGGCTTTTTTTTTTTGGTTTGTTTTTAGTGGACAACTAAAAAACCATTTCAAGTCCCTGAAAAAACATTGTGTGCTCATTTTAGTAATCACATACTGGTAAAAAGAGAAAAGCTGTAGTCATCAACTGGATGGCCTGATCATATATATACACAAAACTGTCCTGTTCTGAGTCAAAGTCCATTTATTTGTCAAGTTCATTGATGCTGCTGGCCAGTAAATCTAGTTTAGTGTCTGTAGCTAGGACAGGGAATGAGAGGTCAAACCCTTTATCCAGTTTTTCCAAGCAAAGTTGGACATTTTTCACCACCATGAGTCTTTGTAGAAAAAGCTAAATCATATTATTGCCAGTCAGTCAACAGCAGCTGAAGGTACTGGTCATATGGTGCAAAATAAGAGCAATTGGAGTGGACAGTGGGAGTACCTGCTCAGGAGGGATATGATTTCCAAAGAGGTGTTAGAATTCCCCGAGAACCAAAATTTATTCCAGTGATCTGTAGAGAAGTTAAAGAATGAATGGATTATCTGTAAATGAAATGCCTACCCAGTGGTAGCACAAAAGAATACCAACTATAAGGACTGTATGAAAATTTCAAAGAGGGTTTTTTTTTTTTCTTCAGGGGAGCAAAATTTCACTTGTCATGGAAAGAAAACTTTTTTTGCTTCCTCAAGACCAACTCTGTGGAAGAGAAGAGGCAAGAGTTCAGCAGGGGTATTCTTCTGCCTTGCATTATATTCCCAATGAAATTCTCCACCATATTTTGTCATTTCCTACATCTGATTCTTTGGCTGCTTTTCACAATTTTGACTATTAGTAGTAGGAAAGTGCTGCTTGTGCTCTCTTGTGTCAGAAATATAAAAAGCTAGAAACATCAATGTGCTCTTCATACCACCCAACACCTAAGTATAAAATGCCTCATTGGAAATTATTAGTAGAAGTTAAATCCTACTAATTCCATTGCAGTCAACAGTCTTAAAAAGATGTCTTTATGTGGCTTTCTTATTTCATATATGGTGTAGCTGAGCCAACTGTAATGGCTGACCAGAAGTCTGAAATGACTTGGAAATAGGATAAATTGGAGTTCAGTCCAAGCAAGATGCAGATATCTGATGGATTCACATGAGCTAGATAACAGGATACATATCTTTATGGGGTTACCAGTAAGGCTGCTAATTTACAAGCGTGGCCTCCCAAAATTACAACTCACCTGCACACTATTGAGATCAGTTCCCCTGGAGAAAATGACAGAATGATTCCTTTGGAGGGTGGAATATATGTCATCATACCCCACTGAGGATCCTTCCTTTCCCATATACTGCCTTCCCTAGGCAGTGGGGTATCTAGAATGTTTTGCATCCAGGGAAGCAGGTGGGCAGAACTTGGAGTTGCAGAATGGCAGGGTTGGGCTCTGCAGATGGTGGTGTTCTGTACTTGTTCCTGAACTTTGGTTTTCCCCCCACCATGAATAAGCACATTCTTTACGCAGCTCCTGTAGGGTGTGCAGAGTCCAGCACATTTTACATGCTGCTTACAATTCAAGGGGGTGATATCTACAAGAAAGATTTTAAAAACCCTGCAATGGGAGTGCAGGAGGAGGACTATAGCTCTTAGCATGCAGGCTGGCAGAGCAGAGGGTGAGGCAGGCTAGGTGGCAGTGGGGCCATGATGTGGTTGGGGAGTCAGGGCCAGTGGCTGAGGAACTGAAGCAATAGCTGCTGGCAACCAGTTTGTGGCAGTCACTGAGTTTGCTGCTGACCAGGTGCTGTAGCTCCAGTTGGCGGTCCAGTGGCAGCATGTGGTGGAGGCCCTGAGGATGCAATGATGGGCATTACCAAGGAGGGATGGAGAGACAGCAGACTGCACCATGGGCACTGGGGACAGTTCTACAACAGGAGTGCCCCTGAGTGTGGGCAGAGAAAGGGGACAGGGAGAGGTTTGGCTCTGTGGTGCAGGTCACCTGGTTGGCCCTTCTGGGAGCTGGCAGGAGGGGCAGTGACCTGCCAGGTCTGCCAGGGAGGATGAGTGGTGAGTGCTGAATCCTGCCTGGGAGGCAAAGGCGCCCCTGTCTGGCTCCCAGGGTTTCTCTTCAGCACTCCCTCCCTCCCTCCCTCTTTGGCCAGGAGGAGAAAGAAGCTGCTTGGCAGGGTTGGGGTCAGGCAGAGAACCACCATGTGGGGGGGGGGGAGGACTTGCATGTCCCCACATCAAGTGACATTAAGGGCATGTGCCCTGGTTGCCACATCCTAGATAGGCTGTTGTCTCCAGGCTCCACCTTCAAATGTCCAGAAATTTCTCAAGCTGGAACTGTCAACCCTGGTCATCATCCACAGTGATTTAACTTATTTATTGTGTTTCAATTAACTTCTCAGACTAAATCATCTAATGCAGCAGTTAAAAATGAATACAAATTAAAATGTAACTCAATAATACGTTTTCTTAAGGGAGCTGGGTCCAGTCTCAATTTATTTTATTTTATTTATTTAAGTTTTTTATTTATAACCCACCCTTCTTGAGCCAGTCATTCGCAGAGGCCATGCTGATGTCCCCTCAGGAGGCTGCGCTCTTCAAAGTCTTTTTAAAATAATTCTATCTTTAATAACATTTTCTACTAAGTTCCCTGGCACAGATGTATGAGGCTAGAATTTCCTGGTTCTCCTCTAAACCAGTGCACTAATGCAGCACTAAATCAAAAACAACAAGCAGGAGGAGACAACCAGAGCCAGCAACCCCCAAATTTAAAAGTTAAGTAAAGGACAGCCTCCTAATTGCTCCATACACACACCCCTACAAAATCCGAGAAATTAAACCACTCAAATAGACAGTAACAAACCAAAGCAAATCATACTGCAAAACGAAACAGAATGAAACACTTTAAAAAGCAAATAATTTCAGGGGGGGGGGAGCCAAAATGGAACATCAAAGGTTAAAAAACCACCACACAGGCTCCCCCACAGACAGCGGAATCCAAAGAGAAAGCCAAAATAGAATTTTAAATTTTAAAACAAAATTAAATAATTATAAGAAAGGCAGAAAACTCAGATAAAGACAATTAAAAAATCATAGCCACCCCCACATTCATCCAGAAGCCCAAAGAGTGAGACAAAAGAGAAATGTAAGTTTTGAAATCAAACTAGAAGAAAAGAGAGAGAGAAAAAAAGAGAAAAGGTAACATTTTCCAGAGATTCCCTCCCGCAAAACCAGTGCAGTCTTAGCAACATCCAGGGAATCCCACCTGGCAGGAAGGATCCTACAGCAGCAACAGCTTTCTGCCTCAGCCAGCCAGCCAGCCAGCCAAATCTCTGGGAGTCAGACTCAGCAAGTCACCTGTCCTCCAGAGCAGCTTAGCAGGCAAGCAGTGAAGTCAGGTAAGTCCCCTTGCTTTTATATCCTGTGACCATGCACAGAAGGTTTAAAAAAAAGAAACTTTCTGGGATTGGCCAAGGGTAGTCCCCCGAAAAAAGCAGTGCCTATTGGCTAACACTTGCCTGAAAGCCTTCCTCTCCCCTCTAAGCCACAAGAACTCATTGCAATTCATTTGCAAAAATACATTGCAGTGAACAGCTAAGCTCTGACTAGGGAGCTTAGCCATTGGTTTGGAGAGGATGCCTCCTATCCCACCACCCCAGAAAAGGTGGGGAAGTAAGAGCAGGAAAGGTGGTTCTCATGCTTCTCTTTAAATTTTAAACAGTCATGGCTGGTTCAAATCAACAAATAATGCCATTCAGACCAGATTTGGCCAATTCACACCTGAATCAAGGCTGATTCTGGTTGTTTTCAGCTGGATCAAATCAAACTGCACACACCTTCTGAATTCAATTGCCATCTATATCAGTGGTCCCCAACCTTATTTTGACTGGGGACCGGCAGGGCGACGGCCACACACGCGCAGCGTGCATGCACGGCCGGGCCCCGTATGTGCAATGCGTGGCGCAGCCGGCCCCCGCATGCGCGATGCGTGGCACGGCCCTGATTCCCTCTCCCCGCCCTCCCACAGTAAGAAGCTTCCCAGGCCGCAAGCTTGCGGCCTGGGAAGTTTTTTACTGCGGGGGGGGGGCGGGGAGAGGGAACCGCAGCCCAGCGCCCTGGCCTTCGTGGCCCGGCACCAGGCTGCGGACTGCAGGTTGGGGACCACTGATCTATATGAGTTGTACTCAGAATGCATGAAGCGAGCAGGATGGTGTTCATGTTCTATGCCACTCTCAGATATACTGATAAGCATTTCTTGAGCCTCAGCAGAAACCCAGACTGTGATTCTCTCATGGGAACTTAATTTCTGTTCAGAAAAGAGGTGAATTATAAAGCATCAGCATAGCCATTGAATATGTTTTTATCACTCTAGGATTACCCATTGGATACTCGGGGGGGGGGGAGGTACATGGGGTGCACTCTGCCTATTTCAGGATGGTACATTGCAATCTTTGTCTTCTTCCTTGCACCCTAAGAGTTAGAAAACAGAAGTTTGTCAAAAGCCAGCATCTCAGGAGCTTAATAATAATTTCTTCCTTAGAATTATGGAGTTGGAAAAAATGTATTACAATCTGCACTCTGAAGGGGTATCTTGAAAGTTTTTGAGTTTTTCACCATGCTGAACAGCTTCATGAGAACTGCTGTTGGTGAATAGGGAAGGCTATCCCTTAGAACTGGATCTTCCTGAGAGTCAGCTTGGTGTAGTGGTTAAGAGTGGTGGCTTCTAATTTGGCAAGCCAGGTTTGATTCTCTGCTCATCCTCCATATGCAGCCAGATGGGTGACCTTGGGCTAGCCACAACGCTGATAAAGCTGTTCTGACCGAGCACTAATATCAGGGTTCTCTCAGCCTCACCTACCTCGCAGGGTGTCTGTTGTGGGGAGAGGAAAGGGAAAGTGATTGTAAGCTGCTTTGAGACTCGTTCT